>NC_080173.1:45302553-45618606 GCF_950295315.1 Erinaceus europaeus | reverse complement strand
CTCTCTCCCCCCCTTTTGTTGCCCTTGTTGTTTTATTGTTGTTGTGGTTATTATTGTTATTGATGTCATTGTTGTTGGATAGGACAGAGAGAAATGGAGAGAGGAGGGGAAAACAGAGAGGAGGAGAGAAAGATAGACACCTGCAGACCTGCTTCACTGCCTGTGAGGCGACCCCCCCTGCAGGTAGGACTGGGGGCTCAAACCGTGCCCATCCTTGCGCTTTGCGCCATGTGTGCTTAACCCACTGTGCTACCGCCCGACCCTCCTATGGTGTCTTTTTTAGGTCTTTCTGTTTGCTTGCTGCACTTATTGAGTCACTGTATGCTATTTTGCACTTTTACTTTAAAGTATATGTTTTCCTCCAGCTTATGGATACATGTGCACATTTGCTCAAACCTGGTTTTTAAAATGACTGTAGAGTGGCCAGGAGTCAGCTTACCCACCATAGCACACACACTTTTCTGTGTGTGAAGACCTGGGTTTGAACCCCTAGTACCACATGGGAGCATATGCACAGTACTAAGGAGAGACTTCATGAATGGTGGAATGATATAGTGGTGTCTCTCCCTTCTTTTACTCTCTCTCCTTCCCTTTATCTCTTTCTACATGAAACTTAGAGGGAAAAAACTGTAAAAGTCTACCAGGAACTGTGGAATCATGTAGCTCTGAGGCCCTGGTGGCAAAAAGTGGTTGCACAGTGGGAAGGTGACTGAGTGGAGCAGTAGAAGGTTGGGCTAGCACATGTGAGGCCCAAGGTTTGATCCCCAACACTGCAGATACTGAAGCAATGTTCCCCCTTTTCTGAACCTTTCTTTCTCACCCTTTTTTGAAACTAATAAATTTTTAAAGTTTAAAGTGGATACAAATTATCACTGGTATAATTAACATAATTTATTTAGTTCACTTATATTTTTTATTTTATCTGTTGGGGTGGTATTTTGTCACCTTTTATGCTTTCTCTTGTATGTTGTGCCACACTATTTTGAAGGTTTATTTCTCTGGCTTTTACAGTACTCCTTGCTTTGCTTTTATTTGCTTCAAACAAACTTTGCTGAAATGCTGAATATTTGAAAGGTGATAAGAGCTTTGATAGCCTTGGAAATGGTCCTAAAGGAAATGAAATAAAAACATTTCTGGAATTGCTGATTGCTGAGTGCGCCCCTTTTAACAGATTTCCTGAGTAAAGCTGTTAAGCAACGTTTAACAAATGTGTTACTTTTATATGCCTACTCTCTTCTAGGCTCAGGCAAAGCAGCGAGCTGGCAGAGCTGGGAGAACAGGCCCTGGGAAGTGCTACAGGCTGTACACAGAACGTGCCTACCGAGATGAAATGCTGACCACCAATGTGCCAGAAATTCAGAGAACCAACTTAGCTAGCACAGTGCTCTCACTTAAGGTAGAAATCACTCTCTTGTTAGAATGGGTTGGTGGAACAATTCAATTCTATGGCCTTAGTAGATGAGTCTCGGTTTTATGAACCTTTTTAATACTTTAGGAACTTCATGGAACCAGTCCCTTTTAGTGGAATGCAAATGGCTGTAATAACAGCCACTGCACCACAAGTCTGGGCTCAAGTTGGTGTGTCTGCTGTGAACACACATTTTTTTTTTAAACCATAATAATCAGCAGTGTATTTCATTGTAAGAGATTTTCAGTTAGAAGTATTTTATAAAAGGAAATGGGAAAAATCTAATCAGTGCCAAACTGTGGATAAATCAACTTCCCTCAACCCTTTTAAGTTCCAGATCCAATTCTCTTCTTTCAGAATGGAAGCAAATCTCCCTGTCCAAAAACTCTTCAAGGGAGCTATCAGTATAGGCTTCAGACTGGCCCTTTAGGGGCTTGGTTTTATTCTGAATCATTGTTCTTCTTTTCTCAGTCCCCAGTGGGGATCTTCATTCTCAGTTGGCAGAGGGAGTCGCAGTCGCATGAGTAATTTCCCAGATGAGGGCATCTTCCCCCTGCCCCAGCCGTGCTGTTTTCCTGAAGCTCTGGCATTTTACTGTGCAGAGTGCTGTGTTGTAATTTATTATTCATCCCCTATAAGATAGGCTAAAGCAGAGCTTCAGAAAAAAACCTGCTGCCTTCTCTGGAGTGCTAATAGAGGGGCATCTGTGCCTCAGACTTTTGTTCTCAGTCATGTGTCCTTGGCAACTCTTACCTCCTTGGCCTTCTGCTCTGTATTTTTTTTTTGTTTTCCCAAAAAGGGGAAATACAATAGTATCAGCTGTGAGAATAAATGAGACAGTGCAGGTAAATGCACTCGGTATGGTACTTTCTTTTTCTTTTCTTTTAAATATTTATTTATTTATTTCCTTTTTGTTGCCCTTGTTTTTTATTGTTGTTGTAGTTATTGTTGTTGTTATTGATGTCGTCATTGTTGGATAGGACAGAGAGAAATGGAGAGAGGGGGGGAAGACAGAGGGGGAGAGAAAGACAGACACCTGCAGACCTGCTTCACCGCCTGTGAAGTGACTCCCCTGCAGGTGGGGATCTGGAGGCCCGAACCGGGATCCTTAGGCTAGTCCTCCTGCTTTGCGCCACGTGCGCTTAACCTGCTGCGCTACCACCCAACTCCCGGTATGATACTTTCTGGTTGCTAACATGATTCCTTAGTTATTGTCCATATAATAAGTACTTATTGGACACCAGCTGTATTTTTGGTCATGATCACTTTATGGGAAGGAAACAGAAGTCTTAGTTCCTACAATATCACCTTTCTTTTTCTCATCAAATTATCTAACAAATGTATTGAATGTCCATTCTTTGCCAGCCTTGCAGATTGCAGTGGGTTATTGTGGTTTTCCATCTGTGCTTCATCTTTGTCAACCTAGGACCTTTGGTACCTGAGGCATGAGTGTCTTTTTGCATAACCACTATGCTACGTCCCCAGTCCCAGCTTTTACTCAGGTAGACTGAGAGGGAGAGACACCATGTCACATCACTGGAACTATTTACTGCTGCCACAGTGATCCTGTGTGGTGCCAGGGATAGAACCTGGGTGGTGCTGATGGCAAGGCATGCACTCTACCTGGTGAACTTTGCTCTAACTAGGAATTGCATATTTTTGTCATCTTCATATCCCTATAATTTCAAATGGCGCTGCTAGATGCACAGTAGAAATGCATATGGGAGATGGGTAAACCAATGTATTGTTTTTAAAAGTATACACTTTATTTTTTTGATTTGTGATTATTAGTTCCATATAAGATTGTAAGTCTGGAGTGTCTAGCTCCATACGCACTACCAGAGTTCTGTATCCCCATTCTCCCACTTCTCAAAGATAACCACTGTAGTTCTTACAAGTCTTAGGAACAGTTTGCTTCCTGCTTTTTTTTTTTTTCTTTTTCCAAGTTCATGTGTATCAGGTCTCTAGATTCCACATATGAGTGAAACCACCTGGTGGTTGTCTTTCATCTCTTCACTTATTTCACTAACCACTCTCATCTCCAGTTCCATCCATTTTGTCCTAAAGGACATGATACTGTCTTTTTCGATTGCAGAGTAGTATTCCATGGAATACATACCCCATAACTTCTTTAGCCAGTCATCTGTTGATGGACATTTAGACTGCTTCGTTTTTGACTTCCTTCGTTTTTGTGAATAATGCAGCTATGAACATAGGGGTGCATATGTCTCTTCTTAATTAGTGTTTCAGTGTTCTTTAGATAAATGCCTAAGAGTGATATCACTGGATCATAAGCTAATTCCATTTTTATTTGTTTAAGGACTCTCTGTACAGTCTTCCAAAGGGGCTGCACCAGTTTGCATTCCCACCAGCAGTGTAGCAGAGTTCCTTTTTCTCCACAGCCTCATGAACACCTGTCATTTCTGAATTGTTGATGTCAGCCATTCTCTCAGGTGTGAGATGGTATCTCAGTGTAGTTTTTATTTACATTTCTCTATTGATAAGTGAGGTGGAACATTAAAAATTTTTTTTTCCTCTTTATTTGTTGGATAGAGATAGTCAGAAATTGAGAGGGGAGGGGTGATAGAGAGACAGAGAGACACCTGCAACACTGCTTCACCACTTGTGAAGCTTTCCCCCTGCTAGTGGGGAGAGGTGGAACATTTTTTTCATGTGTCTGTGGCCCATGTATATACTTTATTTTTTAACCAGAGCACTGCACAACGCTGGCTTATGGCGGTACAAGGGATTGAACCTGGGACTTGAGAACCTCAGACAGGAAAATATATATTTTTAAAAATTTTTATATATAAAAAGGAAACACTGACAAAAAAAAAAACAAAACCATAGGATCAGAGGAGTACAACTCCACACAATTCCCACCACCAGAACTCCATATCCCATCCCCTCCCCTGATAGCTTTCCTATTCTTTCTTTCTTTTAAAGATTTTATTTATTTATTAATGAGAAAGATAGGAGGAGAGAGAGAAAAAACCAGACATCACTCTGGTAAATGCGCTGCTGGGGATCAAACTCAGGACCTCATTGCTTGAGAGTCCAATGCTTTATCCACTGTGCCATTTCCCGTACCACTCTTTTCTATTCTTTATCCCTCTGGGAGTATGGACCCAGTGTCATTATGGGGTGCGGAAAGTGGAAGGTCTGGTTTCTGTAATTGCTTCCCCGCTGAACATGGGCATTGACAGGTTGATCCATACTCCCAGCCTGTCTCTCTCTTCAGGAAAATCTTTTACATAATCATTATGCTATGCCAGTAAACATACTTGTAAAATGTTTATTTATTAAAGAGACAGACAGATAGAACCAGGATGCTTCCAAGTCAAGTGCGTTAGCCACTGTGCCATCTCCCAGTCCACCCATTATATACTTTTAAAAATACATGATTCAAGGAATCAAGCGGTAGCACAGCGGGTTAAGCGCAGGTGACACAAAGCACAAGGACCAGCCTAAGGATCCCGGTTCGAGCCCCTGGCTTCCCCTGCAGGGGAGTCGCTTCACAGGAGGTGAAGCAGGTCTGCAGGTGTCAGTCTTTCTCTCCCCCTCTCTGTCTTCCCCTCCTCTTTCCATTTTCTCTCTGTCCTATCCCACAATGACATCAATAACAACAACAATAATAATTATAACAATAAAACAAGGGCAACAAAAAGGAATAAATAAATAAATATTTAAAAAATTAAAAAAATAGATTTTTTTTATTCCCTTTTGTTGCCCTTGTTGTTTTATTGTTGTAGTTATTATTGTTGTTGTTGTTGTTGTTGGATAGGACAGAGAGAAATGGAGAGAGGAGGGGAAGACAGAGAGGGGGAGAGAAAGATAGACACCTGCAGACCTGCTTCACCGCCTGTGAAGCGACTCCCCTGCAGGTGGGGAGCCGGGGTTCGAACCGGGATCCTTATGCCGGTCTTTGTGCTTTGCGCCACCTGCGCTTAACCCACTGCGCTACAGCCCGACTCCCAAAAAAATTTTTAAATACATGATTCAGTAGTACTAAATTTGTTTATGGTGTTGAACAACCATCATCACCATTCATTTCTTTAACTTTTTCATTATCCTAATCAGAATCTATATACCCATTAAACAACAGACAGCTCCTTTTTTAAAAAAAAATTTTTATATTTATTTATTTTCCCTTTTGTTGCCTTTGTTGTTTTTCATTGTTGTTGTAGTTATTGTTGTTACTGATGTTGTCGTTGTTAGATAGGACAGAGAGCAATGGAGAGAGAAGGGGAAGACAGGGGGAGATAAAGAGAGACACCTGCAGACCTGCTTCACTGCCTGTGAAGCGACTCCCCTGCAGGTGTGGAGCCAGGGACTTGACCTGGGATCCTTAAACTGGTCCTTGCTCTTTGCACCACCTGCGCTTAACCCACTGAGCTACCACCTGACTCCCCAAATAGCTCCTTCTTTCTCCTTTCCCTCTAGTCCCTGGTCACCCTTATTTTACTTACTAGCCCTATTAATTGCCTATTCTAGTTACTCCATATCAGCAAACGCTAGAAGAAGAAGAAGTGAAACCATGGAATATCTGCCCTTTTGTATTAGGCTTATTTTACTTAGTGTAGTGGTTTATGGTTTATCCATTGTTGGGATATATCAGAATTTCATTTCTTTTTAAGGTTTAAAAGTATTTATCTGTATATGTCTGTTATATATATATTTAGTTTACTCATTTAGATGTTGATGGACATTTGGGTGGTTTCTACCTATCACCTCTTATGAATTATACTACTATGGATATTAGTGTACAAATATATGTTTGATTCCCTGCTTCAGTTCTTTGAATGTATATGTACAAGTGCAATTGCTGAGTCATATAATAACTGTTTAATTTATTGGTAAATTTTCAAATTCTTTCCATAGTATCTGTACTATTTTACATTCCCACTAATGTATGAAATTCCTCTTCATAGATTTCTTTTTTAATTTTTTTTATTATTTCTTTTCCTATTTGTTGCCCTTGTTGTATTATTGTTGTAGTTACAGTTGTTGTTGTTGATGATGTTGTTGTTTGATAGGACAGAGAAATGGAGAGAGGAGGGGAAGACGGGGGAGAGAGAAAGAGGGACACACCTGCAGACCTGCTTTACCGCTGTGAAGCGACTCCCCTGTAGGTGGGGAGCCGGGGGCTCAAACTGGGATCCTTACGCCGGTCCTTGTGCTTCACACCACATGCATTTAACCTGCTGTGCTACCACTCAACCCCTCTCTTCTTTTTTAATTATCTTTATTTATTAGATGGAGACAGCCAGAAATTGAGAGGGAAGGGGGAGATCAAGAAGGAGAGAGAGAGACCTGCAGCACTGCTTCCCCACTCGTGAAGTTTCCCTCCCTCCCCAGATAGGGTCTGGGGGTTGAACTGGGTTCTTGTGCATTCTAACATGTGTCCTCAAGCCAGGGTACCACCACCTGGCCCTGATTCCTGTTTCTCTCTATTCTTGTCAACACTTGTTATTTATTACATTTTAAAATAATATTTTAATGTTAAATACCATATTTATCCTTAAAAATTAAGGATTCTTTAAAATTGCATGCATGAGAGCTTAAAGCATCACCCTATCATTTTAAAAAATATTTATTTATTAAATGAGAGATAGACTGGTCAGAGTGCTGTTCAGTCATATGTAGTATAGGAGATTGAACCCACAGCTTCACACTTGCAAGACTTGTGCAGTACTTGCAGCTGTTTTTCTTTTGAGTAGCTATTTTAGTGAATATGAAGTGTCATCTCAGTGCCGCTTTGGCTTACATTTCCCTGAGCGATTTTTTTTTCCCTATGTGCTTATTTGCCATTTTTTTTTACTTGGAGAAATGTCTTTTCAAATCCTTTGTTCACTTAAAAAATTGACTTGTTTATATTTTTGTTGTTGAGTTGTATGTGCTATTGTTTTAAGGGAGTGTCCCATCCTGTGTTTGCCCTCCCACCCCCCCTTACCCCTCTCCACCCTCGCCAAGGAAGTATATGCTCTCTACATCTTGAGTTTTGTGTGGCCTTAGAGAGTACTGTTAATCTTACTGGCAGTTTCCTGCCAGAGATTGCGCTTGGAGAAAGAGGAAAGAAAGTGACAAATAGTCTCTCTGGCCTTCCTTTCTTATGCTTTTCTTTCTTTGTTCTAGGCCATGGGCATCAATGATCTGCTGTCTTTTGACTTCATGGATGCCCCACCAATGGAAACCTTGATCACAGCCATGGAGCAGCTGTACACACTAGGGGCCCTGGATGACGAAGGCCTGCTAACTCGTCTAGGCCGCAGGGTAAGACTTGGAAGATTCCCTGGCTAGCCTACATTCTCTTTGTCCTCTGTAAAATTAAGGTCTGAAGCCCTGGATAAGCTTTGTATTAGATGCCTGTTTTTGTTTGTTTGTTTTTTTAAATATTGGCGGAACTCTTTTCCATCTAAATTTTCTTTTATTTATTTATTTATGAGAGGAATAAGAGGAGAAAGAGAGAGAGAAGGAACCAGATATCACTTTGGTACATGTGCTTGCTGCCGGGGATTAAACTCAAGACCTCATGCTTGGGAGTCCAACACTTTATCCACTGCACCACTTCCTGGACCACTGGATGCCTGTTTTTAACTTGAATTTCCCACTGTCACTTAAAATAATATCCTTTTGTAGAAAGAAATTCTAGTCACAAGACATATTGAGTTGTTTTAACTTTATATGATGTCTGCAAATTTTCTACCTACCTCAATGGTAGTTATATTGTTGGTCACACATACTCTGTTGCGATTTACTTGGATAATACATCTGCAGCATTCTGCTGATAGAATCAGGTATCTAGGGGACATCTCCTGTGGCTGCTACCCACTCAGATCAGTGTTTCACATCTTGAGTCTTCAATCTTCCCCTGGGGACACAATTTTATTTTTCTCTTCTCCCTCTAGATGGCAGAATTCCCTTTGGAGCCAATGCTATGCAAAATGCTGATCATGTCTGTACATCTGGGCTGCAGTGAAGAAATGCTGACCATTGTGTCCATGCTGTCTGTGCAGAATGTCTTTTACAGGCCCAAGGTAGGGAGTTCAGACGCCTAGTCAGATAAGGGTATGAGTTGTTGGGTGAGGTAAGCCTGTTACCACTGTGGCACTTAACATGGCCACTTTAGGCAGGATCACATAAGACTCCCTAGAACTGCTGGATATTGTTAGTAACTCTTGCGTGGGAAGTGACCCTGCTCTACTGCTTGGCAGGATAAACAAGCCCTTGCAGATCAGAAGAAGGCCAAATTTCACCAGACTGAAGGGGACCACCTCACCCTGCTGGCTGTGTACAATTCCTGGAAGAACAACAAATTCTCCAACCCTTGGTGCTATGAAAACTTCATCCAGGCTCGTTCTCTGCGCCGGGCCCAGGATATTCGCAAGCAGATGTTAGGCATTATGGATAGGTAACAGTTGTTGGTTTTTCTGCATGCTTGGGTTGAACCTCTTTGAGTCATGTTTGTCTGTCTCTACATGTCTAGGGAGCTATATTCATCTGTACCGGTGCCTCTTCGGTAACTTCCTCCAGCTTTTCCATCTTTGTTTTATACCTCTAGGTAAGGGAGTGACCGAGAACCACTATAGAAAATTTCTGTGAGGAAAGATAATTAACTAGTTGTTGAAAAACATGCATTGTGGGAGTCGGGCGGTAGCACAGCAGGTTAAGCACACGTGGCGCCAAGTGGAAGGACCGGCTTAAGAATCCTGGTTCGAGCCCCCAGCTCCCCACCAGAGTTACTTCACAGTCGGTGAAGCAGCTCTGCAAGTGTCTGTCTTTCTCTCTCCCTCTCTGTCTTCCCCTCCTCTCTCCATTTCTCTCTGTCCTATCCAGCAACTATGACATCAATAACAACTACAACAATAAAGCAACAAGGGCAACAAAATGAAATAAATAAATGTTAAAAAAAAATGTATTGTTTATAAGCACTTTAGTTGTAAACAAACAACATAATTTGGTGAGTTGAATTATCTGGCTCACATGCCACCCATCTGGCTTATTGTTCTAGAGCTGCCCCTGTTGTACACTGGGCTAGTAAGGAGATCGTGGCGTCTGTTCCTGGGGCCCCAGTTAGGGTTACTAGGCGTTGTGACTCACTAAGGTAGAGCCTCTGAAAGCAAAGTAGGCTTACATTTTTATTCTATCTTGATTTATTTTCCTGTTAGACATAAGCTGGATGTGGTCTCCTGTGGCAAGTGCACAGTCCGAGTGCAGAAGGCTATTTGTAGTGGATTTTTCCGTAATGCCGCCAAGAAAGACCCACAGGAGGGTTACAGGACACTAATTGACCAGCAAGTGGTCTACATTCATCCTTCCAGTGCTCTCTTTAACAGACAACCAGAATGGTAGGTGGGCAAGGCCCAGATCCGGAGCTTGTTCTGGGCAGAGAACCTATAAATCTACTGGCTCTACATTGCTTATATTTCTAGAGCAGGTGAAACCTGAATTAGGCTCACTCTCAGGTGCTGAGAGGATAAAATACAGTTTGAGAACTTGGGAGATCTTAGAAATCACCTACTAAAGCAGTTCAAATTTTTCCTTAAGTAATATTTTTTTAAATGTCTACTATTACCTAGAAACTTAATATAAGACTCATAACCCTAACCCTAACCCTAAAAGCATTGTGCTATTGGAACTGAGAGATAGCTCACCACGTAGAGCATAAGCTTTGCTGTGTGTGAGGCCCTGGGTTCAAGCCTGGGCACACAGTGGGAACACCATGGACAGCACCAGGGGAGTTCAGTGGATGGGTAGTAGAATAGTACTCTGGTGTCTCTCTCTTAAAAATAAATAGACAGTTGGGTGTGGAGTTTATTTAGTGATACTACACATGCTTGAGGCCCCAGGTATCACATTAAAAAAAAAACAAAAAACTGCCATCAGAGTAAAAAGGCCTTCCCAATCAATTTGAGAGGTTCTCTTCTCAGGGCCCTAATATTATGGGAAGACCACGTGAAAGAACACTGTCCTATTTCACAGAGCAGGTAATTGAGCTTCAAAGAAGGAATGTGATCAGCTCTGTGCCTCCTAACTATTAGAACCAGAGCTAGTACTAGAACACATGGTCCTGACAGCTTTCTTGTGGCTAGAGGTATGCAGGCTCTTCATTATTGTGTGGCTGTCATAACCAGACTGCAGTCTCCTGAGGGGGTCAGATAGGACAGATAAGAGGTTAAAAAAAAATGTAAGCTGTGATGAAGTCTACAAAGGGCCACGATGGCTCCAGAATGGGGCCTGTCTCAGAGCCTCTAGCACTGTCTCTGTTTCCCCTCAGGGTGGTGTATCATGAGCTGGTGCTGACCACGAAGGAGTACATGCGTGAGGTCACCACCATCGACCCACGGTGGCTTGTGGAGTTTGCTCCAGCCTTCTTCAAGGTCTCCGACCCGACCAAGCTAAGCAAGCAGAAGAAGCAGCAGCGCCTGGAACCTTTGTATAACCGCTACGAGGAACCTAACGCGTGGAGAATATCTCGGGCCTTCCGGCGACGCTGAAAGGCAAGACTCGTCTGTATGCACCTCCTACTGTGCTGGGCCAGGACTCAGCATCACTAAGCTGATGAAAACCTGTTCCTGAGGATTAAGCTGCCCTGGATATTTTCTAAACTTGACTTCATTTCTTCCCTGGTGACATAATAGAAACTGGGATTTAAGTCTGATTTGATCAGAGCCCCCAGCTCCCGTACCCCAGGTCACTGGGCCCAGCCATAACCCCTGGGATACAGAGCGTCATCTTTGAGAAAAGAGCAACTCGGTGGAACCCTTGGTTGGGACAGAGCTGCCCTGATGGTCTAACTGGTACTGTCTGCAGGAGGGAGCCATGAAGCTCCTTTAAAGTGTTGGCCCCATTCCTCTCCTGTCCAGCCTCTATGCTTCACCTCTTGGAAATATTTATTTTCTTAAGAAATAAAAATAACCAGTGTTTTTTTCTTTTTTGTTTTAGCTGGCAGGTTAAGATATTGGTTCAGCTTTAGAGAAGGTAGGGGAAATATCTGCAGTTTTGGTGCACATGGTAGGGAGTCCCTTGAGACTTGGCCTGGCCACTCTTCGGGCCCAGCCCTGCAGTCTCAGTCAGCAGCAGTGCTCACCCGGCTCTGCTCCCCATTACCCCATGATAACCGCTTCCGATGCTGCGCTGCTGCAGTCTGGACACCTGGCTGCCTACATAAGGTGCTTCCTGTGCCCTCTCCTGCCTGTCATACGTTGAGTATGTAGTGTGTCTTGTTCCCTTTTGCAATATGCTGAGCAATGGCTGGGATTTTATTTTATTTTTATTTTTTCCCCTGAGGGTCTCAGTGGGCTTTAACAAAGGGCCTTTATTGTCAAAGTCTACCCTCACCCACCTCAAACAAAGTCAACCTAATATCTTTTACAGCTGGTTTGTGCTGCCTGGCATCTGTGCTCCCACATTCTTTGTAGTGTTTTCTCCTAGCTTTGGCCTGGGGAGTGGCCACGAATCTTGTTGCTCCTCTCAGAAACTGCCAGGCCAGGTTGTGGAATTCCTGGAAAGCTGATCTGGCCCTGGAGCTTGTGAAGAAGTCACTTGGGAGTTATTGGGCACCCCTTGTTGGGGCCCACACAAACACAGTTGAAAATGCTAGAGTTACTATAGGACAATGTGCCAGACAATATAAGAGACTATATGGTATTCTAGGATGTAAAGAACTGTAGGTGGGCAGGGGTAGAGAGCATAATGTTTATGCCAACAGGCTCTCATGCCTGAGGCTTCAGTCCCAGGTTTAATCCCCCACACCACCATAAGCCAGAGCTGAGCAGTGCTATGGTGTAAAAAAACAACAAAAACAAAGGCAACAAAAGGGAATAAATAAGTATTTAAAAAAATTAAAACAAACAAACAAAAACAACAAAAGAACAACAACACCCTGTAGGCCATCATCGAATAGCAAACCACTCTGAAGACACAATCCAGAGAATCCAGGCCAGGGAACTTGCTGACTGCAGCCCCCTGCCCTTTTATGGAGCTGAGCGAGCACCTGCAGGCTGTTGAGTGTGATCCTCATGAGGCCTAGGCCAGTAAGTAGGGCAGGAGATCTTGTGGCTTAACTTTTAAGCTCTTTCTGGGAGAAGAGGCTACTGAGGACACCAGAAGGGAAGCGGACTGAGCACTCGGCACGCTATCTTTATTCTTTCACCTCTCCTGACTGGCTTCTTCAGATAGAAGGAGAGACGGGGAGAGAAGGGAAGACACCACAGTACTCAAAGTTTCTGAACCTGAATCGTGTGTATGACAAAGCAGGCGCCCTCCTAGGTACCTATACTCCAGCCTCAGGGAGGTGTAGGTTGTTTGCTTGTTTGCATATTGTGTTGTTATCATTGGGGCTTAGTGCTTGCACAGCAAGGTGTAGGTTTTTAAGTAGTGGCTGAAAAAGGGGACTTAAAAAAATTCATGAGAGTGGTCCGGGAGGTGGCGCAGTGACAAAGCTTTGGCCTCTCAAGCATGAGGTCCCGAGTTCGATCCCCGGCAGCACATGTGCCAGAGTTAGGGTTAGGGTTAGGGTTCTTTCTCTCTCCTCCTGTCTTTCTCGTAAATAAGTAAATAAATAAATAAATAAAATCTTTAAAAAAAAAAATTCATGAGAGAAAGGCCAGAGCTCTATTTTCAGTCTGGCATATGCAGTGCTGAGGATTGATCCTAGAGCCTTAGGCATGCAGATCCTTAGGCATGCTCTTTCCCTTGGCTTTGACAAAGGGATGCTTAACAGATTCAGGTGAGAGACAAAAGGGCTCACCATCTTTCTGAACCAGGTGAGCATAATGCTTTGTGGTGTGGTTGTTCCCATTTTTCCAAGTACTGGGGTCACTTCTCTGCTGTGATAATATGGCTGCCCATGAGGAAACTGCATGTAGTCAGGAGTCAAGCCTACTCAGTGGGTGGTAGCACCAGTCAGCTTTGGGAAGGCTGGCCTGCTACTGCCACACAGTAGGACACTTGTTTCTCTTCCTTGAACCAGGAAAGGATCTAGGCCTTGTGCAGGGAGCTGGACTCTCAGATACTGAAAGAATACTGTTTAATCCCAATCCTGCAGGAGCCCAGCTCAGGCGTTTCCGGCCCAGCGCATGTGCTGAGTCTGCTTGTTTTTGTCTGTCAGGCTCCTGGGGCACATGTAAGTTCTGCCACTGGTCAGGTTCTTGGTCCGGAGAGCACCTTCATTCACTCCTGATCCTGACTTGGTTTTGCAAGTGCTCACTGGCTGCTTTAGCTGGCTCCTCGCAGGAGTGCCCCTTCAAGTTCCAGAATTTAAACAGAGCAGTGAGGAAGGGCAAACGACCATTTCCTGAATGTTTCACATCTAAATCCCTGTCTCTCATGTGTGCTTACTCAGAACCTCAGGTTTTCCACTCATGAGGCCTTCCCACCATAAGGCCTCGCTTTACTTATACTGGGGTGTTTTGTTTGTTTTGCACTGGGATCCCTAATACATGCATAATTCTGTCAGTCCCAGGTCAAGGTTTGTTTACCAGATCACTGCTCAGCTCTGTTTTATGTTGGTGCTAGGGATTAAACCTGGGACCTTGGAGCCTCAGGCACCAAAATCTTTTTGAATTACCATTATGCTATCTTTCTGACCCAAGGTCTAACTTTAGTGTAAAGTTTAAATATGCCTTGTGAGTGTTTCGACAGCACACACATTGAAGAGTTGGCATGACAGATTAGTGTGGCCCCTGTGCAAGGATGATACACAGACTCATGATGAATTCCATTAAAACCCAAATGTCTTTTTAAAAATTTCTATTTAGGGAGGTGGGCGGTAGCGCAGTGGGTAAGCGCAGGTGGTGTGAAGCACAGAGACCAGCGTTAAGGATCCCGGTTTGAGTCCCCTGCTCCCCACCTGCAGAGGAGTCACTTCACAGGCGGTGAAGCAGGTGTCTTTCTCTCCCCCTCCTCTCTCCATTTCACTCTCTGTCCTATCCAACAACAATGACATCAGTTACAACAACAATAAAGGGGGGGGGGAAGAATAATTAAAAATAACAAAACTTCTATTTAAATTTGTTTTTGGTGTCAGGGATTGTACCCAGGGCCTCATACATATATGAGCTGTTCCAGGTCTATAAATGATATTTCTTGTTCTAAAGTATAAAAAGTACAGTATTTTGTTTCTAGGAGAAAAAGTACAGTTGCTTTTCTTTGTGGGTAGTTGTGGAGGGGTCTTCCTGCCAGGGCTGTTGTGGTCTTGCCAAGGTGCTGGGCAGAAGCCGTTGAAGTGGTTCAGGGATCAAGCCGGAGGTTCTGATCAAGCTCAAGAACACTGGTTAGTACCTGAGCTGGGCTCCCAGAAAGCAGCATCTAGGTCTGCCCCTCCTACCTCTCCAGTTAGTCCTGTCATTTCTCTTTTTAAAGATTTTTTTAAAATATTTTATTTTAATGAGGGATAGATCAGAACACTGCTCAGCTCTGGGTAATGGTGATGCTGAGGATTGAACCTGAGACCTTGCAGCCTCAAGCATGAAAGTCTTTTGCATAATCATGTCATCTCCCAGCCCACGCCTGTCATTTCTAGTCCAGACCATTTCCTGATCCTTAGAGAACTCAACCCAGGATCTATTTCCCCAAAAATTTGGGCGAGAAAAATTTTGTGCTATTTTCTCCTTCCCTTTACCCCAAAAATGTAGTATCCTTTTCCTTTATTGGCCAGAACTGAAGGCTTTCTCTGACTCCTCCCTTCATCTTCTTGCTTGCATGCCTCTTCCCACTCTCCACATCCTCTCCATACTAATCCTTGTCCCCAATTTCAGCAAAAACAACTTAGAACCAGGGCAGAGGGGTGGGCACACAGTTGAGGTACATGTGGGCAGCATGGTCAGAGAAACAGATGGTCCCAGATGCCAAAGGCCAAGACCCTGCCTGAAGAGGCCCCAGGAAGGCCTGAAAACACAGCAGCCCTACCTGTCTGTCACACTTCCCCTCATTCGAAAGGCAGGGTCACTGCTGTGGGAGCCACACTATAGGTGGACAAGTATCCATCTTCTTTATCCCTGGATGTTCACACAGTATGCCTGATGTGGAAAAACCTGATGTCCCTGAACCCTGTCTATTCCCAAATTCAGACAGGAAGTTAGTGTCAGGGTCAGGGCCCAAATTATAGTCATCTGCCCCTTGACCAGACCTCGTTTCCAGCCTCAGGCCCTTTTCCCTTGGCAGTAAAGAGGACACAGGAGAGCAGGAGAAGCAGGGGCCTTTATTAGAGTCTGGAAGACATAGTGGAGGGGGAGATGAAATCCCAGGCCTGGGCCTAGGCAAGGTAGAGGAGAGACTAAGGGCCTAGGAGCAAAAGCTCAGCCCTTCCTGCCTCCACCTGGTATCCCACCTCACTCATTCCAGGTTCCTTACTCAAACTCTCCCTGCCTCTGGGAACACAGCACCAAGAATCAACAGATGAGACCCTTCAGGGTCACAGCTTGGAGTGCAGTACAGTGTCCAGGCTCATCTCCACACAGTGGGAGATCTGCGGAGCTGAGTGGGCCTGGACTGAGTGGAGTGAGCCCTCTGCCAGGACTAGTGGGGAAGCGCCTTTGTCCCTTCCAGAACAGAACTTGTGTTCTCTGTGATGGGGTAGAAGGAGTTGGCCCAGGATCTCCAAGCAGAACATAAAAGGAGACCAGAGGCAACCTCCCCAAGTTTTCTAGACTCTTCTTTGCACTTGTAGTACGCCCACTTTTCCTTCCCAGCAACTCTGGTTAGCAGCTCAGAGTCTAGACCAGGGTGATTGGTGAGGGCAGTGGGGGTCTACTCCAGAGACACCTGTGGGTTTCAGAATCTATATGTACACAGGGCAGCACCCATGGATAGAAGAGGGCAGCTGTTCAAGACTAATAGGAGAAACCACCCTTGGGGCCAAAGGGCTGGGTAGGACCAGCCAGCTCTGGGAGGTAGGCAGGGCTCTCGTCCAAGTGGGACAAAGGGACTGTGTCCTCCTCACTGACTGGCCGGTCAAACTCGGCCTTGAGAGCTGGACGCTGATTGTCTGGGAAGGCCAGGGAGAAGAGGGCCTCGGGCTCGCACACAAACTTGTACACGTAACGCTCGCCAGCCACCTGTGTGAGAGGAGAAGGGCTGGTCAGTCTAGTTCCCCATCCGGGTCAAATCCAGGCAGATGCCTGGACAACCCTTCTCTCCCATGCTGCTTCCTCTAAGAAGCCACCTCCTTCCCTCACATTTCCAAATTCATCTTTCATCTCAATCCTTCCATGCTTTGAGCTTTTCAGTTATGATTTGGGGGGTGGGAGGGAGGGTGGTAATGTCCATAAAGTTGCTAAGAAATGTTTTCTATCCCCAGCCCATCCCTAGTCTCTTATCCCTGGACCCCTAACCCCCGACCTTCTGCATAATGCCTTTCTCATAGTAGTATCGGAGGGAGCGACTCAGCTTGTCATAATTCATGGCTGGCCGGTTCTTCTGAATGCCCCAGAGTCTAGCAACCTGGGAATAGAAGACAGAGTTTTGAGATGGTGATGTTAGCGCAACAGAGGAAGTATTGGGGATGAGGGGTGGCGTTTGCTATTAAGAGCACTTGAAATCTTTTTTGTAAAAGGCTAAGCCAGTCCTGTGACTAAGCAACAGCTCAGACCCTAGTTTGACAGTCAGTGAAGAGGTGATGATGGTGAAAGGACATGCTACCAACTCCCCGTTCTTATCTGCATGCCCCCTCTGCCAGTTGGGAGGAGAGGTGTGGCTCACCTCCTCAGGCTCAATTAGTTTGAACTCCATTCCCCGGCCTGTCCAGGCAATGAAGTGGGCATTTGTTGGGTCATCCAGCAAGGCCACCAGAAACTGCCACAATTGCAAGGCGCCCCGGCGCTGGTAGGGCGGTCCCTCTCGAAATGCTCCAATCCCTTCCTGCTTGATTTCTCCTGAGGAGAATAGAAAATAGGAGATTTGGGGCTTCTGGTTCCCCAAATGCATGCCTCTTCCCCACACTCTCCCCAGAGGTCTCTCCAAACTCTCCCCCACCAAGTGTTCTGTGATTCCTGGGGCGGGGGGGTGTGGGGGGATAGGGAGAATGGGACACAAAGAGGCACATATAAACACCCCAACATTCTCAGTCACTTCTCTGACCTTCAAATTTCTCAGGGACGACACAGACATCATCTGGGAATGGACGCAAAGGTTTCTCATAACCATAACCTTGAAGAGGAAGTTGGGTCACTCAGATCTGGGGATTTACTGATAAGAGACCCAAGAGGGACTCCTGACTCCCTCCAATCTGGAGGGTTAGCTGGGAGGAGAGGGCTGTCTTACCCATGGTCCCGTCAGCTGGAGAGGGCCCAGAGAAGCCCTCTGAGTGGAGGTACATGGAAGCACACCCAGGGACATCTGTGGAGGAACAAAGAAGAAAGGGTGATGTGATGGCTACAACACCTGGATGCGGGAAGGGGGGAGGAGTGAGAGTGGGGGCCTACACACTCAAGAGCTTCTCTGACCAGCCAGCCTTCCTGTTCTTCCCTAGCTGCCTGCATATCACCAAAGCTCAGGGGAAGTTCACCCACAGGAGTACAAAGCTCAGACTCATTAACTTGAGAGCTAGGCCAGAGGGCATGGATGGCAGCAGCTGGGGCTGGGCAGAGCTGCTTCACAGGTCCAAGATTCCAGGGAACAGCTGTTTCCTGTGAGTTTAGGGGGAGGCGGCAGAGATGAACCTCCGGGGAAAGGGCTCAGTGTTCATGCCTAAAACTCCCTTGGAATAGATTTAAGGTCCGGTCAGCAGGTCAGGTTCCCAGCCATGTGTGCGCATGCGTATGCGCATGCGTATGCGTGGAAGAGAGAGAGAGAGAAAGAGAGATGACATGCATCAGGGGAAAAGGCAGTGGCATAGGGGAACTTTTTCCCCAGGTCTGACAGCAGAGCGTTCTTCCATTTTATCCCCTCCCACAGGACACCTCCCCACTCCACCAGGAGGCACTTGGCACTTGTGTGAAGTCACCAGTTAAAGTTCCAGCCTCATCCACTCCCTCCTGTAAATGAGATGGTGTAATCTGACACCTCCAAGAGGAGGTGGGAGGGTGGGCTCATTCAAGTCTCCATTTTGTGAATGGAATTCCCGACTCCATTCTGAGGAAGCTGGGGTGGGGGGGGGGGGAGGAGCAGGAGTTCAAGGGCGTGTAACATGATTCCTCCCCTCCGGTCTGCATCCTTTGAAGGTCAGCCTCCTCCATCTCACTGTCAGATTTGGCTCAGGTTTATACCCAGCCTTAGAAAAGAGAGGATACCCTTCTGGTTCTCATTTGGCGAGCTTGGAGGCTTGTGGGTCATTCTCCTCTCACTAAAAGACTAGACACTAGGAATAGAGAAACGACGACTCTAGCAACTCTGAGACTACTCTAACCTCTGAATTAGTGTTTTTTCTTTTTTCTCCTCCAAGGCAAATTTGCTGATAAACTCCAATTTGGGGATAGCAACAACCTTACAGAAGCCAAGGTCTTGAGTCCTCCCTTGGGGCCTGGGATTATGAACTACAGCAGTTTATGAACTCAGCTGAGTATAGCTCACTCCTGCAGGAGAAACTAGACTTTAAAATATTTTTATTTATTAGATAGAGACAAAAATTGAGAGGGAAGGAGAGAGACACCTGCAGCCCTGCATAACACACACACACCCCAAGTCCGGACAGGGGGCTTTAACCCAGATCCTTGCACATGATAACATGCTTGCTCAACCAGGTGCACCACCAAATGGCTCCTGGAACTAGACTGCTTTAAAGCAGTCCTTACTTTCTGGGACCCAGCTCTGGCCAGGTTGGTGAGTCATCCAGCAATTTGTAGGCTTAAATAGGATGTGGAAATCACATATTAACCCTTACTAATTTCATGTCCAAGTTCATGTTTCTCTTCCTTCCAGTGCTTTCATATTTGTAAGCTTTTGTGGGGACAGGGACCAGTGATGCATGCATCCTATACACCTTTGTGTACTCCAGATGCACACACTGGTGCTCTGTGCACAACACTATCGCCTCAGGAGGTTATTAAAAACCTAAACATACAGCTTGGGAGATGGCACATAGGTAGAGTGCTGGACTGGCAGGCATGAGGTCCCAGGTTCAATCCCCAGCATTGCATATGCTGGAGTGATGCTCTTGCCTCTCTCACTTGTGAGATATACCTCTTAAAGAGGAAAACAAACAATAACAAAACCCAAACACTTGTTGTATAGAAATGTAAATAAATGCCTCATTACCCCAAGTAACAAACTACCTGAGGGCAAGGATCTACCATCCACTTATCTTTCTCTCTGAACATAAGTTTGCTGACTGAAAAATGACAATTCTTTTGAATGTATAAAAGAAGTGAATGGATGGGTGGGCTGGCTGAGCACTGGTAACCAGCTGAAAAACCTAAGGGGCAACATTCTGAGTTTACTGGAACCATTCACTGGGTCACATGTTACTCCACCCAGGAATCCCACCCTAACTCCTCCATCACCCCCCACCCCAGTAAATCTTACCCGAGTCGTAGGCGAAGTCGGTCTGCTCCTGTTTGATCACTAACCCCACCCCTGGGTACCTGTGTCCCCCGCCATGGCCCACAGTGGGCTGGCCCGCCTGTTCATATAGGGGGTCAAGGTATTCCTGTTTGAAGCTCTGCTGGGGGTACGGTGGGCAGGGCTCCGACAGCTGGTGTTGGTAGGGGGCTGGTAGGGGCTCCCGGCCCGCTCCTTGAGAGGATGTGAAGGAGTGGCAAATGTCCAGGGGCTGCTGGAAGACGGAGCTGGATATAGTTGGGGAGAGAAGAGAAGAGATTATTAAATTGATACTCATGCCTCATGTCTACCTCTCACAGAACCTTTAGAGTGGACTCTCGAGTGGGGGTATTGTCAGTATCACTCCCCCTCCCCAACCTCCATCTCTATTGGGTCTCTTAAGGGCAGGTGGAGAACACTCAGGGACTGAGGAGAGACTGGTGAGAGCTGGCCCTCCCATTCCATGGGGGTCCTTGTTTCCTTACCTATGCTCCCCCAGGTACCCATGGCCAGGGTGGGGCTGGGAGGTACCAGAGGATCTCAGGAAACTCCGCTGTTCTGCTCGGGGGAAGGGTTGCAGGGACGACTGTCCAGGGGCACCAGGGGCAGGGGACTTGATGGTGATTTGTCTAGGAGGGTCATAGGCACTGGAGTTGGAGGGAGAAAGGGTGACGGGACAGAGAAGAGGACAGAGGCCTTTGGACCCTTCCTCTTCAGGGATGGGAAGCCACAGGGATTTTGGGAGCAGTAAGAGCAGAGGAGTCTCGTGATGGACAGCCATGAGCTGGACTCAGTCCCAGGTAACTTTTCCTCCTTCCAAAAATCCTGGAAGCGGGTGTAATATGGAGACCAGCTCTCTCTTGGGGAGAAGAACTAGACCCGGTGGGACAGTGGCTTCTGCATGGGAGACAGACTGCTCCAGTCTTACCATGAATACCTCCCCCACCCTCGCCCCCATGATGTCCCTCCTAACAAGACTGAGGAAATCTGTGTCTCTCTCTAACAGGAGCTAGAAGTCCTTCTTGTCTATCTAGCATCACAACTGCCACCTCTGCTCCTGGGTGTCACAACCCCACTCTTCCCACCCTAAGGCCCTAAGCCCCCTACTTCACCAGGGCTGGGCTGGAGCTCACCTGGAATAAAGGCACTGCTCACTGCCATGGGGGTAGGGAAGTGGTGGCTTCCTGCTGCAGGACAGGGCCGGTGCTGTGCGAGGACTCTGGGGCTCCTTTTTGATCCTGGTGGTGGGGCTGTGGAAAGCTACTGCAGGTGGCAGGGGAGGTAGAGGGAGAACAGGCTCAGAGAGTGTCACATAGGAAGGAGGAAGAGCTTCTGGTACTTTCTGCTCTATGAACAGCAAAATCACTGAGAAAGCCTCATTCCTTCTCTGAGTCTCAATTTCCAGCAGATTTCTTTTCTTTCTTTCTTTCCTTTCTTTTTTCCCCCTTTCCCATTAGGGTAGTCACTGGGGCTCAGTGCCTGCACTACAAATCCACTGCTCATGGTGGCCATTTTTTCCTCTTTTTAATTTTTTAAAAATTATCTTTATTTATTTATTGGATAGAGACAGCCAGAAATAGAGAGGAAGGGGGATGTAGGGAGAGAGACAGAGAGACACCTGTAGGACTGTTTTACCACTTGGAAAGCTTTCCTCCTGTAGGTGGGGACTGGGGGATTGAACCTGGGTCCTAGCACATTATAACATGTGTGCTCAATCAGGTGTGCCACCACCTGGTCCCTTTTCTCTTTTTCTTGGTTAGGACAGAGAAATTAAGAGGAAAGGGGAGATAGACAGGAAGAGAGACAGTTGTAGCACTGCTTCACTGCTTATGACACACACTACCCTTCTGGGCCGAGGGTAGACAGCATAATGGTTATGCAAAGAGACTCTCATCTCTCATGCCTGAGGCTCCAAAGTCCCAGGTTCAGTCCCCCCCACACCACCATAAGCCAAAAATGAACAGTGCTCTAGTAAAAGAAAAAAAAATGAAAGAAAGAAAGAAAAGAAAACAAACTTCCCTTCTGCAGGTGGGGAACCAGGCACTTGAACCCAGATCCTTGTGCATAGTAATGTATACATTGAATTGGGTTCACTACTGGCTGGCACCACATTTTGGGGGGGAGGAATGTGGGAAGTCATGACTGGGGCTTCACTGGATGACTTTTTCAGCTAGCAAAACAAAGATAGAGAAAAAGACACCATAGCACTGAAACTTCCTTCAGTGAGGTGGGAGCTGGGTTCAAACCTGGGTTGTACCCTAATCAGACATTTTAAAAAACTGTCTGGCTAGTGGCCTTGGAGTTTTGCAATGGATGAAGCAGCCAACTCTCAAGCATGAAGTTCCAAGTTCAGTCCTGGGCATCATTTGTACCACAGAGTGATTCTCTGGCTCTCTTTCACTCTCACTGATTAATAAATAAAAAAAGAACTAGGGGGCCAGGTGGTGGTGGTGCACCTGGTTGAGCCACGTTATAATATGCAAGGAGCTGGGTTTGAGCACCCCCACCCCCATCTGCAGGGGGAAAGCTTTGCGAGTGGTAAAAGTGTTGCAGGTGTCTCTCTCCTTCTCTATCATCCCCTCCCATCTTGATTTCTGGTTGTATCTATCCAATAAATAAAGATAATAACAAAAAAATTTAAGAAAAAAAAGAACTATTTGACTATTAACATTATACCTAGTTTTATATCTAGTTGATGTCCCATATTGACTAAAGAAAGTGACCAAAGTTCAACATTTAGTGACACTCCAAGGCCCCCCCCCAAGAACATCTTTGTAGGAGTGAACATCTCCAACCTGGAGTTCTGTGGTTTTCCTGAGTGCCCTGGCAAATTCCAAGGGACAAAACTGTTTTCTTACTTGGGACTATAAAGAATCTTTCTCTTTCTGATTAAGTTTGGAAATTAGCCTACTTGTATGTCAGCTGAATAACATTATACACATGCTCCTAATTATCTGGGAAGAATGCTGGTCTTTCCTGTGGCCCTTGCTAGATTCAAACTCCAACCACTGGGCAGCATGACACAGAGTTGGTTTCACTCTGGTGAGTTTAAGAGTCTGTCTTCCTGCAGAGAGGTCAAACATCTGCAACTGACCATTCTTGTTATCTGCTGTTTTCAATTATTTGTGCCCTGCCTCATTTTATTGGAGAAGGCAAGGGAGAGCAAAGAATTTCATGTGAAAGCAGGGTTTCATATGTGTACCCTGATTTTGCATCAGATCTTTTTTTTTTTTTCTTTTTTTTTTGGTCTGGAGCACTGCGGGATGTTCAGCAGTACCCCTGGTCTCTATCTCCTTGATGCCCCAGCTCCCTCCTCCCCAGCTGTGACAAACAGAAATATCTATAGACACTGCTACATGTCTCCTAGCAGACTGAATCATTTTTCAGGGCATGAAAGTAACTTAGAATATTAGAATTGGATCCTGTTAACAGGGCAAAGCCCCCTGTTGCAAAAATAAGGATCTGGAGGATCAGAGAAGTTAAAGTCTCTCTGGCTGCACAGCCAGGGCAGCAAGTCCCAATCTGAGCCAAGCATCCCCTGCCTTGGTCTGTGAATCCAAACGCAAGAATGGGGAGCACTACCTTTCATCCTTTTCTTTAGGAAGGAACAAGTTGATCTTTTGTGATTTTTTTTTTTTTTTTTTTTTTGCCTCCAGGGTTATCGCTGGGGCTTGGTGCCTGCACTGCTCCTGGAGGCCATTTTTCCCATTTTTGTTGCCGTTATTGTTGTTATAGCTGTTGTTGGATAGGACAGAGAGAAATCGAGAGAGGAAGGGAAGACAGAGAAGGGAAGAAGAAGATAGACACCTGCAGACCTGTTTCACCGCTTGTGAAGCAACCCTCCCCCCATCCTCTTCCCCCCCACCCCCCCCCCTCCCCGCAGGTGGGGAGCTGGGTCTGGAACCAGGATCCTTGTGCCAGTCCTTGGGCACCATGTGTGCTTAACCTGCAGTACTACTGCCTGGCCCCCTCTTTTGTGATTCTTTACCTCTGACTCATTCCCCTATCACTCTCCCAAGCCCCATTCCTTCTACCTAGGGTTTTCTACTCACAGTTTTCTGAATGGAAATCAGGAACAAACTGCTCATCACTGTCTGGTACCTGAGCTGCGAAGAGAGATCAGAGGTGAGACTTGGCTAGAGGCCCTGGATGGCTGGCTCAACAGAGGAACCCAGCCCAAGGGCAGACGTCTCCAGCCTTGAGGAATGAAAGCAACTCCATACTGGGACCTAGTGCCCTTCATCTCTGGGCTTTATTAAGACCCTGTGGAGGAGGCTTCAAGATCCCAGAACTTGTCTGAACAGATTCCAGAGTCTTTCCCTAATGCTTTGTCTTTATTCCTCCCATCCCCACCCCCCAAAGTGAAGACAATCAATCCTCCCCTTCAGAGTTCAGAGTTCCCTCAAAGCTCACAGCTGAGTCACATTTAGGGTGGGGGGGGGGTGGTATAGGAGGGAGAGCTTGTGACTTAGTATCCAGTCAGGGACTTTCTGGGCAAACGCTAGAAGAAGAAGGAACTTTCTGAATCTGGAACCAGCCCAGGAATCTGCATTTGAATATTCCCCAGGTGCCTTTGAGATGCACAAGAAAACTCAAGTCTGGGATAGGGGAAAGGGGGGTGGGAGTTGAAGAGAGGTGAGAAGAGGATGACAATAGGAGAGGGGGTCTGGGACACTGGCAGGTCACAGGTCTCATCCCTTTGATATGCAGCTAGGGCACAGGAAGGCTTGCCAAGCTTGGAGGTCTGTGGAGCTCTCACAGGGTGGAGTGTGGGCAGAGCTGGGGTTAGGGATTAGGCAGGAAAACTAAAATAGAACAGCAGCTCAGTTATGGCCTCCAGCCTGGATATCCGGACTTTGATTTTCAGTTCTTTTTCTGGCTCTGTCAATTCCTTCAGGTGGGTATTCAACTAAGAACCTCTCCTAGCCCCCAACATTTTTGTTTGTGTTTGGGCCTCTTTCAAGAATAAAAAGATCCTGTGAGCAGGGAAAGAGCTCAGCTGGTAACTGACAAGAGTTGCATGCCCGAAGTTCCCAGCTCAAGTGTTGACACAGCATAAGCCAGAGTGATGCTATGACTTGTCTCTTTCTCATGTGAAACTCTATCTCATATGATATAAGCAAAATGAATATTTTTAACCTACTTATTCAAATTCTGGTTAATGGTGGAACTGAGGATTGAACCTGGGCCCTAAAAGCTTCAGGCATAGAAAGTGTGGTGTGCAACTACTGTGCAATCTCTATGGCCCCCAATAAAATAAATTAAAAAAAAATCAACCCTTCAAATATATTAAGGGCTAGGGAGAAAGCATAATGACTATGCAGAAGACTTTCATGTCTGAGGTTCCAGAGTTTCAGTTTTAGTCCCCTGCACCATAGCTGAGCAGTGTTCTGGTCTATCTTTCTGTATATATCTCTGTCATAAGAATAAATAATAAGGGAGTTGGGTGATAGTGCAGTGGGTTAAGTGCAGGTGGCGCAAAGCGCAAGTACCAGCATAAGGATCCTGGTTTGAAACCCCCCCCCCCCCCAATCCCCACCTGCTGGGTAGTTGCTTCACAAGTAGTGAAGCAGGTCTGCAGGTGTCTATCTTTCTCTCCCCCTCTCTGTCTTCCTCTCCTCTCTCCATTTCTCTCTGTGCTATCCAATAACAATGACATCAATAACAACAATAATAACTACAACAATAAAAAAAACAAGGGCAACAAAAAGGGAATAAATAAATATAAAAAGAATAAATAATAAACAAACAAAAACAAATATATTTTTTAAATAATAGAACAAAGAGATCCCATCAGGAAAGGTAAAGCCAGATGCCACATACTTCCTGATAGGCAGGGGAAGGCAAGCTCAAAGTTGAAGTGGTAGAGCCCAAGGGAACTGGATTCCTAGTCCCTGGAGACTGCTATCATATTGAACAACAGGGCAACTGATGGATACAAAGAGCAGAGAATTGGGGCCAGCCAGTGGTGCACCTGGTTAAGAGCACACAGTACAGCGCACAAGGACCTGGGTTCAAGCCCCTGGTCCCCACCTGCAGGGGGAAAGCTTTATAAGTGGTGAGACAGGGCTTCAGGTGTCTCTGTCTCTCTCCCTCTCTATCTCCCCTTTCCCTCTCAATTTCTCTCTGTCTCTATCCAATAATAGTAAATTAATTAAAATATTAAAAAATAAAACAAATAAAAACCCCAAAGATCAGAGAATTGAGAATGGCTAGAAAGGCCAGCTGTGTGGAGAACACCTCCACTCCTCCTACCCCGTGTAAGTCCCCTCCTAGGCCAAAGAGACTACTTTTCCTACTTGGCAGTTCTTTTTTTCCCCCCTTATTTTGGTGTACACTCACACTACTCCTAGTTGATGCTTCCTCATATATATGTGTGTGTATATATATATATATATATATATATATATATACACACACATATATATATATATTTTTTTTTTCCCCTCCAGGGTTATTGCTGGGGCTCAGTGCCTGAGCTCCACTGCTCCTGGAGGCCATTTTCCCCATTTTCTTGCCCTTGTTGTTGTTGCTATTGTTGCCATTGCTGTTGTTGTTGTTGAATAGGACAGAGAGAAATCAAGAGAGGAGAGGAAGGCAGAGTGGGGAAGAGGAAGATAGACACTTGTAGACCTGCTTCACCACCTGTGAAGGTGGGGAGCCAGGGGGCTTGAACCTGGAATCGTATGCTGGTCCCTTCGCTTGGCGCCATGTGTGCTTAACCTGCTGTGCTACCACCTGGCACCTTTACTTATATATTTTAAGACAGAGACAGATATATATATATATAGAGAGAGAGACCACAGCACTGAAGCCTTCCTTCAGTTTCCTGGGGGCTAGCACACGGTCAAGCAGTGCACCATCCACTATTTCACTGGCCTCCCATTTTTCCTGCTTGGACTGTAGCCATAGCCTCTTTGGCTATGTGGGAGGGTGCCTGAGATTAAACCCTGGACCTCATGCCTTCTACACTGATCTACACGCTAGACCACAGCCGCAGCCACAGCCTCTTATCAGAACTCCCTACTTCCACTCTCAACTCCTACAGTCAATTATTCTCCATAAAGCTGTCTGGGGGATTTTTTTTTTTTTTTAACAACAGAAATCCAATCAATTCTCTTGCTTGCTTAAAGTATCAGCTACAAACTCTCTCTAAAGCTTTTCATGATGTGGTGCTGCTTACCTAACTGCCTCTTCTAGTCTGTTTCTCTCCATAACTCTGGTCTCTGTTCAGATCCTCAAATCTGATCAGCTCTGTCTCCTTTCCCCCAATCTTTCCTTGCTTGCTTTTTCTTTTCCTTTTCCTTTTCCTTTTTTTCCTGGCTATTGAAGTCTTAGCTCCTTTTATCACCTCCCCAGGGACCTTCCCTGACCACTCAAACTGAAACGGTCCATCCTGGTTCTCTACTGTGTCCTTGCTTTATTTTATCCCTACCACAGATCTGGACTTATCTTACTAATTTATATATGCATGTTTACTGCTGAGTTCCTCTACATTTAAACTTGGTGAGAGCACAGGCTTTATATACTTTGCTCACCTGGTCCCCCAGCAGCAAGAACAGTTTTGGCTCCCCCTGTTCACTACCAGCTAACTTTAGAGGTATGTCCTGGGGTGGAGGTACTAAGACATCTCACAAAGGATAGGCTCTTCAGGTTGTGATCAAATACTGGGCAGAAGGATTCTTCACCAGCTTGCTTTAAATGTCAGTGGTGGCAAATGCATATGTGTGTGTGTGTGTGTGTGTGTGTGTGTGTGTGTGTGTGTGTGTGTGTGTATTCGACTTCTTGACAGGGATAAAGTGTAGGGGTTTGAAGATGAGGACAGGAAATTAAGGAAAGCAGTGAGATAACTGAAAAGTCAGCACAAAACAATTCTAAAGCGACTAAATAAATCAGTAGGAAATGTAATCCCTTGGGGGAAAAACATGAACAAAAACAGGTAGCACATATCTTTTCAGGAAAGCAACAAAAAGCAACATTTCTCAAGCCTACATGAATCAAGAATCCCTGTGCAGGTAAAAATATGTATTCCTTGTGGTCCAGGAGGTGGTGCAGTGGATAAAGCATTGGACTCTTAAGCATGAGGTCCTGAGTTCAATCCCTGGCAGCACATGAATCAGACTGATGTCTGGTTCTTTCTCTCTCCTCCTATTATTCTCATTAATAAATAAAATCTTAAATAAATAATAAAAATATCAATTCACACCCCAAGAATTTGCATTTTTCATAAGTCTTTTCTGCTCCTCACCAGACAGGTTTGGGAAACACTGGACAAATGAAAGGGAAAAGCTCCAAGTGCACAGGACCAAGCTCTTCCCTGATGCACTCTTTCCCAACCACAGGTGTACCCCCAAAAGGTGGCAGAATGGGGGTGATGGGAATAGGATGAACAAAATCTCCCTCTCTGCTACTTAGGCAAGGAGGGTCCCGAGGGCAGGGAGGTGCAGAACATGGGGGAGGCTGACGCACTCTGGGCCCCCTCTGGGGCTTCATTAACTGCCAGTTTCCATTGAGGTAATGGGCTGGGGGGATCTCCTACTGGCGTCAGAGGGCAGTTCACATGACACTGGAGAGCCCTAGGGGTCATTTTGTCTTTCCTCCCACCTCAAAACTGAAGGTGACCACAAGGCCTTCCTCCCCAGGAGTTCTGGAGGCTACCACCCCCATACATAGATCACGGTCCCAGAGCCTATACCCTCCTCTTCTGAGAACCAGGAGAAATCAGTCAGGCACAATGAGCTGTAGCAGGAGCCCACCCCAGTTTAGCCCCTCCCAGAACAATGGTCTTGTCCCAAAGGGGCAGGACAAGGCATCTGTGCTCAGAGACTGCCAACAAGGATAGAAATAGGCACCGTAACACTGAGCCTCAAGTTCCTGGAGAGCAGGAGAATTTCCAATACCATGTTTGGTCCGGAGTGAAAGCCACTGTTATTTATTTATTTGTTATTGCATTTTAGCTGCCAAACCAGTGTGCCAGGGTCTGCTCCCAACTCTGATCCATCCTGGCACTAAGATGGAGTTCATCTGCCTGGGGATATAACAGATGATTAAGGGTGGTGGGGAAAAGCCCAGGACAGAATAATGTGAAGAGAAAGATGGAGAGAGAAGTGGTCTTAGGGAATGTTCCTTATAACAGAGGGATCACTGGAAGAGGAGGGGCTTCGGGGCCTCCCAAGCTGGACTCCAGGAAAATTGCTTGGTTAAAACAGCCAAGTAGCTAAGTTCACTCCAGGTTAGCTACCTACTTACACCATTTTTGCCCCATCACCTTCTCTCCTTCCTAGGAGCCAAGGGGTGAAGGATTCTTCTAAGGGGAGAGGCATTCTCTAGAGCCTGTGCTCCATTGTTGGCCTGTCTCTCACTCTTACCCCACCCCCCATCTGGCAGCCTCTGTACTGGAAGAAACCAGTTCTCTATCTGGGGAGGGAGTATTTGTCTCCAAGAACCTTCTGGAAGTAGAGAAGATAGAAAGATATAGAAGGAGGCATTGTAACTCGGAAAGATTGGCTGGGGGGGGAGGGGTTTGGCTTCCTAGAGGTACACTGAGACATCAGTGTGCCTGCACCCAGATTCATACATCCTTTCACTCCTTTTCCTTCACCACAGCACCCCTGGGAAAACACATCCCTCACACATGACCTTCACACCCAGGGTCTTTTTTTTTTTTGATTTACAATGGGGGAAAACCAGAGGACAAGGAGACCGGAGTTCTGGGAGCAGTGATTTTTAGAAAACGGAGACCCAGTCCTTTAAGAAGCTCATGAAGAGCTCTAAATCACGCTTCTTGAAAAATCTATATGCCTTTGTGTATGCTGCACCTCCAACAATTTCACAGACACATCCAGAGGATTCAAAGAACCCTGCAACCTAACTACAGAGCTTCTGGAAAACCAAAGATCCCAAACTCATACAAAGGACAGACATACCCAGAGCCAATGTTCCTTACAACCAAATCGACCAAAGCCATTGTCCCCTAGGATTCATGAGAGTTCCGACCAAACCCAGAAAGGAACCCAAACCTCAGCCAGAAGCAGCACAGCTTTGACCACATCCAGACACAGTTACGGCTCAGTATTCCTGACCCTGCACATCCATTCAGCAGCCTGATTTTCTCTCCAGCAATTCAACAGATCCAAGGCGCCTCAAAATCAGACACACCCTCTGGGCCTCGTTTTTTGTCTCTCTGCACCCCACCCGCTCTGCAAAAACCCTAACCCTCCAAAATGTTTGAGCTGCTTCTGTCAATATAAAAGCCCTGCCTAAACTCCACTAGATGATTCTCAGACTCTGAATCCACAACCATACCCACCTGGATCCAACCTGATAATCCCGATATTTTTCCCAGCCTCACCCACCCATTAAGACCTGCTGCTTCTCTCCAAACTGAGGCTTTAGGAAGATAGCAAGGTAAACTGGGCTCCTGCCCCCATTCTTCCAGATGCGCCCCATGGCTGGCAGGGCTGGCAGATCTCCAAACACGCTAGTCCCTCCCTGCCACCCCAAAGCTCTCCATGGGCTGCAGGGGTCACTGACCTGGTGGGAAGAGGCAGGAGAGAAGGCTGGGGTGGTGCTGGGATGGTGCAGGGGGACAGGGCCCCGGCAGCTGCATCTGTCTCCGCAGAGAGAGTGAGAAGGAGCAAGTGGCCTCAGCATCCCCCCTCAGGCCTGGCCATCCATCTCCAGCTGGGAACCCGAGCTGCTCCCTCAGAAGGAAGGAGAGGGAACCAAGGAGATCCCAGAGCGCTCCCCCCCTTCCGCCTTGCTATTCCCACCCCCCACCTCCCCACCCACTGGATTTAAATGTGCAGGGACTCCTGGGGCAGCATCACACCACACACACACACACACACACACACACACACACACACATGCGGTCACATTGACACATGCAGATATTCTCTCCAGATCACCACCGCCAAGGGGTGGGGTTTCCAAGGATGAGAGAATATTTCCCTCCCCTATCCATTCCAAACCCTGGCACAAATGAACCAATTGCTGCCAACATGCCAACCTCTTGAGCCTACCCCTAAATCACAGCCTAGGAACTGCCCCCTATGGGGAACTCTGGGACCTCAGTTGATTGCCATGGAGTCTGGCGAGTCAGACAGCAATCAGGTGTTGGAAAAGGAAGTCTTTGAGAGTCCCTGGAAACTGACACCTCTGCGGTTCTTCAGCTCTAGCCCAGCTCCGGAACCTCCATGGGTGGAGGATGGGCAGACCTGGCAAAGTCTGCCTGTAACTCAGAGCTGGGCACACAGGATTTGCTGAGTTGGGGAAGATGTACACGATACCCCCCCCACCCCCAGCATCTTCCCAGCACCCACTCGGTTTCTCAGTTATGAATTCCACAAAATGGCTTGTATGTTTGTTCTATGCTAGTCATTCTACTAATACATATTTGCGGGGGGCACAGCAGTCAAGATAGATACTAAGGACCCAGTCAGCTCTCTCCCTTCTACTCCCAAGCTTTCATAGAGGGTTCCGGAAGAACTGGGTTTGAGTGTGAAAAAAATCAGCAAAGATAGTCAAGTAGAGGGATGTGGCAAACTAATGCTTCAGTTTCTTGGTTTTCAGAGGTTAACATAAAGGGACCCTACAGTGAGAGGTGTAAACTCTTCCCTCTCAGAGAACGTCTAAACATCATTTTCTTTCTTTCTTTCTTTCTTTCTTTCTTTCTTTCTTTCCTTCCTTCTTTCTTTTCCATTATTTTACCAGAGCACTGCTCAGCTCTGGCTTATGGTAGTGCAGGGGATTGAACCTGGAACTTTAAAGCCTCAGTATGAGAGTCTCTTTGCATAACCATTATGCTGTCTATCCCCACCCTAAACATCATGTCTTTCTACCTGCAGCTGAATAAGCAATATTCTTAATATTCTCAGATTCCTGCCCACCCTCTTCCCCAAACACACCAGTGATTTCAATCAGCAGATCTTCTAGAGTACAATTGCCCACCCAAGCCAGCTGGACACTAACCCCCCCAGCAAGCCCAGGGGAAACCTCATTAGGATAGAGGTATTCAGTAGGCCAGGAGAAGCCAGAGTAGTTGCTATGAGAATTATAATGAAGGCTATGGGGGGGGGGGGGGAGAAGAAGCCCTGAGTCCTCTTTGCAAAGAAGAATCATTTGAACTTTTGTTGTTCTTTTGGCTCAGGCAACAAATTGCTTGGAACTGGGAGATTGGGAAGGGAAACCAAAGATGGTAAAAAAAAATAATAAATCAATGTTAAGGCAACTCCTGAAAATAGATAACAAATGAATTGTTTTTCCTCTTAGTCCAGTCCGTAACCATTCCCCAACTCCCCCATCTCTCAAAACACCTCAGTCTGGTGACTGCTGCCAAACAAACTTTGCAAATGAAAAATTCAACCAGCAAAATGGGCCCGGAACCAAGTTCCATTCAAATAAGCAAATACCCCACACAATGGTCTGATTCATCCCCAGGCCTAGTTACACAAGTCTGGCTCAAGGCAGAGAAAATAAATATCAATATTAAGTGTCCACATGGGGCCCTGGGGAGAACAGGAGACTGGATTTGGGGAAGGGGGCCTGAAGAGCTCTTTGGGGTGCAGGAGAGAGGAAATAGGCACCAGGTTGGAACACCCCAGTAGACTTGCACCTCCCTTCCCAAGAAGAGAAAAGGTCACAAAACGACTCACCTTCAGCCAGCCACGTCTCCTGGAAGTGACTTAAATCCTGGAAGAGGTCTGAGGGGGTGAATAATGGAATTGGAGAAGGTGAGGTGGAGGTGATGGTGATCGAGGGAGCCTTAGCCAGCCCAGTGACTGCCTTCCCCACTTTGGAGAAAAATCAACCCCTTAGAGGGCCGTTTTTTTTTTGTTTTTTTTTGGGGGGGGAGTGATCAGCCCTTTGGATATGTATGGTGGGAAGGCTTTTTTTTTTTACCTTCGGAGTCGGGGGGCGGTAAGGAACCCGGGTCCATGAGCTTCCCTTGCGGGACCATCAGGGCTTCACGCAAGCTCCCATTTCCGGGCGACTTCTGCGGGGAAGGGGAAGAATACTCCCGAGTAACCCAGAGGCCGCCTGGTCTGGGGGGCAGGGTTGGGGTTCCGGGTGATTCGAGCCGGGCAGCCCTGGACCCCGCTGGGACCGCCGGGCAGGGGCTATGGGGCGGGGTGCAGGGTCGGGGCGGGTGTGGAGGCAGGCGCGGCGCTCACGCTGCAGAAGGTGTAGGGCACTTGCTGGTCCAAGTATCCGCCTTTCATCCTCCGCTCCATCCGGCCGCTCCCTCAGACCGCACTGCCCTGGCCCGCGCGGGGGCAGAGACCTGGCGGGGGCGGGGGGAGGGGGCTGCGTTGGGGCACAGTCCTGGGAAAGCAGCGGGATGGGGGTGGGTCAGGGCGGCGGGGAGGGAGCAACCTCCAGGTTCTGGGTCCGACGGCAAAACTTCTCCGACTCACTCAGCCGATGGGGAGATTTCCTCCTGCCTAGCTGAGCGCCGGTAGCGCTCCCCTCCCACCAGAGAAGGTCCCACCTGCTCCTGGGAGCGGGCTCGCCGTGTCGGCTGCTTTCTGCAGCCCTGCTCAACCCGGGCTCGGTTACATAAGACGTGCATGTGTGCGTGTAAGTGTGTGCGTGTGCGCTCGCGCTCCGAGTAGCGGGCGAGGCGCTCACCATCCACACGCCCACAACTCCCGCGCCCCCTCCAGCCCCAAGTCCCAGCGCCTCCCATCACCGCGTACTGGAATCTGCGGAGGCGGCGGGAGTGCGGTGTGGACTGGAGAGAGGCAGGGAAATCACAGGCACTCTCCGTCCCTCCCCCTCTCGCAGCCTCACCTGAGGCCGGGCGTCAGTGCTGGAGCCCCGGGGTTGGGGGGGGGGGTGTCGAAGCGTGCCCCGGGGTCGATGCCGAGGGCCGCGGGACTAGGCCCGAACGTGACTGCCCCGGCTCGGGGTCCCCAGCGCACCAGCTTGTTTTCCGGGCCTGCCGTCAGTTGTGAGCCTGGGGAAACCACTGATTGGTGCATTTCCTTCGCCTGGGTCTGGCTTCAACACCCCTCCCCAACCCCCCACCCCAGCTCCCTTTGTTTCATTGACTTTTGTGAATGAAACCCCAGGGCCAGGCACGCCCGCCAATCCTGACACTTGCCCAGCCGAGTTGGGGCGGGGTTTCCCAGTCGCGGGGACCAATCAGAATTCAGGGGCTGGCTCCTGGCTTCATTCACATTCTGGGCTCCATTCATAAAAAAAAAAAAAAAAAAAAAACCTCCGCACGGCCGGAGTTCATTCATAAAGAGCTGAGAGAAAAGGAGGGAAGCCGAGGACTCGACGGCTTCTCAGCGGGGCACGGAGATAGACCCGGGTCTGAGGCTCTCCTAGCCCCGCTTGCTGGCGTCTGTGCACTCGCGTGTATACGGGAGGGTTGAGCGAGTGTGTGCGGTGGGGAGGGGTGCGTTGGGGGGGTGGGTGGCTGGGTGTGGGCGAGCGAACTGTGCTGGGAGGAACAATAAAACCTAGTATTTATGAAATACTCCGCTTCCACGTGCGCATGTCTCTACCATAACCTGGAGAAGTGGTTCTATTGTCTACTTTTTACAGAGATAGAAAATGAAAACTCAGAATGGAGCGGCGATTTGGCTGGGTTTTATAATCCCTAAAAGTCCATGTTCTCCGTGCAGGGGAGCCCTTTAAGGCCACAATTAAATGAACTACAACCATGTGACAACCGACACGCAGTAAGCACTCAAGTTGAGCACGGATTCTTGTAAGTTGGCATGGAATCCAGGCTTTCCCCCAAGAGTCTGTGCTCTGCAGAACTGTTTTGTGACCCACTTTCTATTGATTGTTGCAGAAACCAGAGGTCCCTACCTGAATCTTTGAAAGTGTACTTCCCTCTCAGCCATTTTAACTCTTACGCAGAAGGCAATGGTAGAGTAATAGACAGCAAAGGCCCCAAGGAGTCCGATGACCTGGAGAGGAGGACTGGCTTCAATTTTAGCTGCAAAAGTGGTCATAATCTCTGTTCCCTCATTCATTAACCACCTCATTCAGTAAACATTTATTGTGTCAGACACAGTGCTGGGTGCCAGGCAGGCAGTTGCAACCTAGCCAGACACTTAGTGGTTGCTAGGATGCAGCCATGAGGGCACATAGGACATAAGCTCCCACAAGCTTTTATTCTGAGACAGTGTTCTGGAAATATATCCTGTGCAGTCCTCTGAGGAGAGCTTGATTTTGCTTCCTGCCTTTTCTTTCTTTCTCTCTTTCTTTTTAAATTTCTTTATTGGGGAATTAATGTTTTACATTCTACAGTAAATACAATAGTTTGTACATACATAACATTTCGCTTCCTGCCTTTACACACACACACACACACACACAGACACACACACACACTCCCTAGGAAGGGTATAAGGCTTGCTATGTTTGAGACCCAGTTTAGAACCCCTGCACCATGTGGGAGATCCCATAATACCAGGAGAAGCATCAATGCTGTGATGTCTTTCATCAGACAAGTTTATTTTTCACTTGCCTATGATAATCTAATGAATAAGTCCTAAACAGATGCTGGAGGCTTGGTGTTCTATTTCCAGTCTTGATCTTGATCAATTGAAATAAATTGCATATTATTCCCTTCTTCAAACCTTCATTGCCTCATCTATAAGGTGTGTGTGTATGTGTGTGTGTGTGTGTGTGTGTGTGTGTGTGTGTGTGTGTGTGTAGGGTCAGTTTAGATTCAGTGAATTTTGAAAGCAGCCCCTACTAGTCTTGTATTTGATCAGTTTTTGTCTTGTTTTACTTTTCTTTGGAGTTAGGCCTTGTGTATAACAATTTCACAGTTCCTGGCCAGCTGTTTAACTGTCTTTCTTTCTTTTTTCATTCAGATATAGAGGCAAGCAGAAAGAAGGAGAGAAAGTGAGAGAGTCAAGTGTATCTCTCAACTCAGGCATATATGGTGGTACTAGGGATTGAACCTGGAGCCTCAGACATGTAAGTTTTGTGCTTGAATGCTGAACTATCTCCCTGGTTCTTTGATGAAATATTTTTAAAAGATTTACTTACTTATTGGAGGAACACTAGAGTACCACTCTAGTGGCACATGTTATGTCAGGGATTAAACTTGGAACCTCGTGCTTACAATATCCATTATGTCATTTCTCAATCACCTGAAATATTCATTATTTTTTAAATTTATCATGAGAGAGTATGTATGAATTGACCTCAGTTCTGGCATGAGGTGGTGATGAGGACTGAACCTGGAGCTTTAGGCATGCAAGCTGGCACTCTAACAGGCTGAGATATCTTTCTTCCTCTGGGACATATCCTCCTTTTCTTCCCCTTTCTTTCTTTTCTGTGTTATGGTAATGCAAAGGTTTGAAACTGGGACTTGGGTGCTTCAAGCATGAAAATCTTTTTGCATAATCATTATGCTATCTCTTCTACTCTTTTTCTTTCTTTCTTCTCCTCTATCTTCTTCTCCTTCTCTCTTTATTTCTTTGTGAAACTGAATTGGGGCTTTACAATGCACTTTTCATCCCTCCAGGCTGCTTTTTCATTCATATATAGAAAGAGACACCATAGAACTGCAACTTCCTCTGGTGCTATAGAATTTCCCATGTGGTGCTGGGGCTCAGGCCTGGGCCGTTTGCATGATAACACACACCCTACCCAGTGGCCCATCCTGAAATATTCTTTAAGGCTCACATCTATTGCCTAGCTCCTGCAGGAAGTCTGAATCAGTTTCTCAAGCACCCCACAAACCTCTTGTCTGTATCTCTGGAATGGATGGCTTTCAGTTTCATTATATATTTAATGGCCCAAGAAAGTCATATTTGCCTTTCAAAGTCTTTCCCCCCCCCCAACCTACTTCATGCTTCTGAGGGCCCCATGAATACTCGTTCAGTGAATAGGTGTAATAAAGACCAAACTAATCGAGTTTTGGAACCCTGCACTAGCAAGGAGAGACAAGCCAAGGCAAATCCCTTCTTTGAGCTGGAAGGAACCAGTTTAGGGAGGAGCTTGCTTCTCTTCTCTGAGCCAAGAGCAGTGGGGGGAAGACAAAGGATTCTTCTGGGAAGGTAGCTACTATAGTCTCTATGAAAATGAAGACTGATTCCACGGGGTGCCAGAGCTGGCACTTGAGTTTGGGACTCTGTAAGGGTGGCACCCTAGTTCTGAATTCTAACCTTTCTCTGGAGGTCCCTAGAGAGGAAGGGTTCCCTCCTGTGCCTCACCCAAGAACTGTTTTGAGGGGTCTCTCTCCCCAGGTCTTGTCTCAACATGCAGCTGTGTGGGAAAAGATGACACTGCTGCTGCCGCCGCTGCTGTCACCTGACCTCTGGTTCTTCCAGGGAGCACTCAGGCCACTTCCAGGGCTTATGGTAATTGGGGAAAGGACGTACTAGAAGGGCTGCAGTTTTTGTTGGAAATCACATTACAATCACCAACACTGAGTATGGCCCATATGCCATGCCCTGCTACCAGGCTACACATGATACAGGCTGTACACATACTCCACATGTGTGTAACCTTCACAGCAGTCCTGTGAGCTAACTGCCCCTCACTGCCATTTTGAAAGGAGGAGTCTGAGGCCTAGTAAACACATGCATACCCCGAGGATCTACACCACAGATGGAGGCTGTCCAACAGGACTTGTGAACACTTTGAGAGCAGACACTTCAGAGGCTGGAGGGAGGACATGCCTCAGCACACAGGGACATACCCAGATTAAGTGTACTCATAGACCTACTCCCCAGAAACACACAGCCTACTCTCAGGAAGCCTCCAATACACATTTGGTCAGGGTGCAGGTAAATTAGGGCATAGGAACCCCCTCCCCACCCAAAGGGGGGGAAAAAAGTGTCACTCTGACTTTCTTTTGTACTGTCTTACAAGAATCACATTGATTCTTCCCCTTACACTGCAGGGGCTCTGAACTGAGGGTACAATTCCCTGAAATCAACTGTCTATATCTATCTGTCAGTGTGTGCATATGTGCATTTTGCTGAGAAGAGAATCCAGAGTTATAATCAGGTCAGCATAGAGCAGGTCTGTGAGGAGTTTCTAAATATTTAAAATAAATAAATAATTTTTAAACACCCCCTCAGTACACCTTTGGGGCAGCTTACACGTAAATTCTCACTGATTTCCCTGGAGTCTAAGTTCTTTTTCTTATTTATTTACTTATTTATTTTCCCTTTTGTTGCCCTTGTTTTTTATTGTTGTTGTAGTTATTAATGCCGTCATTGTTAGATAGGACAGAGAGAAATGGAGAGAGGAGGGGAAAATGGGGGGGGGGGAGAAAGACACCTGCAGACCTGCTTCACCACCTGTGAAGCAACTCCCCTGCCTGTGGGGAGCCGGAGGCCCGAACCCGGGGCTTGAACCAGGATTCTTACACCAGTCCTTGCGCTTCACGCCACATGTGCTTAACCTGCTGCGCTAACCGTCCAACTCCCAAGTCTAAGTTCTAAAATGTAAATATGGGTTTCGGACATGCAAACTTTCACACAAAAGCAACCATGGGCTTATTCCAGAGCTGGCATTCCAGGGTTCTTGGATCAGTCTGAAAGGCTCACAGAACCTTCAGAAAACCAGGCTCTGGGCTGGCAGGCTTCAGATAGTAGGGGGCTGAATTCTGTCCCTTGGGGTGGGCTAGTTGAAGACATGCTATGGGTGACTGTGAGGGAAGGACAGAAAGGCCTTCAAAGGCTTGTCTTCCAGAGTCTTCAGGGATAGAGCCCAGAAGGTGACCTAGGGAGACTGCAAATCCATTTGCAAAGGCCACATGATGATATAAATAGGATCTAGTGTCCTCTGCCCTTTATTATCTCCATATTGGAACTGTCACCAGGGTGATTGAACCAGAGAGGGGATCAGGTAGTGCAGCCAGAAGAGCACTGGGTCTTTCCTTGGGGTATCATCCTCCACCCCCCAGAAGAAGCTTCACTGACTTCCTTTTGTCTTCTCTTATGGTCCCATTATAACACTGCTTCCTCCCCTCACAATGCAGAGGTTTTGAATCCAGGGTGCATGGATGTGTGACCCCCTAAGACCCACTGCCTGTGTGTGTGTGTGTACATGTGTGCGTTTTGCTGAGAAGAGGATCTAGAACTATCAATATAATTAGGTCAGCACAGTGCAGGTCCATGTGGAGTATTTAAATAAAAAAAAAATGAAACAAGGCTGACTAAGAACATCCTCTTTTCATTTGGAAAGTTGTCCTAGGAGGAAAGTTTGAGCCTAACACTTGGAGAGGATTCTGGGAGACCAAACAGAGACTAAGGGTACCCTGAGGAAAGTAACTTTTCTTTTTAGAAGGTGTTAGAGATATTAGCTTTTCATTTGTGCTGTTTGCAAACAAATACAGAGCCTTTCTTGTCTCATCTCTGTCTCCTTTATTCCTCTAGAATCCCACCTTCTTTTTTTAAATTTTGATTTATTTATGAGAAAGATAGGAGGAGAGAGAAAGAACCAGACATCACTCTGGCACATGTGCTGCCCAGGATTGAACTCGGGACCTCATGCTTGAGAGTCCAAAGCTTTACCACTGTGCCACCTCTTGGACCACAAATTCCACCTTCTGCTTATAAATGAAATGCTCAGTTCAAGAACATGCCTTCTTGTACATCTGAGGGATATAATAATTCTTTTTATTAATATTTTATTTATGTAGTAGGGTAGAGATAGAGAGAAATTTAGAGGGAAGTGGGAAGTACAGAGGGCGAGAGAGAGACCTGCAGCACTGTATCACACCTAGTGAATCCTTACAGTTGCAGGTGGGGACCAGGGACTTGAACCTGGGTCCTTGTGAACTGTAATGTGTGGGCTCTACCAAGTTCACCACTGCCTGGCGCTCCACTTTTATTTATTTATTTATTTATTCCCTTTTGTTGCTCTTGTTGTTTTATTGTTGTAGTTATTATTGTTGTTGATGTCATCGATGTTGGATAGGACAGAGAGAAATGGAGACAGGAGGGGAAGACAGAGAGCAGAAGAGAAAGACAGACACCTGCAGACCTGCTTCACCGCCTGTGAAGCGACTCCCCTGCAGGTGGGGAGCAGGGGGCTCGAACCGGGATCCTTACGCTGGTCCTTGTGCTTTGCACCACATGCGCTTAACCCGCTGCGCTACCGCCCGACTCCCTGGCCCTCCAATTTTTTCCTTTTGAACTTTTCTCTGTTTCTGTTCAAAGAGAGAAAAATGGACAAATGTCAGCAGACTGAAGGATTAGAATGGAATCAATGCCAGTTGGGTAGAGTCCAGGATGCTCCCCTTTTTAATTAAGTGTAGACTTGAATTATGAGGGGGCCACAGCTCCTGCTGGGTCGGGGATCTGTGAAGGGAAGGCTATTTCTCTCTTTAAAGATTAAATGCCGCTTATTCCACTTAGTCTCTCCTCAGTTCTCTGAGAATGTCTATATTTGTTCTTGTCATCTGGAATAATGGACTACTGAGTGGACAACCCAGCACGCTAAAGCGGCAGCAGAGAACCACAGTTGGCAAAAGCCTGGAGGATTTGACTCTTTCTGAGAGTGGTGGAATTTCTGGTCTTATTTTTATTTTATTATCTTTATTAATTGGATAGAGACAGTCAGAAATTGAGAGGGTAGGGGAAGATAGAGAGGAAAAGAGACACTTGCAGCCCTGATTCACCACTTGCAAAGCTTTCCCCCTGCAGGTGGGAACCAAGGCCTACAAACCTGGGTCCTTGCACACTGTAACATGTGCACGCAACGAGATGCACCACCACCTGGCCCTTTATTTTTATTATCTTCATTGGGTAGAGACAGCCAGAAACTGAAGGGGAGGGGATATAGAGAGATAGAAAGACAGAGAGACACCTGCAGCACTGCTTCACCACTTATGAAGCTTTCCCCTTGTAGGTTGAGACTGGGGACTTGATCCCAGGTTCTTGTGCATTGTAACATGTACGCTCAACCAGGCGTGCCAACACTAGGTTCCTCTGGTTTTATTTTTGAGTGGACCTTTTCCTCCCAGGACAGCCAAAATCAATCTCTCTGTCTCTCTATCCTTCTCCATTCCCCCCCCCCCATTTATTTACTAGTGTTGGAAAGAAATAGTAAGAACCAGAATATCACTTTGCAGTGCCAGGGATTGAACTCAGGACCTCATGCTTGAGAGTCCAACAAGCTCTTCATTGAGCCACTTTCCAGGCCTGTCTTCTGTGGTTCCCACCCCTAGGGAGCCCTCAGAGTGCCTGGGCTTTCCCCCTGCCTTGGAAACTGCTGCTGTAGATTTATTTCTCTTGTTGTTTCTCATCTGTTCTGATGATCACCTGGCCCAGACTGACCTGGTAACTTAAGATCAGAGTTGTTAATTCAGGAGCCAGAGCTTGGGGACCAAACACCTGGGTGGAACGGGTGATGGCAGAAAGGAAGGACATTAGGGTGACACATGCTGAGAAAACACAATACCCAACCAGATGAGGCCCAGAGGTTCTCCTCCACATTCTAGATCCCAGTTCCCAAAATATGGTGTTTGTAGTGTGCTTCACGCTTTTATTGTTTTCCTAAATCTTTGCAGATATGTTATCACATTACATTTTCTTCCAGCATTCCTTGAAGCAGGTATTTTTAGTTGCATATTCTAGTTGAGCACTCTGAAGTTCAGGGAGCAATTTAACCTAATGTCCTGGGGAGTGAGAGAAGAACCCAACACCCCCCCCCCCCCCCCCCCCCCGCCCCAGTCCCTGCTGTGATTTTGTCACCCAGTCCTAGGGATAGCTGCTTCTGAGAGCTGAGTGTCAGAGACAAAAAACAAGTTGTTTTCAACCAGCTGACCCCCAGCCTTCTGATGTTCTGATAGACTAACCCCATCTCCCACTCCCCTCCGGACATTTCCTTTCTATGCTCTCTTTTTCCTACTACACACCCTACTTTCCTGTTAAGAAATACCTGTTAGCCTCTTGTTAATTGTGTGTCATCTTAGGGGGTGGTTTGGCATTTTCTGAAATTGCAATTCAGACACAAATGTCTCCCACAAAGGGAAAACTGAAGATGGGGTGGGGGTGGGGGATGGCTGGCATTTTGCTTCCTAGAAATTGCGAATGTAAACTATATTTAATTAAAATGATAAATCTGATTTTCAGTTTTGTTTTTACTACTGCTGAAACTAATCTATTTTATGTACATTTACAGAGAGCTGCAGTCATCGAGTCAGAATATTAGAGCTCTGTGGCACCTAGAGATTTTTGGACCAAATCCTTCATTTTATAAACAAAGAAACTGAATCTCAGGCTGGAGCATGGACCCCTGCAGTTCCAGTGACTTGGGAGAGGCTGGTTCTTCAGGAATCTACCTTCTTCTCCCTTCTTCAACTTCATGATGTCCTGATGAGCTGGCTTGGCTCCTCTCTTCTTAAATGTTCCCTCCATTCATGCAAACTCCTTCTGGAAGGACCCCTGGCCTTCCTTCCACCTCTAGCTGGTACTTCTCTATCCAGTTTTCTCACTCTAATTTCCAAGACTGGATTCTTATTCTGTGCAATCACTTGGCAAGGCTTTTTTGTTTGTTTGTTTGTTTGTTTTTACCAGAGTACTGCTCAATTTATGGTGGTCATAAGGGCTGAACCTGGGATATCAGAGATTCAGACACAAAAGTTCTTTTGCAGAACCACCCTGTATTTCCTGAGCCCTAGTGAGATTTTTTAAATTTTAAGTTACTGATAAAATAAAAAAATAGAAAATATCGACAAAAACATAGGATAAGAGGGGTAAAATTCCACATATTTGTCACTATCAGAGCTCCATATCCCATGTCCTTCACTGGGAGCTTTCCTATTCTTTATCCCTCTGGGAGCATGGACTGAGGATCATTATGGGGCACAGAAGGTGGCAGGTCTGGCTTCTGTAACTGCTTCTCTGCTGAACATGGACATTGGCAGGTTGATTTGTGCTCCCAGCCTGTTTCTATCTTTCCCTAGTGGGGCAGGGCTCCGGAGAGATGGGGGTTCCAGGGTACAATGGTGAAATGGTCTTCCTGGGGAAGTCAGGTTGGTGTCATGGTAGCATCTGCAATTTAGTGTCTGAAAAAACATTAAGATATAAAGAAGAAAAAATAGTTTAATTATCTAAAGGCAAGAATATAGTAGGTGAGATTTGAAGTTTCCATTTTGGAAAAAGTTAGTAGGTCTATTTTTGGTGTATTCCAAGGGCCCCATGACTTTATTAATTTTTGCCTGAGCCTGACAGCTCACACGCAGGTGGACCAACTTAGTGAGATTTTAAAATTGCATTTGGTGCCCTGTATTTTTCTCCTTGACCTACATGACAAGACAGTGAGTGACCAGACTTTTGTTTTTCTTGTCTCAGCTGTGTCTATGAAGTTGAAAGCAGAAGTTGTTTTTCAGAGACAAACTTGGATTCACATTTTGTATTGCTTTTGCTTAAAACAAGGTTGGAAACACCGTCAAACATTTATTTATTTGGATAAAGTTGATAATGCTACAGAATTCAAAAGTCATGCAATGCTTTCTAGTGAAGTGAATAGTCTCTCTCCCTGGCAACCTATTTGCCTTCCTAAAGGCAGCCAAGGTTCAATTTCTTGGTGAGACAAACCTTATACTTACATATCATAATGATGGACTTTACGCAATACAACAGTCTTCCCTCTTTGGCTACACAAATGTTGCCAAACTGTGAACACTGCGGGATGAATGTACTAAGAACCAACAAAACTTCACCCTGAATGAGCCTGGCTAAACTGGAGAAAAAGTACTTTAAGAAGCAACTTAAACAGCATGTATAGAATGAGAATAGGATCTCCTTTCGGCCTTTCCTTTCAAAAAAAATATTATTATCTTTATTTACTGGATAGAGACAGCCAGAAATCGGGAAGGAAGGGGGTGACAGAGAGAGAGATAGAGAGAGACACCTGCAACACTACTTCATCACTTGTGAAGCTTTCCCCCTGCAGGTGGGAACCTGGGGCTCAAACTCAGGTACTTGAGCATTGTAACATGAGCTCAACCAGGCGTGCCACCGCCCTGCCCCTTAACCTTTTCTAATTATCCCCCCAATTCTCCTATGTGCAGCATCTTGGGGAAACCTTAACAATTGCTTAGCCTTGGTACTAAGTGTGTGACCTTAGAGATTGTGACCCTCTCACTTTCTGGGTATTGGCCATGCTGACTTGGATTCTAGGAGAAATGATTTTGAAGTTCCTAGGATCCAGTGTGCAATGGCTATCAAGATAGTTAAGCTTCTAGGGGTTAGAGAATCCATTTTTTGCTGGAGGAAAAGTGGGGGTCCATTTAAACATGAAGAGGTGAGAGGTCACTGGAAGGAAATGGAGAAGTGTGTGTGTGTGTGTGTGTGTGTACATACATAAACAGATTATAATGACCTCTGCTTTACTTCTCAAATCCAAGTAGTCAGAAAGCTGCAGTATTTCCTCCAGATCGAAAAGTCCCCTCTAAAAAACTAAAAAATTATGCTTAAGACAACTGCCAGGGGCTGGGTGGTAGCACACCTGGTTGAGCGTACATGTTACAGTGCACAAGGACCCGGGTTTGAGCCCTCGGTCCCCACCTGCAGCTTTGCAAGTGATAAAGCAGTGTTGCAGGTGTCTGTCTCTCTCCCTCTCTATCATCACCTTCCCTCTCGATTTCTGGCTGTCTCTATCCAATAAATAAATAAAGATAAAAATAATGTGAATCAAGAGTGGTATGGAATGTTCCATTCTCCGAAGGGAGGTTGGATAGCATACTCTGCCTATTACCTGAGGATGATGGGTCCTGAAACTGGCACAGCCTGGAATGTTCTTAGCCGTAACCACGGAATGTGAGCTCAGACCTACAGAGATGCAGAGGTTACATAGGCTCCTGCGCTGATTCTGAGCCCCAGATCAGATTGATGGGATTTATAGTTAACAATATGTATATACTTTTCCCATATTTGGGAACTTCTCTTCTGTGATCCAGCTTTCTGGTCCTTTTTCCAACTGTGACACCATCCCCCCCAGACAATGGCTTAGGTCACCTGCATGTTAGATGTCAGGCACAGGCAAAACCTAGTTGGGTCATGGGCCCCTTGGAATATATCTAAAATAGACCTAATAGCTTTTTCCAAGATGAAGACCCCAAATCTCCATCCATAATATTCTTGCTTTTAGGTCCATGATTAGTCAACAATTTGCTCTGCTTTGTATCTTAACTCTTTTTCAGACACCAGGTTCCTGATGCTACCATGATACCAACCGGACTTCCCAGGGCAGACGACCCTACCAATGTGTCTTGGAGTCCCATCTCCCCAGATCCCTACCCCACTAGGAAAAGAGAGAGACAAGCTGGGAGTATGAATTGACCTGCCAACACCCATGTGCAGTGGGGAAGCAATTATAAAAGCCAGACCTTCCACCTTCTGCATCACAATGACCCTCCATGTTCCCGGAGGGTTAAAGAATAGGAAAGTTATCAGGGAAGGGAACAGGATATGGAATTCTGGTGGTGGGAATTGTGTGGAATTGTACCACTCTTATCCTATGGTCTTGTCAGTGTTTCCTTTTTATAAATAAAAACTAAAATAAATAAATAAATAAATAAATAAATAAATAAATGACAACTGCCATGTTCCTTGGGAAATGCTTTTCTGGGGGTTTGAGTTAAAACTCCTATAAATAGTAAAATAATAGATAAAATAAAAAATAAAACAACAAAATAGGAGCAATCCAATTTGCATACATCTCCTATGCAAAAGAGGTAACCACAGATATTTAATTTATTATTATTATTTATTATTATTATTATTTTTTTTTACCAGAGCACTACACAGCCTTTGCTTATGGTGGTGTGGGGGACTGAACATGGGACTTTGGAGCCTCAAGCATGAGAGTCTGTTTACATAATCATTATGATATCTACCCCTGCCCTGTTTTATGTATGTATGTATGCACATATGTATATATGTATGTATTTATTTATTTACCAACAAACCACTCAGTTCTGACTATTGGTAGTACTGGGTATCTAACCTGAGACCTCTCACATTCAAATCCTGGGTGTTCCAAACATGACTCACTCTTACCTGTTTGAAGCCAAAATTTCCCAGAATGAGAGGTAGCAGAGGATCTGAGAATATTCAGGGAGGAAGCCTGCATAGCACCACCAGTGGTAGACTCAGAGCTCACAGAGCTGACATCTTTTCTCAGGATAAGGCTTAGCCACCATCCTCCCCATCTGACTCTTTGGCACTTATAAAGAAGGGGTTTGAGCAGTGTACTTTGTGCCCCTGTAAAGTTAGATACTTTGGAAACATTTTTTTAAATATTTATTTTATTTATTTATTCCCTTTTGTTGCCCTTATTGTTTTATTGTTGTTGTCGTTGTTGGATAGGACAGAGAGAAATGGAGAGAGGAGGGGAAGACAGAGAGGAGGAGAGAAAGATAGACACCTGCAGACCTGCTTCACCGCCTGTGAAGCGACTCCCCTGCAGGTGGGGAGCTGGGACTAGAACCGGGATCCTTATGCGGGTCCTTGAGCTTTGCACCACCTGCGCTTAACCCGTTGCGCTACAGCCCTACTCCCTTGGAAACATTTTTTAAGAGAGAGAGAGAGAACCAGAGAACCAGACATCACTTTGGTACATGCTCTGCTGGGGACTGAACTCAAGACCTCATGTCCAAGAGTCCATTGTTTACTGTGCTACCTCCCAGACCTCAACACTTGAGAAACTTGCCTTAAAAAACAGCCAAGCACAAAGCTCAAGGACCCACATAAGGATCCCGGTTCGAGCCCCCAGCTCCCCATCTGCAGGGAAGTTGCCTCACAGGCGGCCAAGCAGGTCTGCAGGTGTCTGTTTTTCTCTCCCCCTCTCTATCTTCCCCTCCTCTTGCCATTTCTCTCTGTCCTATCCAACAACAATGACATAAACAACTACAATAATAATAACTACAACAACAATAAAAAAACAGCAAGGGCAACAAAAGGGAAAATAAAATAAAATAAAATAAAAAACAGCCAAGAATCCTTGAGATGTGAAGCCCTGTGTTTAGGGTATGTTCTTGGGGCATATACAAAGAGTGGGAGAGGGCCATTCTAGTTAACTTCAGAAACCATCTGGAGCAACACTGATAGTGACTTTTTTTTTTTTGCCTCCAGGGTTATTGCTGGGACTTGGTGCCTGCACTATGAACCCATTTCTCCCAGAGGGCATTTTTCCCCATTTTTGTTGCCCTTGTTGTTGCTATTATTATTGTTGGATAGGACAGAGAGAAATCGAGAGAGGAGGGGAAGACAGAGGGAGAGAGAAAGATAGACACCTGTTGACCTGCTTCACCACTTGTGAAGCGACCCCTCTGTGGGTGGGGAGCCAGGGGCTTTAACTGGGATCCTTATGCCGGTCCATGTGCTTCACACCATATGCCCTTAACCTGCTGTGCTACTGCCCGGCCCCCTGATAGTGACTTTTTTGAAAGCTGTCCTCATTCATTCAACATATATACATACATATAATTTTAATTTTTATATTTTTTATTAGTGATTTAATATTGATTTACAAAATTACAAGATAACAGAGGTATAATGCCACATCATTTCTACCACCAGAGTTCTGGATCCCCAGTCCCTCCATCGTAAGCTATAGCAGGTCTCCCAAGATTGCAGATATGGGTTGACTATTATTTCTACAACTATCTGTCTGTATCTATATATATCTGCCTTTTAATTTTTTTTTAAGGTCCTATCTTCTCTTCCTTTCCAAGTCACAGATACACCTATTACTACATCCAAATGTCCCTCTCTTCCTGATGGAGTTGGAGTTCAAAACCCTCTGGTCATCTTCCCCCACTACTTCTTCCCCACTGGGAGTATGGATCAAAATTATTCTAGGGGTGCAGAAGGTAGGAGTTCTGGCTTCTTAAATTGCTTCTCTGATGGTCATTGGTATTGACAGGTTGATCCATACCCCTAGCCTGTTTCTGTCTTTCCCTAGGTGGGTAGGGCTCTGGAGAGGTGAAGTTCTAGGACACATCGGTGAGGCTGTCTGCCCAGGGAACTCAGGATGGAATTATGGTAGCATCTGCAACTTGGCTGAGGCTGCAGTTGTCTCAGTTGTAACTGGTGATTTTGTTAAGGTCTATAGGTGTAGTCATTTGTTGTTTTTTGGGAGATGTGATCTGTTCCCTGTTGCGCCATAGCCATGCCTCTTGTAAGTCCCTATTAGTCCTCCATTCAATATATATTCAGAGTTCCTTTTATGGGTTGAGCTTCTTAGAGGAGGTATAGTGGAGCTGGCATTGGTGTGGGTAGGATTTGGGTGTAGCGCTATGAGGAGGGCACTTTAGACTCAGGAGACCAAAAGCATGACTCTGGGAAGATTAGGGAAAAGACTGTAGGAGACTTAGAAAGAGGGAGGACTAAAAAACTCTGAGATGTATGCCTTGAAATAGTTTTTTCTTTCCCCCCCCTTTGGAATCTTGACTCTGTGACCCTAGGCTTGAGGTCTGTATTGGCTGTCTACAAAGCTGCGTGCTCAGTTTTAGGCTGGTGTGAAGGAAAAAGACCCCCAGGTAACCACAATCTTGCCTAGGTCTGAAAAAACCAGTGACTTTGGTCTCTGCCCAAGACTGGTCTGGGCAGTGGGATTCTCCTAAACTGAGCCCGAGGTTGCTCCACTGCCAAGATTTCTTATTTGTCTATGAACTCCCACCCCTGCCCTGGGCTCCCTGCCATTATTCCCCATACTGCAGCAAGGGGGAGGGGCTTGACTTCCTTTGCAAGCATACAAGCATGTGGCTTCTCACTGGGCTGGATCCATTGCTCTTTCTAGGATGGCACAGGAGAAGTTTTACCTTTGGAAACCCAGGTGACTGAATTTGGGAACCCAGTTTAGAGGCTTAGGAGCTGGCACCACAGAAGAATGAGCCACAGCCATCTGCCCTGGATCCCTGGCACCTCTGTGGGTGTCACTGAATAGATGTGAATGAATGAAGATGAGAGTAAGTGCTGGAGGAAGGGATTTGTCCACAGAGGCATAGAACCTGCCTCTACCTGCCAGAGGCTTCCTGTCTAGTTGGTGGAGGGGGTGGGGGGCAAGCGGCATCATACTACTAATAATAACATATTCCAGGGAGTCGGGCTGTAGCGCAGCGGGTTAAGCGCAGGTGGCAAAGCACAAGGACGGGCATAAGGATCCCGGTTCGAACCCCGGCTCCCCACCTGCAGGGGAGTCGCTTCACAGGCGGTGAAGCAGGTCTGCAGGTGTCTATCTTTCTCTCCTCCTCTCTGTCTTCCCCTCCTCTCTCCATTTCTCTCTGTCCTATCCAACAATGACAACAACAATAAAACAATAAGGGCAACAAAAGGGAATAAATAAATAAAATAAAAAATAAAAAAAGAAAGTCATATTCAATTGTAAAAAAAAATAACATATTCCAAAAGTCAGTTTTGAGGCACCAAAAAGCCTGGATGAGGCTTCTATCAGCATAAGTGCTGGGGGAGCCTCTGTGTGAGGGAAGGCACCCACTTAGGTCGCAGAGTATCTGAGTTTCCATTCTGCTCAACAGGGGCTCAACAGGGGTTCCCTCGGGATCTCAAACCCTAGAGAATTTAGGCATTTTTCCCTTTCCCTCTTTTATTCGCCCCTGACATTTTTTTTTTCCTTACTAGAGCACTGCTCAGATCTAGCTTATAGTGGTGTGGGAGATTGAACCTGGGACTTTGGAGCCTCAGGCATGAGAATTTCTTTGCATAATCATTATGCTATCTGCCCCAGCCCCTCTGACCTTTTATATCCCCCCCCTTCCAGTCCCAGCCACCAGCTGTGAAAGGGAAGGGGGCCATCAGAATAATCTCTGTATAACTTTACATTGCTGAGCTGCACTGCCTCTTTACATCTTCGTATTATAACCTAGGGATTCAGAGAGGTTAGGTGATGGGCCCAAGGTCACATAGTCAGGAATGGTGGAGCTTTAGCTTCTCTGATTCTGTCAAGGGCATTTTCTATTGTGTAAGTGGACTCAGTAGACTGAGGACAGAAGACACAAGATACTCTCTGCACCACACATCTTTACCCCTAGGAACAAGACAAGAGGGTGGATGGTCCCAGATAATAGTGATGCTAACTAGAGTAAGAGAGAAAGAGAGAGGGGAGGGCGGGGTGGTAGTGCAGCAGATTAAGTGTACTGACCAGTGTAAGGATCCTGGTTCTAGCCCCCTGCTCCCCACCTGCAGGGGAGTCACTACACAGGCAGTGAAACAGGTCTGCAGGTGTCTATCTTTCTCTCCCCCTCTGTGTCTCCCCCTCCTCTCTCCATTTCTTTCTGGCAGGCACTGAACTCCAGAGATAACCCTAGAGGCAAAGAGAGAGAAAGAGAGAGAGAGAGAAACAAAGAGACAGAGACAGAGAGAGAGAGAGAGAGAGAGAGGAGGAGGAGGAGGATGAGGAGGAGGAGGAGGAGGAGGAGCCAGTGAGACAGATTACCTGGTAGGGTTCCTGCCTTGCCCTGCTCACTGCCCTGCTCACTTCCTGGCACCACATGGCTGTATTACGGCACTGGGGGCAGCTTTGGTGTTGTGGCATCTCTCTTTTCTGAAAAAGTTGGCCAGGATCAGAGAAACTACATGTATGAAGTTCTTGCTACATTAAAAAAAAGAGTAAGTACCTCAAAAAGTCAGTTGAGTACATTCATGCCTACAGAACAGCAAACTGGGGGGCAGGCAAGATAGTGTGCTAGTATAGCTTTTCCATGTGTGCAACCAACGTCTGAGTCTGGGTCTGGTTCCTACTGCATTGAGGGAAGCTTTGATTTGGTGCTGAGGTTTTTTTCACTCTCTGTCTCTACAAATAAAACAAAATGAAAGCAAAATTCACAAAAAACAAACCAGCAACCTGGGTCATTCTCCTAGAGAGGTGTGCTCTGAATGCTGGAGAGATGGGAAAGAGGGGGTCTCTGCTTGGGGGGAGGGGGTAAGGAGGAAGAGTTTCTTCTTCTTCTTTTTAAGTATTTATTTATTTATTTCCTTTTATTGCCCTTCTTGTTTTATTGTTATAGTTGTTAATGATGTCATCATTGTTGGACAGAACAGAGAGAAATGGAGAGAGGAGGGGAAGACAAAGAAGGGGAGAGAAAGATAGACACCTGCAGACCTGCTTCACTGCTTGTAAAGTGACTTCTCTGCAGGTGGGGAGCTGGGGGCTTGAACCGGGATCCTTAGGCAGAACCTTATGCTTTGCAGCACCTGCGCTTAACCTGCTGTGCTACCACCTGACTCCCGAGTTTCTTATTTTTAAAAATTTATTTATTTACTTATTTTATTATTGGATAGAGACAGAGAGACATTGAGAGTGAAGGGGGAGATAGAGAGGGAGAGAGACAGAGACACCTGCAGTACTGCTTCACTAGAACCTGGATCCTTGTGTACCGTAATGTGAGCACTTATCCAGGTGCGCCACCGCCTGGCCCTATGGAGGAATCATTTCTACCTGGCCTAGTAAAATGAGAGAGGTTTCATCCCTAGAGGTGGGAAAATTAACTCCAGATGGAAGAAGCAGTGTTTACGATGGGAGGGAAGAAAAGACAGAAATGTGTTTCTCAGGTGGCAATGCATGTGAGCCTTGCAGGTGGGACTGGCATGTGGGCATTCTGGAAGCCCTACAGCAAATCAGATCCTACAGATGCTGGGAAGTCACAGGGTGGGGCAGGGAGACCATTAGACTTTGTGCTGAAGAAGGCACTGCCCTGGAACATAAGGAGTAGATCTCTTTTGTCTTGTCCGAGGCCTGTGATGTCACCATCTAGGCCAGGCAGGGAGCGAGGTATCTCCTGGTAGATGGCAGCACCTGCTCTAGGAGCTGACTCTTCTTGTTCTGCTGCTGGTGAGGGCTGGGGAACCAGAACACACTAACCCCTTTGTCCCAGCTTTCTTGCTTGTGATATAGCAGTGATAATTGTATCTCCTACCCGGGTGAGTTGGGTATGAAGAGAAAGTGAGCTGCTACAGGGAGCAGGATATCTCTAGGGTCCAGCCAAGTGCTAATGCTTGCTGCCTCATGACACTACTCACTCAGCCTGGGGACAGTCAGTGCTGGAGGATTGACTGAATAGAAGATCTGATCTAGACCCCTCCTGCTAGAGCCAGCCCCCAACCTCCCTAAGAGCTTTGCAGGACAGGGACTGGGAAACTCCTGCAAACACTCCACACTCTCTTCCATGCTTCCTTACCTCAGTTCTTCCTTCTAATCTCATGTCCCTCCACCCTCCTCCCCCCCCCATGATTATTATAAACCCCCTTGAGCAAGCCTGCTGCAGGCTTGGCTGGGCCCCATGCCCCTTTGAAGTCCTCAGCCAGGTTCCCAGTCCCACACACTGACTTCTGAGAAAGCTGCTTCCCATCAAATCCTGCCGCCAAAAAGACTCCCCTTTTAGGTATTCCTGCCAACCCCATTTTATAATCTCTGCACTGGGGAGGGAGGATGGTACAGGCACTTTGTGCGCAGGAAGGAAGCAATTAAATTATTAGCACTTTGAGAAATTAAACGACATAACTTATGATGGAATAAGTTTAGCAAAAAAAAAAAACCTTGTAATGTGAGAAAACAATTAAAAAGAATTATATAAGGCTGGGCTCGCTCCTTTATTGCAATAGAGTTAGCAGTTCATTGATTATCATCTTGTTATAATGCAGCAGGATGGTGTGGTGGCCGCAGAGGCAGCGACATTCAGGAAGCGCTTAGCTGGGTCCCGCAAGATGACATCGAGGAGCTGAAAGGTTTTCCTGGAGGGGGTGGGGAAAGGGAGGACAGGGTCAGAGGAGGATCACCAGTGCAGCCTTTCCTTTTCAGGGATCTTTCTACCTTGGTCAATCTGTAAGAGAATCTGTCAGCTGCAGTCTGCCTTTCCCTGTGTCCTAGTAATTTTGTCCCAAAGGCATGCTTTCATCCTGGCCAAATGGTTACACAGTTCCCTAAAGACATGTGGAGGATGGTTGCTAAGGTGGACTGGGTGTCCCTTGCCAGGAAGGGACAGTGAAATGATGAAATGGGGTGGCTTTGCAGGAAAGCAGCAGAGAGAAGCAGCAGACTGGAAGTGCCCAGAGTTATGCCGTTGGCTTTGTAACATCTTGTACTCCACGGTTGTAAACTAAGTGCACTGCATGGATGGCGATTCCTCAGGCAAGCTGAGCAAAGGAAACAAGACAGGAAAGAGAAGCCACTGTAGGATTCACTTAAATGAAGTGCAAGGACATACTGAACTAATGGGTAGGGATGGACACTGACAGTGAGATGCGGAAGGGATCCCTTTATTGACTGGCAAGTGGCACGTGGGCACTTTTGTCTGGGGCTGGAGATGTTTCACATTTTGATCTAGGTGGTGATTACACAGGTGTACGTACAGATTTAACAAATCTAGCTTTATGCTTCAGACCAAGGCATAATTAAGTAGATGTATGTTATATCCCAAGAGGAGAGTACAGAAAAAAAAATGTTGCCAAGGGGGAAAAGGTAGGAAGGAAGACATTATGTAAGTAAATAAAAATATCACTTGAATATAAAATAATGTTACCCATTCTGCAAGAACTCAATAAGCAGAAAGATAGATATGACCACATATATGAACATAGACTATGGGGGTAAAAGAAAATTAATGCATGGCTTAAAAAAAAAAACAAGAACAGAACCTTGAAAAATTAATTGTGATAATAGACTACCAAAAGTGGAGAGAATCTGTCTTTCAGGTAGGAGTTTGTAGAAAATTCCTAGTTGATTAGTGAGGAGGTCCTTGGAGTGACTGATATGTGTGGGGGTGCTGCATGCAGAGTGAGTGTAGGCTTAGTCACTAGTGCCAGAGGAGGTGGAGGGGGCTAGCCTTCTCTCTCTCTCTTTCTCCAGGGTTATTGCTGGGGCTTGGTACTGGCACTATGAATCCACCACTTCTGGAAGTTATTTCTCCTTTATTTTATTTTTAAAATTTTATTCGATAGGACAGAGAGAAATTGAGAGGGGAGAGGGAGATAGAGAAGGAGAGAGAGGGGGTAGATAGCATGGCGATTATGCAAAGAGACTCTCGTGCCTGAGGTTCCAAAGTCCCAGGTTCAGTCCCTGGCACCACCATAAGCCAGAGCTGATTAGTAAAAAAAAAAAAAAAAAGGGAGTTGGTAGTAGTGCGGCGGGTTAAGCGCAGGTGGCACAAAGCACAAGGACCAGCGTAAGGATCCCAATTCAGCCCCTGGCTCCTCACCTGCAGTGGAGTCGCTTCACAAGAGGTGAAGCAGGTCTGTAGGTGTCTTTCTCTTCCCTTCCTCTCTCCATTTCTCTCTGTCCTATCTAACAACAATAATAACTACAATAAAACAATAAGGGCAACAAAAAAGAATAGATAAATATTTTTTTTTAAAAAGAGAGAAGATGGGTTGCTTCACAAGCGGTGAAGCAGGTCTGCAGGTGTCTTTATTCCCCCCTCTCTGTCTCCCCCTCCTCTCTCCACTTCTCTCTGTCTTATGCAACAACAATGACAACAATTACAATGATAATAATAATAATGATAAACAACAAGCGCAACAAAAGGGAAAAAAGAGCCTCCAGGAGCAGTGGATTCATAGTGCAGGCACCGAGCCCCAGCAATAACCCTGGAGGGAAAAAAAAAGAGGTAGAAAGAGAGAGAGAAAGAGAGAAATAGAGAGAGAGAGAGAGAGAGAGAGAGACACCTGCAGACCTGCTTCACTATTTGTGAAGCATCCCCCTTGCAGGTGGGGAGTAGGGGCTTGAACTTGGGTCCTTGAGAGGGTCCTGGCACATAGTACTATGTTCTCTTAGCTGGCTGTGCTACCTTCCCCTCACCATTCTTCTGTTCAGTTTGCAAAGTGGTGCTGACATGCACACTGCCTCAGAGGGTCTCACATAAAGTGGGCAGCTGCCCAGAGTGTGTGCCAGAGCAAGCCCACCTACACTTTGCCCCTTGGCTTGTGAATTTCTCTGATTTCTACTTTCTAATCTGTTACACAGGGATGATAAAAAGTGTGCAGGGTGGTTTAGAGCAGGGGTCACCACTCTTTGAATGTAAAGGGTCATGTAGTAAATTTATTTTCTTTGATGTTGCCAGGGCCTCACTGCTCTAGACTGACTTTCTTTTTTTTCAGGTAGAAAAAGAAAGGCTTAAAGGGGCTGAGTGGTGGTTAACTTGGTATAGCACACTTTACCATGCATAAAAGCCTGGTTTAAGCTCTGGTTCATACATGTAGGGGGAAGCATCATGAGCAGTGGAGTAGTGCACAGATCTCTCTCTCTTTCTCTCTCTCTCTCTCTGTGTTTGTATCCAAAAAGAAAAAGATGGCCGCCAGGAGTGGTTGAGTCATGCAGGCACAAAAAGAGAGAGAGAGTTTTAACTTGAGCAGAGCAGATGGAAAAGCAGGTGTGTTCCCAGGTGAGCTCTTGCCGGCCCATATAGTAAATATTTTAAGTTTTGCGGAGTATAAAGGACTTTGTCACAGTTACTCCAGAAGCAACCATGGATACAAATGCATATACATGCCTGTGTCCCACATCTTTGTGTACACATATGGCAATTTCATGTGTCACAATGTATCATTTGATCTTGTCTAAACCTTTTAGAAATGTGAGAAAGCTTTTTAGCTTGTCAGTTGTATACAAACGGCTGAGGGGTAGATTTGGCCCAAATTCAAAATTGCCTGTTGAACCCTGCTCTAAAGGATTAAATTTGAGTATCAGAAAGTTTAGCTACTACTCTTTCCCCACCCAAGCAGGCAAGAAAAAAGAGGCCCAGAGGGGGCAAAAGTGATTTCCCCAGGTCACCAGGAAGAAGATCTCCTCAATCTGTGCTCAGTGTGGTGGCTTCAACCCAGTTTGAACAAATGCCCAGGAGGGGAGAAAAGCTCGGTGGTGCCTCTTGGCCCATGTCCCAGGGCCCACATCTTGCAAGAAGTCTGACTGTACTCAGGGTTGGTAGCTGGTCTCGCCTGATGGATCAGAGAGCTTTTTACAGTTTACTTCTTCAAAGTCCTGCACCATCCTCTGTCTGAAAGGATGCCTACTTTCTGGTCTTCTTTTGACAAATAGTGCCAATATGGTGAATTTCTTGTTGTAAATGTTCTTGTAGGGCATCAGAATGAATCCTATAACCCAATTTATATGAAGTTCAAGGCCAGGGAATGCTTGTCTATACCACTGGAAACCAGTTGAGAGGCTACCCCAGGAAGGAGCACCCTGGGGCCTCTGACCCTGGGGTTTGTGACATTTTTTTTTTGTCTCTTGATCAGAGAAAAATCTTTGTGAAAAGATACTGACCCTACATTAGTAATCTGGGAACATTCCCAAGCAGATATTCTACTCCCCCCCCCTGCCCAAAGTGTATATAATTCCAGGGCTGGAGTAACTCATCATGGTGTCTTGCCATGTGTGTGACCCAGATTGCCATGTGTGTGACCCAGGTCCAAGCTTTGGCATCACAAGGGAGATACCATGAGTTCACAGAAACTCTGTTGCTGTCTTGTCTCTTTGCTTCTTTGTATGGATTTATTTATTTATTTATTTATTTATTTATTTATTATTGCCACCAGAGTTATCACTGGAGCTTGGTGACTGCATGACAAATCCACTACTCCTGGCAGCCATTTCTTCCTTTTTTTTTTTTTTTTTCTCTCTCTTTATTTGATATGACAGAGATACACTGAGAAATTGAGAAGGGAGAGGGAGATAGAGAAAAAAACAGAGAGACACCTGCTGCACTTGCTTCACCACTTGTGAGGCTTCTCCCTGCATGCAGGGAGCAGGGAACTGAACCCAGGTCCTTACACATAATAATAATGGCTGTGCAGGATTAAACCCAGGTCCTTGTGCATGGTAACACATATGCTTAACACAGTGCTCTACTGCTAGGCCTCCTCTGTATATTTTTGTATTTGAGTGAAAAAGTGGCCCAGGAGCAGTGAAATCACATATGTGCAAAGACCAGGCTCTAGAAAAAGTAGACATAGCTCCAAATACACCTTGTGGAAAACAGTGAACTTTTGGTGAGAACAGGAAGGCAGTGCTGATCCCATCCAAGCCCCATTGCTGTGCTGGTCAGCAAAGGACACTACTGACAAGCTGTGCAAGTAAGGTTGAAAGGTCATTAGTCCATACACACTTTCTCCTTAACAGGTACAGAGCAAATCTAATTTCCCTGGAGCATAGAAAATGTGTCTGTGTGGGTGTGTGAGTATGTGTCATGTATGAATGGGTGCAATTGTGAATCCACATATGAGTGTCTACATGGTATGAAATGCTTATGTATGTGTGACTATGAGGTTTCTGAATGTGTGAGGCATGAATGGAAGTATGTGTGGTGTGAGATGTATGCCTGTACAAGTGGTGTCTTTTGGGGGCTGGGCAGTAGCAGTGGGTAAAAGCATGTGGTTTAAAGCCCAAGGACGGGTGTAAGGATCCCGGTTCTAGCCCCTGGCTCCCCATCTGCAGGGAGGTCGCTTCATAAGTGATGAAACAGTTCTGCAGGTGTCTATCTTTCTCTCTCCCTCTCTGTCTTCCCCTCCTCCCTCAATTTCTCTCTGTCCCATCCAACAATGAAGACAGCAATAACAACAATAATAGTAATGATAACATGGGCAACAAAAGGGAAAAAAATGGCCTCTAGGAACAGCAGATTTATAGTGCAGGCACCAAGCCCCAGCAATAACCCTGGAGGCGAAGAAAAAAAAAGTGGTCTCTATTGTGTTTGTGAGTGTGAGGTGTGTGAGTACTTGTGTTTTGTATGTGTGAGATTTCTGTCTATGTCTGAGTGGGTGTGTATACCTGTGTGTGGATATGATTGTACGTTTGTGATCTATGTGTATCTACAAGTATGATTGTTTTTATGAGCATTGAGTGAGTCAGGAGTAGGGGTGTGTGTGTGAGTGTGTGTGTGTGTGTGTGTGTGTTTGTGTGTGATCTTAAAATCAGAGCTGAAGCTTTCTTGGTCCTTTAGATTTGAAACTGGAAGTTTGCAGGGGCTCTGTGTATATCAGTGTGCCATGGGGACTTCTCTCTCTGGCACAAGTACCTGCTACAGCCTGTGAGCACCCAGTGAGCAGCATTTGTGCAGGTTGTGATATAAGTCCCTCAGTTGTTGCAGACTTACGCAGAGAAAATGGGTTCTGGTAACCAGCTGATCCTTCTCCAGCCTTTTAGGTCCTCTGAAAGGACCATGGTGGTGGAACATGGTGGTGGTGCTGGTTTGCTGGAGTTCTCTGAAATGTGCCAAGATCTCTGCTTGGGAGGAGAGATTAATTCAATCTATTTAATTCAGATGACTCAATTCTCTCACTTATTGGGAGCAAAACACAAAGTTTACATTTCAGGGCCCTGAAGGAAAGAGAGGGGTGAGCAAGATTGAAGATCCTTCGATTGTAGCTGGGTAGGAAGAGAAAGCTCTCCTCTGGCCAGAGTTTCACACCTACACCAAGAGAATCTGGGCCTTTCTGTGAAAAAGAGTTGATATTTGATTTGAGAATGAATATTCCTATCCCTTTACACAAGGTTCCTCTTGAGGATGCCCTGCCAACCTAGCATTAGCCATAGAGCCCACCCACAGCAATCCACCCTGCATACCTCTGTGGGCTCCGCTCTCTCTCTCTCTCCCTTGAACCTGATTGTTCTGCTTCCAAGAGCACACCGTGCCCCTGCATGTCTCTACCGCTGGAGCGTCCTCTTCACCCTCGTTCTACTTGGTAAATGCTGACTTGTCCATAACTCTGCTCAGACCAGATGCAAGACGCTTCAAGAGATTTACGAGATGCCTTTGCCCATCTTCTCTGTAAAGCTCCTGACTCTGGCGCTCACTACATACAGCTGCTTTCCTCTCACATTTTGGCCACAAGTCTCTCCTGTGTCACGCTTGTCATCTCTATGCTTGCCAAAGATTCTGGGTCAATAGAAGTGTCTTATTCTTTTAAATTTATTTATTTATTAATTAAAAGATATAGAGCACCAGATACACAAAGACAGAGAGATCAGAGTACTATTTAGCTCTGGCACATGGTGGTGTTACTTTGAACCTGGGACCTCAGAACATCAGTTAAGAAAATCTCAATACAGGTTTCGTTTCTTTCCTTTTCTTCTTTTTAGAAAATGTCTCCTTTTAGAAAAACATTCTATATCTTTTACTTCAATGAGAGAAATAGGGAGAGATCAGGCACTGTTCATCTTTGACCTGGGAATTGATCATTGAGACCTCAGAGCCTCAGGCCTGAGAGTCTTCTACATAGCTATTAGGCTGTCTCCTTAGCCACTAAGATTCTTGACTAAGTGCAGTCAGGGGAAATGAACAGGATGAACTCCATAGGCCTCACACATGTAGACACACCTATCCTCAGTCCCTCAGGATGTCACTTGTGATGTGTGTAAGTCATCACACAACTATTAACACGAGCACATGCCCTCCTCCCTTAGCTCCTGGCTACTGAGCTGAATCCTGCCATTTGCTTGTTGTTGGCGCACCTTAGTACTTTACTTTCTGAAGGACTCAAGGCAGAGGAAGCTGGCCTTTTTGGTTAAGGTCTACCTGAGTTGGAGGGACTGCCCCACTATTGGAAGGGGGGCTGGGTCAGCCTACTTTGCCACTCAAGGAAGACTGGTCCTGAGAGCAGCCTAGAATGTTCCTAGCTGTGACCATGGACTATGAGCCTAGATTGACAGTGACTCTGAGACTAACAGGTTCCTGTGCTAAATAGGAATATATATGGGTCCTAGGTCAGATCAATGGGGTAAACAATTAATGGTATTTATATACTTTCTTCATGCTTGGGGGCTACTCTCTCCCTTAATCCAGCTCTTCTAGCCCTATTATTATTATTATTTTAAATATTTTATTTATTTATGAGAAAGATAGGAGGAGAGAGAAAGAACCAGATATCACTCTGGCACATGTGCTGCCAGGAATTGAATTCGGGACTTCATGCTTGAGCATCCAAAGTCCCATCACTGTGCCACCTCCCGGACCACTCTAGCCCTATTCTTAACTTTGACACCATCTTCCCCCAAAATGTTTTTAGTCCACCTGTCTATTAGCTATCAGGCTCAGGCAAAAACTACTAAAGTCATGGGTCCCTTGGAACATAACTAAAATAGACTTTCTAGCTTTTTCCCACACAAAGGTCTGTAATTTCATCTGCTCTATTCCTACCTTTGGGTTTATATTTATTAAGCAATTTGTCCTGCTTTATATCTTACTGCCTTTCAGCCACCAAGTTGTAGATGCTACTATGACACCATCTTGACTTCCCTGGGCAGATGACTTCTTCAATGTGTCCTGAAGTCTCACCCCTTTAAAAGCCTACCAAGAAAAGATAGAAACAGATTGGGAGTATGGATCGACCTGCCAATGTCTATGTCCAGTGGAGAAGCAATTAAAAAAGCCAGATCTTCCACCTTCTGCACCCCCAAAATAATTTTGTTCTATATTCCCAGAGGGATAAAGAATAAGGAAGTTTCCAGTAGTGGGGAGGGGACATGGAGCTCTGGTGGTGGGGACTATATGGAATTGTATCCCTGTTACCTTACAGTCTTGATAATCATTATTAAATAATTAATAAAAATTTAATGTTGGGAGTCGGGCTGTAGCGCAGCGGGTTAAGCGCAGGTGGCGCAAAGCACAAGGACCGGCAGAAGGATCCCAGTTCAAACCCCGGCTCCCCACCTGCAGGGGAGTCGCTTCACAGGCGGTGAAGCAGGTCTGCATGTGTCTATCTTTCTCTCCTCCTCTCTGTCTTCCCCTCCCCTCTCCATTTCTCTCTGTCCTATCCAACAACGATGACAACAACAATAATAACTACAACAATAAAACAACAAGGGCAACAAAAGGGAATAAATAAAAAAAAAATTTCAAAAAAAAAATTTAAGAAAAGGTCTACCTGAGTCTAAAACAGCACAAGATGAGGGTGTAAGGTAGGCTGGGAGAGGCTTTCTGATGTGGGACTAAGACCAAGCAGGAGGACTTGGTGCTCTGAGGTACTTGCCAGATATGGGCTGCTCTGCATGTAGGCACAGGCTAGTGTGGAAGACCTCTGGGTAAAAGTGTTAGATCAGTGACCCAGAAGAGAGAAGGATCAGAAACTGCCTGGACAGATGCTATCTCTGCATGGACAAGCATTCCCACAGGCTCCTCTGGGCAATTGCTTGCTTGTCCTGTAAGTGCTAGTGAGAGCACATGTAAGTGTCAGCCAATGAAAATGAATAAAATGAATAAATGAATGGAAAGCATCATCTTTTACATACCCGGAACCCACTTTTTCTCATTCTGTTTTGAGGGGTTGAACTAGGGGCCTCCTGGAACCTTCCTGATTCTGCTTCTGCACCGCTCCCCTCTTTGTCTCTTAGCACACACACTGCACACACATAATCATATGCTTGCATTAAATATTAATTTTGTTTTATATCTCTGGTGTCCCCTTGGGCTATTAGCATAAGATGATGGAGCCACTGGAATCAGACTCTTCAACATTTACAATTTGGAGTTTGCCATTTGCTGATTATGTGATTTATGGCAGGAATCTTTTAGCCTCTAGTCTCTTACCTTTGGAGTTCTTACGATAATCATTCTGCTTATTGCTCAGAGTTGTGAGGATCGAGGGAAATAATTCAGAAGAGCCTGGTAACCTGTGAATGGGAATAAGACATTGTTTATGGTTACTGGCTACAGAAGTTCTGTAAATACTCACTGAGTGAATAGAGGGCCTTCTAGATTTGCTCTTGTCTTCTGTCAAGTCAACATGAATTTATGTGTGTGTGTGTTTGTTTGATGACCTTTATCCTAAAGTTGCAGATGGCTTCAGGCAATGCAGTCAAAAGTCCCTCCTCATCACATAACGCCTAAAATCCAAGTGCTCCAACTTTGCCCCTCCCACAGGGCACTTATGCTGGTGGGGGCTGGGAGGGGGAACAAAGGAGTTGTTAGCAGGTAGGAGCAAGTCGGCTCATCTCTGTGTAAGTCACCACCAATAAAACCTAATCAATGCAACCCCTTTTAAGTTGGTTGGATCAGTGACCCAGAAAATAGCTCCCCTGCAGAAAAGGAAATGATAGTCAATAAACTGAGACGTCAATTGGAAAAATCTATTAAAGTGAGTGAGATATCAGGAGACCTCGGGTGTTAACGGAGACCCTTTGGCACAGAGCCATGGAGCCAGAGTGGGTTTTTAACCCTCTGGAAGCTGGAGTTACCCCGGTCCCAGCTCCACAGGAGAGCCCACAGCTTCTGCAGCTTACTCAGCCCTGGCTCTCCTCCAAATAGAGGTGTCTCTGATATGCTTGCTGTTTTGTGCTGTTGGCAAGATGCTTGGGTGCTTGTGTTTGTTCTTATTAGGTGGTAAGCTGCAGCAGCTGATCCATCTGGGGATGCTGTTCATAGACACCCTTCTGGCCCACAGGGAAAGGAGTGTCTGCACCCTTAGCCTCCACAGCTTCTCTGACCCGGGGGGCGGGGAGCCAGAGGATAGTGCCTCACTCAGGATCAGATCTGCTGACACCATTGCTCCACCATGGGGGCCTTTGCTTCCCTGGTGTTTGTGAGGAAAGCTGTCCCTGAAAAACTGTTCCTCGAAAGGTCAAAGCCTTCTTGTGGCCCCTGCACTGCTCTAGCAGTCTTTTTTTTTTTTTTTTTTTTAATTTGGGATCTTTTTTAGATTTTTATACACATGACAAGATTTTACACCAAGTATAGTCAGTTAAATAGTACAAATTTATATTCATGAGGGTTTTTTTTAGTTGAATTTTTAAATTTTTTTCAACATTCCTTCTAGCTCCCTGCCCTCATGTAGGGTTGGAGATGAGGGACTTTATATTGGGCTGGCAGGTTTCAGGATAAAGCTGGACTGAACTCAGAAAAAAGGTGCTGGCTCTGCGGACGTTACACAGCCCACCCTGAGCTCTTGTTTCCGACTCAGCATCACAGCCAGTCCCAAATTGTGTATATTGTGTGAGTATGTGTGTGGTGCCTCATACTTGAAGCTTTTGGGGCTATCTCACTGGATGAAGACTGCTATTTAGGATATCTCTGTTGTTTGATGCTCAACAGACAGTGCCTTAAATAATGGACATTTGTAGGTACTGAACGTGTTACAGTATGTTGAAAATGGGCATATTGGGCTGAGGGAGAGGATAGAATAGACTAAATTTCCATTTTATTGTTATTTTTAAATAATTATTAGTGATTTAATAATTATTGATAGGATTATGGTAAAAGAGAGGTAGTCTATTTTATTATTTTTTAAGCAATAAGTTTTATTTGTTGATTGGGTTTTAGCTTTTTTTTATTAATTTAAAAGACTAATTTATTTGCTTTATGAAACAGTAACCAGAGCAGCACCCTAGCAAATGTGGTGCTGGGGGTCAAAACCCAGGTCCTCGGTCCTCACACATACAAGTCCTGGCTGCTTCCATGGGTCTTTAGAAAGTGCCTTATGCTAACGAACTGTGTGTCCTATTACTACAGGTATCCATTATAAATTCTTATTACTGCTATTGCTAATCTTTTAAAACAATGTTTATTAGAGGCAGAGAGAATCTGAGATGGAAGGGGGAGATAGGGAGAAAGAGAGAGACACCTGCAGCACTGTTTCACCACTTGTGAAGCTCTCCTCCCCACACGTGGGGACTGGAGGCTTGAACCCGGCTCTTACACATGGTAAAATACGTATTGTTAATCTCTTAGTTCCAGATTCACCTTCTGGAATGGATTGAGTCTTGGTATTTATACTATCCCAGTGCTGGCAGACTGTTAGGAAAATGTTAGCTGTAGCTGGAACATTTCCAAGGGCTGCAAGTGGATGTTTCTGCCCCAAGAGACCAAAAAGCCCACAAGAATAAGTAAGACATTTGGATCTGACAGCTACAGACAGTATCTCCAGGCCCAGGGGAAATGCCCTTTTAAGAAAGTCTATTGATACAATGTTACCTGTGACAGGTCAGTGGGATAAACAATAAACAGTGGGATAGACAGGACTAGGGATAAACAATAAACAGCACTGTGAAAATAACATTTATGTAGTGCCCAGGAGCAAACCCAGGGTCTCATACAGGTAAGGCATTTGCTCAACTGCAGAGCCACTTCTTTGGCCTCCAAATACAGTTTTAGGAGCTGGACTTGTCCTGTTCCCAGGGTGGAGAAATGCTTCAGAAAGAGAATCACTTTTTCTTTTCTTTCTTCCTTTCTTCCTTCCTTCCTTCTTTCTTTCTTTCTTTCTTTCTTTCTTTCTTTCTTTCTTTCTTTCATCTTTATTTATTGGATAGAGACAGCCAGAAATCAAGAGGGAGGGGGTGATAGAGAGGGAGAGAGGGAGAGAGACAACTACAGCCCTGCTTCACCACTCGTAAAGCTTTCCCCCTACAGGTGGGGACCAGGGACTCGAACCCGGGTCCTTGTGCATTGTAATACATGCGCTCAACCAGGTGTGTCACTGCCAGGCCCCGAGAATCACTTTTTCTAAGAACAGAGATTAAGATGAATCTGTCTTCATCTACCTCAGGCTCGTCATGGCGTCTGGGAGGTGGAGAAGTTTCCCATTTGTAGTGACAGAATAAATTTCTGGCTTTCTCTGAACCATGGGTTCATGTCTTTTTGAGGGTCTAGAGGTTTCTCTTTGATATCATGGTGAACATTCTGATAGACTCTTTTTTTAAAAAATTTTTTTATTTATTTTCCCTTTTGTTGCCCTTGTTGTTTTATTGTTGTTGTAGTTATTATTGTTGTTGTTAGTCGTTGTTGGGTAGGAGAGAGGAGGGGAAGACAGAGGGGGGGGAGAAAGACACCTGCAGACCTGCTTCACTGTCTGTGAAGTGACTCTCCTGCAGGTGGGGAGCCCGGGGCTCCAACCGGGAATCTTACGTAGGTCTTTGCTTGGCGCCACCTGCACTTAACCCGCTGCACTACTGCCTGACTCCCTTCTGATAGACTTAAAAAATTTTTTTAAAAAAATATTTATTTATTTATTCCCTTTTGTTGCCCTTGTTTCATTGTTGTGGTTATTATTATTGTTGTCATCGTTGTTGTATAGGACAGAGAGAAATGGAGAGAGGAGGGGAAGACAGAGAGGGGGACTGAAAGATAGACACCTGCAGACCTGCTTCACCGCCTGTGAAGTGACTCTTCTGCAGGTGGGGAGCCAGGGCTCAAACCAGGATCCTTACTCCGGTCCTTTTGCTTTGCGCCGCCTGCACTTAACCCCTGCGCTACAGCCTGACTCCCTCTGATAAACTTTTATGGTCTTACCTCAGCTTGGTGTGAAAGCCTTGGTGAAGTTCTCTCTTCTCCCGTCCCAGGAATGGGACAGGGGTGTTCCTTAGAGACAAATTCCCTATCACTTCCTTCAACTCAGCAACTCCATCTTCTAGTCTTAAGAGCCCTGTATAGATGAAGTCTGAAATATATGAGAAAACTGAACTACTCACTTCTGTGGAAGAAGCCTGAGCTTTGGGATCCCACAGTCTTTTTATGAGTTACAGAGTAAGTTTAGCTTTCTAACTGAATGACTTCAGGTAATTCAGTTCACCTCTCTGAGTCCAATATTCTCCCCTGTAAAATAAAGTCTGATAATATCTCCCTTATAGCATTTTTCCAGGATCAAATAAGACAATGCAATATGTAGTAATGCTATTACCACTGTAACTAGCACAATCATAAGGAATTTAGTTGTAAATAGTTTGAAAATGGACATTTTCAAAAAATAATCAACTGTTGATAAGAATGTTTGTCCTTTGTGGAATATGAATGGTATATAGGTGGGGTGCCAGGACTCTGCTGGCTACAATCTCAAATAGACGCTTCAGGAGGAATCTGTACTTCTACCACGAGGTGGCAGTGTTTCCACACACCAAGGAGAACCTCATGTTGGAAGTTTTTTTTTTTTTTTTCCTCCAAACCTTCAATTTAGATTACATTTAAAATGGCAGTGTTCTTTAGAGATCAGTTAGTCCTTTGCCCAGAGAGGGGAAGCACTTTGCCCAGCATCGTAGAGCAAGTCTGTGGCAGAGCAGGGTTCATGTCTCCCAGGACTCCTGACTCAGTTCATTTAGTCAAGTCAATGTTGGCATTCTGCTCTTTTCCCTTCGGTTTAGAGATGGTGGTGGTGGTGGGGGAGTACTCAGGCTTAAGAGTACTCGGTTTAGCTTTAGTAACTCCATTTCTTTAAAAACTATTCATTTATTTAATTATATTTTTATTTACTTATTTGGATAGAGACAGCCAGAAACTGAGAGGAAAGGGGGTGATAGAGAAGGAGAGAGACACCTGCAGCCCTGCTTCACCACTTGTGAAGCTTTCCCCCTGCAGGTAGGGGCTGGGGGCTCTAACCCAGGTCCTTGTGCACTCAACCAGGTGCGCCACCACCTGGCCCCTAAACATTATTTATTTACTGGATAGAAATAGCAAGAAATTGAAAAGGAAAGGGGAGATAGAGGAGCAAGAGCGACAGAGACCTGCAGCAGTGCTTCTCTGCTTGTAGAGCTTGTTTCCTGCAGGTATAGACCTGGGGTCCTGAACCTGGATCCTTAGGCATCATAGCGTGGGTACTCTACTAGAGCACCTTTCTTTTCTTTTCTTTTTTTTTTTTTTAAATATTTATTTTATTTATTTATTCCCTTTTGTTGCCCTTGTTGTTTTATTGTTGTAGTTATTATTGTTGTTGTCGTTGTTGGATAGGACAGAGAAATGGAGAGAGGAGGGGAAGACAGAGAGGAGGAGAGAAAGACACCTGCAGACCTGCTTCACCGCCTGTGAAGCGACTCCCCTGCAGGGGGGAGCCAGGGTTCGAACCGGGATCCTTACGCCGGTCCTTGTGCTTTGCGCCACCTGCGCTTAGCCCGCTGCGCTACAGCCCGACTCCCCCACCTTTATTTTCAATGGGAGTATGAAATAGGCTTACGTGATCATTTAAAGCAAAGGATGTCTTATCCCTGAGATTGACTGATTTTTCCAGAGTGCTACTCAGCTCTGGCTTATGGTGTTGCTGGGGATTGAACCTGTGACCTCAGAGCCTTAGACATGAAATTCTTTTTGTATAACCACTACGTTTTCTCCCCAGCCCTGTCTCAGAGATTTTAAGTATATATTCTTCACCTAACTTATTGCCAATTGGTAATAGAGGAAAAGTGAAAACTGCATTTTAGCCCTACCTCTCTCTGCAAAAAAAAAAAAAAAATATATATATATATATATATTAGTTTAATATTTTCCTTCCTTCCTTCCTTCCTTCCTTCCTTCCTTCCTTCCTTCCTTTTGCCTCTAGGGTTATCACTGGGACTTGGTGCCAACACAACCAGTTCTTGGCTCCTGGTGGCCATTTTTTCCTTTTATTTTACTCAATAGTACTGAGAGAAATTGAGAGGTGAGGGGAGATAGAAAGGAATAGAAAGACACCTGCAGACCTGCTTCACCACTTGTGAAGTGTCTCTGCTGTAGGTAGGGAGTGGGGGCTTGAACCTCAGGTCCTTGTGTGGGTCCTCCTGCTTAGTACTAGTGCACTTAATCATGTGTACCACCATTCAGCTCCCTTAATTTGATATTTTCTTAAAATGCACTATAGGTGAGTGAGCTAGCTCTGGTTCACCTGCTCTTTCATAGGATTAGAAGGACACGATCCAGCTGTATTTGTTAAGGCTCTGTCTGCTGCTGCTTTGGCTTCTGCTACCAGTTAGGGGATAGTTAAGTAGTAGACCTGGCCCTCACTGAGGAATGCTGGGAAACTATGATCACTTGCCACCTTACCCCCAACGAAGCTCGGCTCTGAGCTTAGAGAAGTGAAACAACTCTCTGGGATTTTTGGCCTATGAGCTTCTATTCTTTCTGGCAGACTCAGTAGGGTGGGAAGGACTGGGAGGGCCCATCTTTATGACTTGTGTCCTCAGACCAGGTGCTTTGTCCTGACTTGGAAAGTCCTCATACAGAAGGTTCTTTGCACAGACTCCTCCCTCCCCTACTCCCACGAGCCCCCCCCCCCCTGCAATTTCCCACGAGTTCGTTTTCCAGAGTAGTCACTTGCTGACTAGGTTGCTAGTGGAAATGTGGTTTTCAAATTTGGGAAATCTCCATTAAGTTCTTTTATTTAAGAAGGATGTCATTATCACGCCTCCCAGAGGACTATTACGCTTCTATTAGGCAAGGCCGCAGACTTCCTAGGTACTGTCTGGGGTCTTATTCCTGGGCAGGAAAATTTGAGACAGGAAGAAGGGCAGGGGGAAGGGGGATAGAGAACAAGAGAGAACAAGGGTGGGGGAAGGGGAGAAGGAACAATGGGGGTGTTGGAGGGAGGGAGAAAGAAAGGAGCAGGAGTGACAGAGCAGAGGGCACACAACCTTTTTGCTCCCTGAGGGGACTTATACATGCAAAGTCCTGAGTTTGATTGCTGGCATTTACATCTGCCAGAGCAGTGCTGTGATTCATTCTCATGTATAAGTAGGTAAATATACATACATACATATATATATATTTGATAGCCATTTGGTTATGAAAAAGGTAAGCAGACGTCACTCTAGCAGATGTGTCACCAGGAATCAAACTTGAGCTCTCATGCTTGAGAATTCCAATGCTTTCTTTCCACTAAGCTACCTCTTGGCCCATAAGTAAGTAAATCTTTAAAGAAAAGATGAAACTTGAGGTGAAGTGCTACCCCTTCCTTCTTTCACCCTTCTGAGCTGACCAGGGTTACAGAGGACTTTGCATCCCCCCACCTACCACCTGTGGGTTGTCAGCTTCCTGGCTCACAATCAGGGAGGGGATTATGAAGGCTAGAAGGGCAGAGAAGAAACACAGGAGGTCAGTTCTGGAAGGAGGACTCAGTTCTAATCTCAAAGCCTTGGCCTTCCAGGGGGCTATACTTTTATTTATTTATTTTTTTATCAGACCACCGCTCAGCTCTGTCTTAGGGTGGTGCTGGGGATTGAAACTTGGACCTTTGGTGCCTCAGTCATGAAAGTCTTTTTGCATAATTATGCTATCTCTCCAGCAACCTTGGCCTTAAAGATTGCTCCAGGAACATACTCTTTCTCCATTCTCTGCCCTTCCTTTCTCTAAAAGGCAAGCCACAGAAAAGGCAGAGCAAAGCCAGTTACCCAACAGGGAATTCAAAGTGTTTGTAGGCTGAATCACAATGATGATTGAGGAAACACCTCCACAGGTTCCCTGCACTCTCTCATGTCATGTTTAGGGCAGTCTTCTGGTTTGACTGGCATGCTTCTTAGCAAAGGCTGGTGGTGTGCATTAATGCTCTTAGATTATCGACGGACATGTGCTTGTGTGTGCCTGTACACATACACACACACACACACACACACACGCACACGCACACGCACATATACATACACACACACACACCCTGGGCAGAGTCAGGAAGGCTGACAGTGGTTTGGCCAAATGAGAAAGAAAAGGAAAGAAATCTGTGTTTCTCTTGGGACCTGCCTATTAGGGGGTTACCAGTGTAGCTGGAAGCATTTTTAACCTCCTTGCAGGAAGGTTACTACTCTGTAGACTAACATCCTGGCTGGGAAATCCCCTGGCTTGGGGGTCATTGGTGCCTGGCAGGCTTGCTCCCTGCCATCTTGGCTTCTTCAGATCTTCCTCTGGCTCAGGGCTCAGGGCTGGAGGCCAGGGGTCCCCCACCCCCACCTTGTTCAGTCCCAGGAACCTCTGTACAGGAACCCTGATGAGAGCTGCCCAGTACCCTGGGGGCCCCTCCTTCAGCCCTCCTGTGCACAAGAGATTAATGAGGCTGACAAGGCCTTTCTTCCCCAGCTGTGTCAACACCCCCTGCCCCTGTGAAGAGGCCCCATTAATGGCAGGTATGGGAGGTGGGGCGGGGAGTCCTGGGCTGTGGCCTTTCTTGCCTGCTCTTCACTCTCCAGGGGCCCCCTCCAGGTCTCCCACTAGGCCCCTGGGCTCTGATAGTGATGATGATGATGATCATGATGATGATTTTATGATGCCTGTAGCACTTGATATTTGCAGAGGGCAGGATCCTTCTGTGATTTCAGCTCCCCATGTCAGCTGCCTGAGCCAGAGGAGCGGGTGTGTCTCCCTTTGGGTCTCTGGGAGTAAGTGGGCTCCAGTTCGTGGAACTTATACCACTTCCTTTGAGAAGCCTTCCCTGACTGCCCCCACCCCACCCCCAGCTTTGTACAACTCTGGCTTCCAGTCACTGCCAGGTATCGTCACCATGTGGGGAGCACATCTGTTACCCTCGGTGCTTCCTTAAGGGAGGAGACTGTATGTGACTCTGGGTCTAATTAATTTTTTGTACCAGCAGCCCTCTTCCCCCCACATTCCCATTCTCACAGCAGCTTAGCATGACGCTTGGCATGTGCAGCGATGAATACCTATCAGATGAACGAATGACCTGGAGACCTGGAATGAGCTGTCTGTGGCTCTGCAGATGGGTCCCTTGTGTCTGAGCTGGATCAGACCTGCTGGTGACCACATATCCTGTCTCTGGTCCCCGTTTATCCTCGTGGGGCTCTTGCAGTTACCACCCCAGTGGAGAGGACTGTGAATGTGGTGCTGGGAGTAGTGAGGGTATGTGTGGAGTGGGGGAGCAAGGAAACCAGAAGCAGCCATGTGATTAAAAAAAAATGTTTTGGGGGGTGGGGGGGCATGGATAATTTCAGATTTCCAGAAAAGTTGCAAACTTTCCAGTTAGGCAAGTCAACGGAGTTCCTGTGTACCCTTCACCCAGTTCCCCCTCATGTTAACATGTTGCATTGCTGTGGTAGGGTTGTCAAAACTCAGAAATTAACAATGGCATCTTAGAGTAATTAAATTAAATTCCAGTCTTTTTTTTTGCATTTCACCAGTGTTTCCATTAATGTTCTCACCTGCTACCACATTATTGTGAAGATGTTTTGTTTAAAAATTTAAGCATATAGCCTGGGAAGGAGAGCAGTGGATTTGCTAGCATGAGGTCCTGAGTTCGATCCCTGGCATCACATATGCCATAGATACTCTCTTTCTTGTTAATAGACAAATAAACATATCAACAATTCTTTAAAAAAATTCAGCCAAGTGTGGCTTTTCCCTTTATAATCCATCTGGATTGATTTTGCTTGAGGACAAAGGTTGTCTCTGCCAAACAGCTGGTGAAATATGGTTACCTGTTTGGCTCTTCATGCTGTTTTGCACTCTGCTGAGCACCTCTGGGGACTGAGACTCCATTCTGAGAGGATGTTTGGGTCATCTTCTGAATTCATTGCATTAAAATTAGATGCAGATCTGATTTGAACAAGAAACAGGGGTGGTTATGCCAGTATTGGTCTGAAGATAGTTGGGGAGGCAGGTGGGAAAGAGTAACTGGAATGTGTCTGGGGAGGTCTTGAGGGAATAGAATTTTTGGGGTAGGAGCTTAGGGTCTGAGATCTGATGCTCAAGCTATGCACGGGTCCCTGGGGTCACAGATCCTTGACCTCTCTTTCCTTGCTTTCCATGTGTGTCTGTTAGGGACATTATAGCTGGTCTTGATTTTGCTTGCCTTCCCTGTCAGCTGGGATAATTAAAGTGAGATTTTGAATTACACTGTTACTGGATGTGCTGTTAAAAGAGGTGAATGCTCAGCTCACTCTATGCAAGACAGTATCTTTCCACACAGCGAAGGCTTTGGAGGCCCAGTGGGTTGGGGGAGGAAGAGGCTGGACTGCATGCAGGCGCTGGGTCCGTTCAGGCCCCTGCTCCTTGGCGCAGCCCCTCCCCTCTGGTGTCCAGGCCTCCCGACAGTGCCTGCTGATGTCATTTTCTGTGTTTTCTGGCTTCCGATTCTCTCTGCTGCTTGAGGTGGATAGACTGGTGGGGCTGTGGGAGGATGTGGGAGGCAAGGCATTTGGAGCTTGGTTTTGGAATTCTTCCTACTTTTGAAAATGCTTCTAGGAGGGTCTTCTGTGAACTGTTTGGGTCAGGAGATGGACGGAGGAGGGAGGAGGAGGACCCTGAGGGAGCTACAGATGCAAAGAAGCCTAAGTGACCTTCCTGCCCTCTATGGACAGGACACATAGATGGGCGGACTTGAGGCCAGAGGGCTAGGACATACCCTGGGTTTCCACCTCAGGTCTCCCCAAATTCTTACTTTTGGGAAGGAAGAGGCCTGCAGGAGGCAGTCCAAAGCCAGCAGGCAGAGAAACACTGGGCACAGAGGTCTTTTGAGTCCTAAATGCTAAACTCTGGTTTATGGTGGTGCTGGAGCCTCAAAGCCTCAGGTATGAAAGTTATTTTTGCATAACCATTATGCTATCACCAAAGCCCACTGCTTCAGACATACATTTATTTATTTATTTATTTATTTATTTATTTATTTATTATCAGAGTACGGTTCAACTTTGGCATATGGTGGTGCTGAGGACTGAACCTGGGACATCAGAGTCTTAGGCATCAAAGTCATTTTGCATAACCAGCCCCCTGCTTAAAACTTTTTGAATCCGGCTTTTGAGCACAGGCCTCTATGCATGAGACCCTGGGTTCTATCCTGGCACCAGAAGAGAGTGCCAAAGACAGAAATGGATGAACTTTATGGATGGCGAAGTAGTGCTTTTGTATTTCTCTTTCTCTCCCCAGATTATAAAATGAAAACTGAACTAGGAAGAGGTTCCTCTGTAGACCCTGGGTTCAATTTGCATAAATGCATTAAAAAAGGACTCTTGAATGGCAGTTTGAAACCTCATTTACCACCCCCAATAATTTCATTAATTCAAATTTTATCATTTGGCATAGCAAGGTGCACAGGTTTACTGTTTTAAAGGTGCTTGGGGATGCTTGCCTGTACAACCCCAGCTTCTGTAGAAGTGCTGGACTTCAGAGGTTTGGCTGTATTGCAGCCCGTTGATTGCATATGTTACCATGCTCAAGGGCCCCAGTTCATGTGCCTGGTACCCACCTGCAGGGGAGAAATTCACAAGCAGTGAAACAATGCTGCAGGTGTCTCTCTCTCTCCCTCTCTCCCTCTCCTTCCTCTCTCAAGTTCTCTCTGTCTTATCAAATAAAAAAAGTTCTAGGGGTTGGGCGGTAGCACAGCGGGTTAAGCGAACGTGACACAAAGCACAAGGACCAGCATAAGGATCCAGGTTTGAGCCTCCTCCCCAACTGCAGGGGGGTCGTTTCACAAGCGGTGAAGCAGGTCTGCAGGTGTCTATCTTTCTCTCTCCCTCTCTGTCTTCCCCTCCTCTCTTCATTTCTCTCTGTCCTATCCAACAACAACAACATCAATGGCAACAATAACAAGGACAAAAACAAGGGCAACAAAATGGGAAAAATGGCCTCTAGGAGCAATGGATTCATAGTGCAGGCACCGAGCCCCAACAATAGCCTTGGAGGCAAAAAAAAGTGCTGAACTTTAAAAACATTTCTTTATTTTTTTAATTTTATTTATTTATTGTTGGATACAGACAGAGACATTGAGAGGGAAGGGGGAAATAGAGCAGGAGAGAGACAGAGAGACACTTGCAGCTTTACTTCATTACTCATGAAGCTTTCCCTCTGCAGGTGGGGACCAGGGGCTTGAACCCAGGTCTTTGTGCACTGTAGCATGTGCACTTAACCAGGTTTCCCCCCCACAAAGTGCTGGACTTGAATAGTAGTGGTGTCTCTGTTCCCAATGATTAAGGTAGGGTGGGCATGTGATGTAAGGCAACTGTAGACTGCCTAGTGACCCAGAGGCCTCCAGCCACTAAGAGTCACCACATCCCAAATTATCCCAACCTGCCCCTCCTCCCATATTATCCTATTTTGCTTTCTGCTATCACTGGACAATTGCTGGCAGATTTGATGTCTGATAAGGGCCCACTTCCTGGTTTATGAGTGACCATCTTGTCCTTACATAGCAGAAGCAAGTGAGGAATCTATCTGGGGGTCTCATTTTCTTTTTAGATTGTTACAGAGAGGGAGAGAAGAGGGAAGGGGAAGAAAATTAACCATAGCACTGAAGATTCTTTTGATGTGGTGGTGACCAACTTGAACCTAGGTTGTGCACATGGCAAAACAAGCACACTATTCAACTGAGCTATTCCAATGGCCCTGGGCTCTCATTTTCCAAGGGCACTTTCATGACCTCATAACTTCCCAAAGGCTTTGCCTCCAAATACCATCAAATTAGGGAGTGAAGATTTCAGTATGAATTGGAAGAAGAGTAGGGAGAGGGACACACATACTCAGCCCATAGCAGAGGTACATGCCCTGGGGCAGGGTGTGGAGGAAAGCTGTGTGATCAGAGATGAGGTGCTGCCTAGGTCACTGGTGCAGGAGATTCAGTGTGGGAGAGGGACTGGCACCAACAATTTGGCACTGACTGTGGAAGTACTAAGATTAAGATCTGGAGTTTCTTCTGTTGGCAATAGGGAGTCATTGGAAGTTTTTAGACAGAAAATAGCATGGTTCCATCTGGGTTTAGAAAGAGAATACTGCCAGTTTGAGAGGGAGCCGGAAGTGTCTGGAGGTAGAAAATTCAATTGGGGTATTTTGTAATAATCCCAGGGAAAATGATTAAGACCCAGAGCTACAGAAGAGTAGTGCAGATGGAATGAAGGAATAGAGTTAAAGAGATTTCTTACAAATCTTCAGGCTGAAATGTTCAAGTGACAGCTATTTTTTTGTCTCCAGGTTATCTCTGGGGCTTGGTGCCTGTATACTATGAATCCACTGCTCCTGCAGGCTGTTTTTCCCCTGTTGTTGCCCTTGTTGTTTATCACTGCTGTTAGTATTAGTATTATCATTGTCATTGGCAGCCAACTTTTTCCCATTGTTGTTGTGGTTGTTGCTGCTGCTGCTGCTGTTGTTGGATAAGACAGAGAGAAATAGAGAGAGGAGTGGAAGACAGGAGAGAAAGACACCTGCAGACCTGCTTCACGGCTTGCTCCCCTGCAGGTAGAGAGTCAGAGGCTTGAACCAGGACCCTTGAGCTTTGTCCTTCACATTCTGTGTGAAGGACAGTGTGCTACTGCATGCCCCCCAAGAGAGCTATTTTATTTTCTAAATTTTGTTTATTTTTATGATAGCACTGCTCAGTTCTGGTTTATGGTGACGCTGGGGACTGAATTTGGGAATTCAGAGCTTCAGGCATGAAAGTTGTTTGCATAACCATTATAATGTCTCCTCAGCCCTAGACTTCTTTTGTTTTTTAAGCCACTCTGTCTGGTCTTTTTGCTACAGCAGCCTGAACAACCTAAAACAAGGTCCTTGTCTGAAAAGCACTGATCCGTTTGGCATAATTTGACCTGGATGCATGCACCCCCCACACACACACCTGTAGACTACCTCCTCCCTGCTGCCAGCTAAACAATAGACCTCTTGAAGTTCCCAGATTCCTTTGTCTCTAAAGAGGATATCACTCAGTACTGCAGTTTTTCTGTGTCTGTCTGGCTCTACAAGGTTGTAAGGATCTTGAGGCCAAGGATCATAGCTCATTCAGTCAATGACTGGCAATACCTAACACAGATAGTTATTCAGCAGATACTTTTAATTGAATGAATGAATGAACAAATGAATGAATTATTGGATTATTGGGAAATTCTTGACACATTTTTGCATAGAGTAACAGAAAAATACATTATGACTTTTCTTTTTTCTCCCCTGTCCCCTCTGCTCCTCTGCTCCCTTCCCTGTTAAGACTTTTCCAGCAGCCCAATATTTTGATCTTGTTGTAATCTGTGGGTATCAGCTACAGTGGTGGCTAGGGGGTAGAGAATACTTTCTTTGCATGCCCCCACCCAGGACAGTGCCCCCAATCTGGCAAGGGCTCAAGGTTGTTGGAGATGATACATAGATGGTCCTTGATCTGGGTCATCTCAGATTTCTTTCTTTCTTTCTTTCTTTCTTTCTTTCTTTCTTTCTTTCTTTCTTTTTTTTTTTTTAAAGATTTTATTTATTTATTTATGAGAAAGATAGGAGGAGAGAGAAAGAACCAGACATCACTTTGGCACATGTGCTGCTGGGGATCGAACTCGGGACCTCATGCTTGAGAGTCCAAAGCTTTACCACTGTGCCACCTCCTGGACCACCTCAGATTTCTTTAATGAAAAGCAACAAATAAACAGTCTCCTCTCTATTTTACAGATGAGGCAACTGAGTTTAGAAACCTTGCACAACTTTCCCCAAGTACACAGTAATATCAGATTTTCTAGGTGGGTGTCAGGACCTGTGGGGTCCCTTGGTTCAGGAATGCTCCCCTGCTTGGACCCGTCAGCACCTATGGGATCAGAGTGACCTCAAGCTGAATTCAGGTGGGCGTTCTGTTTTCTGCAGGCCTGGGAGAGAAGGAGGCCTTATATTCCAGGAAGGGGCACAAGACTAGGGTGAAGGGCGCTGAGCACTTGTCACAGGCCCAACAGAACAGTTCAGTAATCAAGAGAAGTAAAATTTCACATATATACACACACATTCAGAACACTGTTTAGCTCTGGTGGTGCTGAGGACTGAATTTAGGACATCAGAGCCTCAGGCATGAAGGTCTTTTTGAGTATTATACTGTCTTCTCCGGTTCTGAAGATGAATGTTCTTATTTATTTATTTATTTACTGGATAGAGACAGAAACTGAGAGGGAAGGGGGAGATAGAGAGGGAATGAGAAAAAGAGACACTGCAGCACTGCTAAACCTCTCTAAGCATCCCCCCTGCTGGTGGGGACCAGGGGCTTGAACCCAGGTGAACTTTTGTGCATGGTTGCATGTATATTCAACTAGTCCCTAAGATATTCTAAAAACCTGTGAACTATAGACTGTGGATGGGTTTTAGAAAGATTAATTTATTAATTGTGTAGACCCAGAACCTCACATGTGAAAGATATGTGCTCTGCTTGCTGAGTCACCTCCAGGGTCTCTGGTTGCTTGTTTATATTTTTAAATATTTACCTTTCTATTTTATTATTATTATTTTATTTATAAAATGGAAACACTGAAAGACAAGGATAAGAGGGGAACATTTCCACACATTGCCCACCCCCAGAGCTCCATATTCAGTCCCCTCCCTTGACAGCTTTCCTATTCTTTATCCCTCTGGGAATATGGACCCAGGATCATTGTGAGATGCAGAAGGTGGAAGGTCTGGCTTCTGTAACTGCTTCTCCTCTGAACATGGGTGTTGGCAGACCGATCCATACTCCCAGCCTAGCTCTTTTTTTTTTTTTTTTCTAGTAGGGCAGGGATCTTGGGAGGTGGGGCTCCAAGACACATGGTGGGGTCCTCTGCTCAGGGAAGTCTGGTTGACATCATGATATCATCTGGAACCTGGTGATTAAAAAAGAGTTAACATATAAAGCCAAACAAACTGTTAACTAATCATGAACCTAAAGGCGAGAATATTGCACATGAAGATTGGGGGTCTCCATTTTGGAAAAAGCTAGTAGGTTTGTTTTAGGTATATTCCAGAGGGACCTATCTATTTTTATGAGACAGAGCAAGAGGAAGACAAAGATGAGAATATCACTCTTCTCTGGCACATGAGGTGCTAGGGAACAATTCTGAGGTCCCATACATGCAAGACTGTGTGTGTGTGTGTGTGTGTGTGTGTGTGTGTTTCTTTTCTTTCTTTCTTTTTTTACAATTAAAATTTTAAAAATATATTTATTTATTTATTTTCCCTTTTGTTGCCCTTGTTTTTCTTTTTTATTATTATTGTAGTTATTGTTGTTATTGATGTCGTCATTGTTGGATAGGACAGAGAGAAATGGAGAGAGGAGGGGAAGACAGAGAGGGAGAGAGAAAGATAGACACCTGCAGACCTGCTTCACCGACTGTGAAGCGATTCCTCTGCAGGTGGGGAGCCGGGGCTCGAACCTGGATCTTTACGCCGGTCCTTGCATTTTGCGCGACGTGCGCTTAACCTGCTGCGCTACCACCGACTCCCTTATTTTCTTTTTTTAAATAAAGATCTATCTATTGGATCTGGGACTGGGATTAGGGTTAGATAGATGAGGCAGGGGATTAAGTACAAGGCTGAATCTTGTCTTTTTCTTTTTTTCTTTCTTTCTTTCTTCTTTTTTTGTTGTCATTAGAATTTCACTACTATGGGTCAACTTTTTGAGGGAGGGAGGTAGGCAGGAGATAGATAGATAGATAGATAGATAGACAGATAGATAGAGAGATAGATAGGGAACACCACAGCACTGAAATTTTCTCCAGTGCTGAGCTCAAACCTGGGTGACTTATTTTGTCAAATTACCCTCTCTTCCCTTGAAGTGATGGTGAGTTCCAGACTGCGTATTTTTCAGGCAAATGTTATCCCTCCTCTTCAGATCAGGATATCACATCATGCCTACCACCACATGTGTTCTACTTAGATGAAATTCAAGGTTCTGCTTTATAAGTCACCCTCACCCTCACTCTGTCAGCTAAATAATAGTTCTTTAAATTCCCAGATTCCTTTGTCTCTAAAGAGTGTACACCATTCTGCATTGCAATTATATTTCTATGTCTGTCTGGCTCTGCAAAGCAGCCAGTCTCCATTCCCTGCAGCCTGTAGATTCCCCTCCCTCCTACTTATCCCGCACCTCCTTGTCTCAGTTAAGATATTGTCTTTGAACCCTTGATGTTTTGTTCATCCTGGACTTTTTTGTATTAATGTTAATTAAGAAGATATTGCCTTATAATTTTCCCTCTTAGACACAGCAATTACTACTGCTCTCTCATTAAATCTGTACATGCCATATTTAGATAAGTCATGACTACACTGGAATCTATGGGCTTTTTTATTTAAAAAAATATTCGCTACCACCATCCATTAAATGCTCCTCTATCATTGCCCTCACCCCACTTCTGCCCCCTGTAACCTTGGTTTTGTTGTCAGTCTCCAGTGGTTTATTTTAATTTTTGTTGATTCATCTACTTTATTTCCTTTCTTTCTTCTTTTTTTCTTTTTTAAATTTTATTGGCTAGAGACAGAGAGAAATTGAGAAGGGAGAGGGGAGACAGAGGAAGAGAGACAGAGAGACACCTATAGCCCTCTTTCACTATTCAGGAAGCTTTTCCCCTGCAGGTGGGGACCAGGGGCTTGAACCTGGGTCCTTGAGCACTGGAATGTGTGCATTTAACTGTGTCACCAGCTGGCCTCCCCACTTTGTTTCTTTTCATTACAAAGATGAAATCAGTGACTTATTTTGCTTCTATTAATCCTCACACTGCTGTAGATGGCAACATTTCAATTTTCCCCCTTTTTTAAAAAGTTATTCTATTGTGTATGTATGTTACATCTTCTTCATTATTGATGAGCATATCAGTTATTTCTCTATCTTAAGTAATATGAATAGCATTGCAATAAACATTGGAATACACGTAACAATTCAAGTTAATGATTTCCTAGTCTTCAAATAGATATTCACAAATGGATTTTCAGGATCATATGATAAGCTTTAGTTTTAATTTTTTTGAGAAAGTTTCATTTTCCAAAATGATATGAACACACATTCCTACCAAACGGTAGGTGAGGGTGTGCATGAAAAGTTTATTTATCTCGGTTTCTGGATTTTGGGGTGCTCTCTTCAATTTGTGATAAAGTAAGTGCCTCACTGGGCTCACAGTGAATGGCAAGTAGAAAGTGTCCAATAATTGAACACAGTGGCCAACGGCAACATAGCTTCCTAAAGAACCCAAAGAAAACCTCCTGCCTCAATCTCCAATGAACAGAAAGTGGCCAGCTTCAGGCTGCTTTGTACAGACTGTATGGGACAGGAAGAGACCTGGGAGAACAGAAGATTTATTTATTTATCACACACGAGGGAGTTTCATATAAGAGAGAAAGCAAGCCTGAGAGAACAAAGTCAGAGCTTGGGTACCCTGTCGTTTCTCCCATGTCTCCTTTTCCAGCACATCAGTCTGCTCTTTTCTGCCCTGGCTGACTCTCCCCTGCTCACTTGTGTGACATTTTGCTCTCTTTGTCTCTCAGATTTATTTTATAAGAGAGAGAACCAGAGTATCCTCTGGCATATAGGATGCAACTCAGGAGCTTATGTTTTTAATTCTAGAATTAGACTATTGCACATCTCCTGGGTCACTGTGTGTCCCAGACTCATACTCACAGTACAGAGCCTGGCATGGTCATATTCTGAATGCATACATACACGCATGAGTGAAGAGGGTGTATTATTATTATTACTACTACTTCTGTTATTTATTTATTTATTTATAGACAGAGACAGACAGACAAACACACACACACACACACACACACACACACACACAGAGAGAGGAGAGAAAGAGACCACATAGCATTAAAGCTTCATTCAATGTGGTAGGGACCAAGGCTTGAAGCTGTGTCAAATACATGGTAAAGCAGGGCATTACCCAAGGAAACTATTTTACTGGCTCCAGGATGTATTCTTGTCTTCCCCTTTAGAATTTGCCATACAGCAAAATTCTGAGCAAACTCCAAATCCCTAGATCTACTGTAGAATTTATTGCATAAGATTTGGAAGTTTGGGGTTCCCTGGTGAGCCCCAGCACTAGGAGGACAAATGAGAAGACCACTTAGGTAGAGTTGGGCCATTCTAGGGGAGGATATTAAAGTGAAATTGAATTAATTAAAGCTCATACTGAACCAATCTTTTCCCCTTACTTTTTTTCCTCTTCCCTTTCCTTTTTATTATTTTTTTCTCCTTCCTTCTCAGCATTGTTGCTGAGGCTTGGTGCTTGCACTATGGACCCACTGCTCCTGCTGGCCATTATTTTTTCTTTTTTTCCTTTTGATAGAGAAAGAAAGGGAAGTAGGAGATAGAGAGAGTGTGAGAAAAAGAGACACATACAACACTGCTTCACCACTCCAGAGCTTTCTCCTAGCAGGTGGGGACCAGAGGCTTGAACCCCTGCACATGGTATCTTGTGTGCTTTACTGGGTGCACCACCACCTGATCCCTTAACCTTATTTCTTGAATGTGCTAAAAGTTTGATTGAATATATGACAGAACAAAGATAGACTCACTTTGCTTCTTTTCTCCCTTTCTCTCTCTCTCTCTCTATCTCTCTTTTTGCCTCCAGAGTTTTGGCTGGGGCTTGGTGCCTGAACTACAAAAACTCCACTGCTCCTGGAGCCCATTTCCCCCATTTTTGTTGCCCTTGTTGTTGGATAGGGTAGAGAGAAATCAAGAGAGGAGGGGAAGACAGAGAGAGGGAGAGAAAGAGAGACACCTGTAGACTGCTTCACTACTTGTGAAAGGAGCCCGCCCCACAGGTGGGGAGCCTGGGGCTCTCAAACCGGATTCTTATGCCAGTCCTTGCGCTTTGAGCAATGTGCACTTAACCCACCGCCTACCGCCCGGCCCCTTTCTTTTCTCTTTCTTTCTTTGAAAAAGGAAAGAGAGAAGGGAAAAAACCAAAATGCAACAAAGATGTTGATTTAAGATAAAGCCCTGGGCTGGGACCATTGGGAAGTCCAGGGAAGGCTCCTGTTGTTTGAGGTCCGAGGTCACGGGAGCCCCCCTACTGCCTGGGGTTTAAGCTCAAGGTTCTGGAGTGATGGAAAAACCTGGCCTGCCGCATTTCCTCAGCGGACCCTTAACTCGCTAACAGGAGCCAGCTGAGCGAACACAAACAGAGGCGCTGTACCGGCACCGATCCCAGCTTCCTCTGAAATTTCCAGGCCTCTTTTTTCCTGTCGGATTCCAGACAGATGAAATTTTCCTGGCCCCAGCCCTGTTCCTGGCAGCATCCCCCTCTGAATCACCATAAATCAGGGCTAGGGGGCGGCGGGGGGGGGGGGGGGGGCGGGCGGGTTGAGTAGTGTGGATTTTCCTGATTGACAAGCTCTGGCCTTGACAAAATGGGGTCTCCATTTCCTAGGCTAAAAATAGTTATTGGGGGTGCCTGCCTGGACCCTCCCCCTCTGGAGTCCCTGTAGGGATCCGGTTTGGTTTTTGAAATAGTCATATCTGTCTGTGATTATTATTTCTTCACGAAAGACTATGGACGTGCAGATGTGAGGCGTTGGGGGATGCTGTGGGTGTAAGTGACACCATTGTTCACAGGCTCAAAGAGGGGCTGATGCATTCCTCAAAGCCTCCATCATCCACCGTGCCCCCAATTAATTTCAATATAAACAACGGATTTGGCTTCCCCCGTGCCTTTGCAGCCATAACACATGAGGTCATAGGGTTTGGTTAACTGGAGGAGTTTGGGGGGCAAGGTGGGGGGGGACTTCCAGGCCTCTGTGGGTATCTGCCTTGCACAATTCAGACTGGACTGCTTACTGCGTGGGGTCCATCTACACAATGGAACTCTCTCTCTTGCTTTTCTCTCCCCAGAAATTCTGCACCCTTCTATTTGATTCTCTTTCTTTGTGCAGCCCTCCCTTCAGTCTGCAATAAATCTCTAGCCACTCACCTGCCAGCCTACTACCCCTATTGTTCTCTGTTGCCCCCCATAACCCCCCACCTTTTTCGCATTGGCATATGCAGCTTCACTTACCTTCATATGGCTCTTCGTGTTCTAAGATCCACAGCGAAGAGCTTTCTTCAAGGAAGCCTTCCTAGATGACTCCTTAGTACCACTCTCTCAACTATATTCCCATAGGTTACTGATTCTTTAAAAAAAAAATTTATTCCCTTTTGTTGCCCTTGCTTTTTTATTGTTGTAGTTATTATTGTTGTTGTGACTGATGTCATCATTGTTAGATAGGACAGAGAGAAATGGAGAGAGGAGGGGAAGACAGAGAGGGGGAGAGAAAGATAGACACCTGCAGACCTGCTTCGTCACTTGTGAAGCGACTCCCCTACAGGTGGGGAACCGGGGCTGGAACCGGAATCCTTACACTGGTCCTTGTGCTTAACCCGCTGTGCTACCGCCCGACTCCCCAGCTTATTGATTCTTAAGCATTAACCCGTATCAAAATCACCTGGGAGATTTGTGCACTAGATTGCTATACCCACTCCAGTTTCTGAATCAGTAGGTCTGGAGGAGGACAGGTATATTTGCATTTCTAGTGAAATCCCAAGAGATATGGATGTTCATTAGTCCCCCTGTGACCAAGTCTGTTGATAGAATATATCCAGCTGGATTGCTGTGATTTTGTATTTGTCCTTTTCTTCTTTCTTTCTTTCTTTCTTTCTTTTTTTTTTCCTATTGGGAGGGTTGGGACTGTCCTTTTCATCACCATGTTCCAGTGCTTAGCACAGAGAAGTTGCCTGCTAGAAAAGTTTGCTGATTGGGTGATTCAACTCTGGTTGCAGAGCTTCACCTGCAGGGAGGAGAGTGGCAGACAGAGCCTGTCCTTTAAAGGCCTGGCTGTTATCATCCAGGCTTCGCAGGAGGATGAACTGGGCAGGAAGGCTGGTTCTTGGGGGCCAATTGAGGTAAATGGTGACAAAGTCAGAGGTTCAGTGACAGAGTATATGCTTTGCATGTATGAGACTTGGAGCTTGATTCCAACCCCTTTAACTCCCACCAACATCCCCTCCCCAAACAAAACAAGGTAAATGAGTGTCACCTCCTCTCCCTGCAGGTATCTCAGAAATCCTGGAATAGGAGAGCCACTGACCCAGCTGCTAGTCAGATGCCAGGGGGAGAAATGGGGAGGCAGGATTCCAATGTGGTTGGAATGAGACCTGGAAGTAGCAGGTGATGAAAGAATATGGAGGCCTTTAACATTGAATTAGAACTAAGGCTTTGCTTACCAATTCATGCTTCAACCACATAGCTGGAGAAAGTCACATTCCCTCCCCCAGGCTATGCTTTTATTTATTTATTTATATTTTTTATTTGTTTTTTGCCTCTAGGGTTATTGCTGGGGGTTGGTGCCTGCACTACGAATCCACTGCTCCTGAAGACTATTTTTTTCTATTTTGTTGCCCTTGTTGTTTAGGCTATGTTTATATTATTATTATTATTATTTTAAGGAGAGATAGAGAAGAGCACTGTTCAGTGGTACTGGGGATTGAACTTGGGACCTTGGAGCCTCAGGCATGAAAATCTTCTTGCATAACCTCTATGCCAACTCCCTCTATCTCCCCTTCCCTCAGACTATGAACACTTTGGCGATACCTCAAGGCTGAATCCAAATGTTACCACCTCTGTGTGGGTCAGAGGTTCCATACAGTAGTGATGTTGCTGCCGCTTCTGTCAGTCCAGATGGGCCTGGTGCCTCTCCCAGATGGGATCCCTCATTTGTCCCCCTCCCTCCTTTCGCCTGCCTCACTGTGGGTGCTGAGACAAGGCATTTTGAGTTGGGTTGCATCTGCTCATGTGGATAATGTTCCTGAGTGGGGGCAATTTGGGGTGTTAATTCTCCCTTTTATTGCCAGGTCTTTTGGCTAATGGAGAGTTTTCTTCTCTGCTCTCAGGGGTGTCTCTACCCATACATTACAAGGGATGATAGCTAGTGCCCAGGTCTGATGATGCTGACAGCAGGGATTCCTGAGTCCAGTGGGTGAATTCTGCTTCTATCGTATATAAGTACTTGGGCAAGTTCTTGGTTGCTATTGAGCCTCAGCTACTTTTTGTATAAAATGGGGGTAGAGTGGGAGTTGGGCGGTAGCGCAGCAGGTTAAGTGCACATGGTGCAAAAGCCCAAGGACCAGCATAAGGATCGCGGTTCAAGCCCCTGGCTCCCCGCCTGTAGGGGAGTCGCTTCACAGGCGGTGAAGCAGGTCTGCAGGTGTCTATCTTTCTCTCCCCCTCTCTGTCTTCCCCTGCTCTCTCCATTTCTCTCTGTCCTAACAATGATGACATCAATAACAACAACAACAACAATAATAACTACAGTAAGAATGAAAAACAACAAGGGCAACAAAAGGGAAAATAAATAAATATAAAAAATAAAAATTAAAAAAATTTTTAAAAAGTAAAATGGGGGTAATCCTCACTTGCAAGGCTGTGGAAGGATGAAGAGTGTAATGTGGGGCTTTAGGCCAGCTGCCTCTGCCCCCTACCAGGGCTTAACTTTTCTGGTTGTAAGTTCCAGAAGCAGGCAGATTTCATAGACCTTCGCTATCTCCTTATGGTGACAGGGACAGGGGCCCTTTAGGGCTGGAAGCTGGCTGTTTCAGTGAGGTAGATTTCAGCTGGACAGCCAGGTCTCAGACAAGAGGGAGGAAAATTATTAAAGGATTAAATCCTGAATAAGCCTATAAGCCCCAGGAGACTCTGAAAGCAATAAGCCACAGACTTAAAATCTGATCTGTGAAGTCATGGGGGGCGGAATCAGCATCCAAAGGCTGGGAGGGGGTTTCAAGTGTACAATGCAGCCAGCTCTTGTCTAAGAAGCAGCTTTATTTCCCCTGCTCAGATGGCACTTCCCACCCCCCCCAACCCCCCCCACCCCCTGCTTTTCTCATCTTGTCATGCTTTTTTTTTTTTTTTTAATAACAATGAGTAAGCTGCAGGAATGGGGAAACTTTAGCTAAGATTTCATAAAAATAAAAATTTAATTAAAATACACAAGTTATGAAATTCCATCCTGGTAAAGTGAGATGTCTTGGGATGCTGGCCCAAGTGGATCTGGCTCTTAGGGGCCAACAGGTTTCCACTGGCTTCTTGTTGGGCCCTGACAGATGACGAGCAGCCTGGACTTCCCTGCCAGCTGGGCAGGGAGGTGTTTTCCAGGTCCTTCTTCACAGTTCCCTCTTGGCTGAGGGAGCTCCCCGGTGGGTGTCTGTCACAGATAGGCTATTAGGGTACATGAGGCTGGAATGGAGGTGTTCTACAGGACAGGAAGGTGGTCCTCCATGTGGGTTTTGGGAGAGACTTAGCACTCTGAGCTTTGGGGGCAGATAATAAGTGCTTCACATTTTCTCAGGTAGAGAAGAGCACAGCTGGAGCCTGGGAGTCTTTCATTCTAGTTCCTCATGGGCATTACATGCAAGGCTAATCTAGCTGCATAACTTGAACAACTCATTTTGTGTGTGTGTGTGTGTGTGTGTGTGTGTGTGTGTATGTGTGTGTGAAAGTTCATATCTTCATCTATAAAATAAGCTGATGAAGCAAGATCAAGAATTTCCCAAAGTCTTACAGATTTCATAAACATTCCTCAGGGTCTCTCTGGAGTCTTAGAGGGTAAAAACTTTCTCCTCATCTCTCTGCATTCTTTTTTTTTTTTTTTTAGAGCACTGCTAAATTCCAGTTTTTGGTGTTGCTGGGAATTGAACCTGGAATCTTTAGTACCTCAGATATAAAAGTCTTTTTGCATAACCACTGTGCTATCTCTCTCCTGAGTGCATTTTTCTGTTTCACAGATTGGGTTTTCCTGTACTGTTTTATTTGAACCAGGAGCACTGAAGCTGAAAATGTTTGAAAGTCTTTGAGGAGCCTTTTTGCTGGAACAGTGTGTGATCTGCCCTTTAGAGTGATACCCCAACTTCTGGTAGTAAGCTCCTCCTTCCTGTTTTAGTATATGAGCACCTCTTTCCTCTCTATTACCTTTTATTTTATTTTCTGAATCATGGAACTCTTTGAGAATTGGGTGAAAACTACTAATCTTCTCTCCAAATATGCATAAAAAGATGATTATAAAAAGAAACTATCCAGATCTTCATAAGAAAATGTTGGGGAGGAGGAACTGGTTGTGCAGCTCAGAGGTTGATGTAAGTATGTAAGTACATGCTTTGTAAGTATGAGGTGATGCCAAAAAAAAAAAAACTGGGAGTGGAAACAATGATTTAGTTTGTAATTTGTGAATCTTCTTTCCAACCTTCAGGGACTGCCCTTTTATTCTGGGTTGACCTCGAGATGGAAATCACTCCTTTTCATCACTTCAATACCAAAATCACATTGCAGACTTGGCTAATGGTTTGGGGACTTGCAAAGTATGAAATCCTTTCTACAGTCAGTCTTTTGGTAATAAGTGATTAAACTTGAAGTCAGATTTCTTTTTTATATTATTATTTTAATGAGTGACTTCATATTGATTTACAAAATTATAAGATAACAGGGGTATAATTCCACATGGTTCCTACCTCCAAAGTTCTGTATCCCCATTCCCTCCACTGGAAACTGCAGTAGTTCTCTCAAGTTCACAGATATGGGTTGATTATTATTTCTCTATATACCTATGTCTGCCTATCTTTTTTGCCCATTTTTCTATGGCCCTGACTTAATCTTCTTTCTAAGTCATACCTACACTACCTCTGAGTGTCCTTCTTTTTTTCTCTTCTTGCTCAGGGTCCTGATGGAACTGGAGTTCAGAAGGTGGAAGGTCTTGCTTCTGTAATTGCTTCTCCACTACACATGGACGTTGGCAAGCCAATCCATATCCTCAGCTTGCTTCTATCTTTACTTAGTGGGGTGGGATTCTGGAGAGGTAAGGTTCCAGGACACGTTGATAAGGTTATTTGCCCAGGGAGTTCAGGATGGAATCATAGTAGCATCTGAAGCTGGGTTGTGGCGCACCTGGTTGAACAGACATATTACAATACATAGTAGCATCTGCAGTTTGGTGGCTGAAATACAATAAGATATAAAGCAGGACAAATTCTTTAATAAACAGGAAACATAAAATAGGAACAGAGCAGATGAGAATAGGGATTCTAGGGTGGAAAAAAGCTAGGAAGTATATTTTAGGTATGTTTCTAGGGGCCCATGACTTTAGTAATTTTTGCTTGAGCTTGATGGAGGTGGACTAAAAATATTGTCTAGGTAGATGGTGTCAGAATTGAGACTAGAACTAGAAAGCTGCATCAAGGCAGAGAGTAGCTCCTAGACTTGAAGTAAATATATAAATACAATTAACTGTTTACCATTAATATTTCTTAAGAAAGAAATCAGGGGAAATGAAGCATGTTGACTTTCCTACCTGGAAGTTGAGGGTGGAGCTATAGTCCCACTAACTGCACAATGCCAGGGGGCATTTTTTATGTGGTGACAGCTCTCACATTAGCTCAAGTGGTCCAGGCACTCAAAGGACACCTCTCTGCTCACCCTCTGTGTTTCTAGGTTTGACTTCTTTTGCTCTTGGCTTCATTCTTTTTCCTGTAGAGAGAGGCCTCTTCTATACAGTTGGGAAGATGTTCCTAATAGCCTCAGTTCTATTTCTTACCAACTCAGTCCCTTCAGTCTCTGGGGCCAGGGATAATTTGATTGGGCCAGGTCTGGGTTCGGCGCTGAACTTCTGGCCAATCTTACATATATGGCAACACTGCTAGAAACATGGAATGGGAGAAAAGCTGTTCTCTACTTCCTAAACCGCCCCCCACCCCCCAGATAAAGAAGACACTGAGAAGACTACACACACACACACACACACACACACACACACACACACACTCCATACCACAACACAACACACACACACATACACACCACACAATTACAACATCAAAACAAAATGAATGCCTAATCTTTACCTTTATCCACATTTGTAACATTTTTTTTTTGTGTGTGTGTGTACTGAAGTGAAGGAAAGGGCTGGTTTCCATGGCTGGGTCAACACAGAGCAGAACAAGGATCATATTTGTAAGGTGGTTAAATGATCTACAAACCTAACTAATTTGTAAGATGATTTGGTTAGATGATCTACAAACCTGAACTAATTTGTAAGATATAACTAGATTGCCTAGACCCCAGAATCTTTGGAGTGACCAGGAGGGGTATATATGGGAATGGGATAAATGCTGATTTTATTGAAATTCACAGAATTGGGTATGTTAGCTGGCATTCTGGGGACTTCGGATCCCTTGAAGCTCATGAAATGGAGACACCCCCCCATCTTGAATTCTGCCTCTTTCTCTATATTTGTTTCTGTACTTCCTCTTCTGTAGTAGATTCCAAAACTGAGTCCTCACCCCTAATATTTGACCACTCTCTAATTCCTGAGATGTTATACCTGCACCCCCATGGGGATTTTCTGGACTTCCTGGGCAAACTGCTTTCTGTATTGTACCACTCTTCCTCCCCCTCATGATGAGGTAGTAATCCCAAGAGACTAAAATGTCCCCCCATCCACCCCCATCCCACCCATTCCCACTGCTGAGAACCTGTCCTTCCTGATGATGTAATTTTTGGCACAGTGTCCTCCTCTAGAATGAGCAGCTGTGGGTCACTCACTACAGGCTGCTCCCAGCAGGGGAGCTGCCAAGGCTGGGTCCTGGGTTGCAGCTGCTGCTGCGGGATTTACTGCTACCTGCTTTTCTTGGATCTGACAACTGCAGACAGGGCTGGAGAAAGGATTTTGAATCTGGCCCAAGGAAATAAATTCAAAGAGAGATGTTTAAGGTAAGAAGGTGTCCACTGGTGCGGCATGACACCGATCAGCTGCATCCTATGAGGGCAGTAATGGGAATAGCCAATATTTGCCTCAGGTGTTACTCTCTACTTGTCCCTCATAGTCACCTCATACACTAGGTGGATATTTGGCTCAGGCTTACACAATGAGCAAGAGGCAGAGATGGACTTTATACTAACCCACTGTAATTACATCTTTTGTCTGCTTTTATTTAAAAAGAAATTTGGGGTGGGGGGGTCTATAACATAATGGTTTACAAAGAGACTCTCATGCCTGAGGCTCCATAGTCTCAGGTTCAATCTCCTGTATTACCATAAGCCAGAGATGAGCAGTGCTCTGGTAATAAATAAATAAATAAATAAACCTAAAATAAGTAAAAAAAAAAAACAACTTTTATTGCCACTAGTAATTTTTACTCCCCCTTCTTTGTTTTTTATTAGCTAGTACAGGGAGGAATTGATAGGTAAGGTGAGATAGAGAGGAAGAGAGAAAAGAGACATCTACAGACCTACTTCAGTGCTTGTGAAGCTACTGAAATGTGTGCTTAGCTGGATGCGGCACTGTTCTGCCCCCTTTCTGTCTGTTTTTATCCTTTGCTTTTCACAAGTTAGGTGAGTTAAGAAGGCTTTATGTTGATTTCTGGCTTACTTTGTACTGAACACTACATCAGACAAGCTACATATATGTTTCATCCCACTGAGATGAAGATTTTCTAAAGATGAGGAAACTGAGACTCATGGTGGGTAAATCTTTATCCAGAGTCATAGATGTTTTTGCTGATTTTTTAAACTGCTACAGCAATATATTTCTTTTTCTTCTTTTTTTTTTTTAGGTTTTATTTATTTATTTATTCCCTTTTCTTGCCCTTGTTGTTTTATTGTTGTAGTTCTTATTGATGTCATTGTTGTTGGATACGACAGAGAGAAATGGAGAGAGGAGGGGAAGACAGAGAGGGGGAGATAAAGATAGACACCTGCAGACCTGCTTCACCGCTTGTGAAGCGACTCCCTTGCAGGCAGGGAGCCAGAGGCTCGAACTAGGATCCTTATGCCGGTCCTTGCGCTTTGCGCCATGTGCGTTTAACCTGCTGCGCTACCACCTAGCTCCCAGCAATATATTTCATACTGATTCTATACTTTTTTTATTTGAAAAAAATGAATTCTCTTGGAAAAATTTAGTCCTCTTTTCTGAGTCTCAGTCTCTTTGTCTGCAAGTAGTGTCTGTTTTGTAGGGCAGCACTGAGAATGAGATGGCACATATAAAAGTGCCCGGCAAAGTGACTGGCACTCACTGAGCCTTCATCATACTCCCTACCTTTCCTTCTGAGGTCACTGACATTTGACTTACCAGAGTGTCTCAGGTGTAGGCGGGAGTGGCCAGGCATGCAGATGGTACAGAGTTGGGAAGGTGAATAAATACTGCAGGTGCAGAATCAATCTGCAGAGGCCTCACCAACTGGCACAGGAGATGGTTCTTTTCTTTTTAAAGATTATTTTATTGAGAGAGAGAAGGAGAGAGAGGGAGGGAGAGAGAGAGAGAGAGAGAGAGTCTAGAGCACTACTCCTGCACTGCAAATGGAACTAGAAGGGGTACATAAGTCCTGTACTCTACCAGCTGAGCTATTTCCCTGGCTGTATGACTAGGTTCTTTTTCTCTCTATTTTTCTTTTTCTTTCTTTTTTTTTTTATGTAAGAAAGGAGACATTAACAAAACCATAGAATAAGAGGGGTACAGGTCCACACAATTCCCACAACCCGATCTCCGTATTCCATCCCCTCCCCTGATAGCTTTCCCATTCTCTATCTCTCTGGGAGTATGGATCCAGGGTCGTTGTGGGTTGCAGAAGGTGGAAGGTCTGGCTTCTGAATTGCTTCCCCGCTGAACATGGGCGTTGACTGGTCGGTCCATACTCCCAGTTGCCTCTCTCTTTCCCTAGTAGGGTGGGTCTCTGGGGAAGCGGAGCTCCAGGACACATTGATGGGGTCGTCTGTCCAGGGAAGTCTGGTCAGCATCTTGCTGGCATCCAGAACCTAGTGGCTGAAAAGAGAGTTAACATACAAAGCCAAACAAATTGTTGAACATTCTCTCTATTTTTCATTTCTCTTCTTTTTTCTTTTCCCCCCTCTCTTTGTCTCTCACCAAAGCACTGCTTAGCTCTGGCTTATAGTGGTGCTAGGGATTCAACCTGGGACTGTAGAGCTTCAGGCATGAAAGTCATTTTGCATAACCATTATGCTATCTCCTGGGCCCTATGTGGCTATTTTCTAAAGTTACAATAAACTCTTCAGTGGCAATTTCCTTGCAGTTCACTGGGCACAGTTTTAGTCAACCAGCCACAAGGTTAACATGAATCAACTCTGAGATGTGCCTATTAAAATGATCACAGGAATTTGGGCAGGAACAATAGACAGTGTCTACCACAAGTGAGGAAATTGTTCTGTTGCAGAACCACCTCTAGTGCTGAATTCTACTCTAGGCAATATTAGGTAGGACACTGATACACTGAAGCATGTATAGAGAAATGATAGGGAAGGGTCTGGAAATAAATGGAGGCTGAACTTTTTTTTTTAATTTATTTTTTATTTAACAAAGGATAAATTAACAAAACCATAGGGTAGAAGGGGTACAACTCCACACAATTCCCACCACCCAATCTCCATATCTCATCCCCTCCCCTGATAGCTTTCCCATTCTCTATTCCTCTGGGAGCATGGGCCCAGGGTCATGGGTTGCAGAAGGTGGAAGGTCTGGCTTCTGTAATTGCTTCCTCGCTGAACATGGACACTGACTGGTTGGCCCATACTCCCAGTCTGCCTCTCTCTTTCTCTAGTAGGGTGAGTCTCTGGGGAAGTGGAGCTCCAGGACACATTGGTGGGGTCTTCAGTCCAGGGAAGCCTGGCCGGCATCCTGATGGCATCTGGAACCTGGTGGCTGAAAAGAGAGTTAACAAACAAAGCCAAACAAATTGTTGAACAATCATGGACCCAAAGGTTGGAATAGTGGAGAGGAAGTGTTGGGGGTGGGGACTCACTGCAAACTCTGTGTACTTCTGCTTTCAGGTATATATTTTGCACTTGTTTTTGGATACGTGTGAACAAATGCTCTCTCTCACAGAACTTGGTGTATGTCTAGGTTTTGGGACTTTGTTAGAAAGTGATCCACCTGGGATGGAATTAGAGAATGCTATGAAAGGAAAGGTCTCACCCGGGTAATGAAGCTGAAGGGTTGTCATTCCACACCTGAAGTCTCTGGACACAGTCTGAGCTGAAGCATGTTGAGGTGGTAATCGTTGCGTTGATTAGGTTGCGATCGGCTGATGCAATATTATTTGATATGGATTTTATTTTGTATTTTATTACTGTTGATTTACAAGGCCATATTTTTCCTTTTTTTGTCTTGCTTATTTATTTTTTATTAGTGATATAATATTTATTTACAAAATTATAAGATAACATGGGTATAATTCCACATCTTTTCCACCACCAGAGCTCTCTGTCTTCTTTTCTCTACTGGAAACTGCATTAGCTCTCCCAAGAGCACAGATATTGATTGAATATATATATATATATTTTTCTATGATCCTGTCTTCTCTTCCTTTCTAAGTCATACCTACTACTTCTAAGTGTCCTTCTCCCCCTTCTTTTTTTAAATTAAATTATACTTATTAGATAGAGACAGCCAAAATATAGAGGGAAGGGGGTGGCAGAGAGGGAGAGAGACAGAGAGATACCTGTAACAATGTTTCTCCCAGAGAGAGTATAAATGTTAGGGGAAGATGTTCAGAGGGTTCTAAACTCCAATTCCATCAGGACCCAGAGAGAGAAGAGGGGGAGAAGGGGCCAGGTGGTGGTGCAGTTAGTTGAGTGCACATGCCACAGTGCCTAAGGACCCAGGTTTGAGCCCCAGTTCCCTGCAGGGGAAAGCTTTTCCAGTAGTGACGGCTGACGGAATCTTCCCCTGATGACTTTTAAAATAGCAAGCTATTCAGCTTTTTAAAAAATAGGCCTCAGTTTACAAAATGGTAGGGAGGGGTGCGACTAGCCTTTGTGCAGCTCCTGTGAAAGGTCAGGCACTAAGTCATTTATTCCTGAAACCAACTCTAGATTAGAGGCTAGAGCACCCTCCCCACAGCTGTGTGTGAGGGAGTTGCCAAGGCCACACTGAGAACAGGTGGTAGTAGATGGTGAACTTGGGTCAGACCCCTCTGACTCTGGAGCTCACATTCTTTTCATAGTCATGAGTGTGCTGTTTAAGGTGAGACTCCTTCAAAACAGAACAGAACAGAACAGAACAGAACAGAACAGAACAGAACAGAACAGAACAGAACAACAACAACAAAAAACCAGGTGAGACTGAAGTTTCTGTTTCCTCCAACCTAGAAGGTGGTGGTTGGGGTAAGGATTGGAGAGAAAGAGAAGAACTATTGACCTTGAGGTTCAGGCAGTAAAGGATTCATTACAAGGCAAGTGCTGGTGTGAGGAAAAAGGAACACAAGAGCAGCTAGATGTGGCCTATAATTTAGCTGCAGCCAGTGGAATGAAGTAGAAAAACTGCAGGTGTGCTCTGGTGACTGCTTGCCCACTCCTCCTCTCCTCTCTCTTTGAGCTGGAATGTGGATTCTCCTGCATGAGAACTCCCTTGGGAATGATGGAGTAACACCATGGAGGGGATCTGAGTGTCCAAACAAGCTCAGGAACTTTGCCCTGGTCGTCTGCCTAGCCTTGATTCTTAACATGAAAGAAAAATTGAATTGTCTTCTGTGTTGTGTCTTTGTTCTGGACTCTCAGTCTCAACCTTAACCTATACACATCACTCCTTTGCTATGTCATTGTTACCCTACCTGCCTACCCCCCACTCCCATCCTATCTATCCTTTGTCCTCCATTTATCAAAGGGTAGACTCAAATCCCTTTCAATGATTGTCATTAGTAAAAAAGGAGACTGAATTTAAAAAAATCATGATCTACAAAGGGCCGAGCTATGGCACATCTGGTACATTACCATGTGCGTACATTACCATGTATAAAAATCAAGGCTTAAGCCCCCTGCTCCCAACCTGTATTGGGATCTCTCTCTTTCTCTCTTCCCATCTCTTCCCTCTCACTTTTTCTCTATTTTTCTGGGGTGAAAAAAGGCCACCTGGAGCAATGGATTCATTATGCAGGCACTAAGTCCATTGCCCAGTGATAACCTGGTAGAATATATATTCTAAATAGAAGAGTAAAAGGAGAAATAAAATCCAGGAAGCTAAACACAAATCATTCAGGTTTCTATCACAGAGGCACCTCACTCCACCAAAGCTATGACCAAGTCAGGCCCACTGGGATAATTTCTCATAAACTAACAATTTACAGGATGCAAAATTTAAAATGATAATTGCAGAAGGTGATTACAATTTATTCCATTGCAGAATTTACATACCGGTAACATATGCTCTCTTGCAGTGACACATGGATAGACTTGGCTCTTCCATGGGAAGCTTCCAGAAGCCCACTGATCATACTTCTCTCCCTTCATGCTTCAGATGGAAAATCAAAGTTGGCTTGAGGGTGTGTTTCAGGCATCGCCTGAGGAGCTAAAAGGCCAGTGAGAGCTCTGTGTCCTACCACAGGTGACTCACTCCAGTGACCCTAGTCCTTTTTAAAATTCCACCTTTCAGAATTTCCAGTTGGTACAGCTTTGTGGCCATTTAGTGGAATTTCTTTCTTCATCCTTAAGGCTCAGGCTGCTTCTGCACATCCATAATGTTATTCCCTTCTTTTCTGATCTGGATTCTTGACCCTACTGTGTCTTGCTCATCTAAAACCAGGAAGGTTTTCTCTAGCTCACCAGAACCCCTCTTGTTAATTCTGGGTTCAGTTCAGAGTGCCCTCTATCAACCCCATGCCATGCTGATATTCTCATGAGGAGTCCAATAAGTAGCCATGCTTCTCAGAATCCTGTGAGAAACTGACATTTGTAAACCTCATTTTTCTTTATACAATAAATACATAAACTACAAATAAATAAGTTTATACTTTGCTTCTACAAGAATAGAGGAAAGAAATTCTATCTTTTTTGCATCATTTTCTTTTTAAATAGAGACAGAGAAGGCAGAGAAGCAGAAAGAATGCAAGAGACCACAACACCAATGCTTCTTTTAATGTAGTGGAGGCTGGGCTTAAACCTGGGTTAAGTACATGACAGAACAGCACATTACCCAAGTGAGCTATTTTGCCAACCCAGGAAAGAAATTCTAAATGAATATCTGCTATATACTAGGCATTTTTCTATTTGATTTCTCATTTAGTTGAGAAACAATATGATAATAGATGAGGTAGTAGAGACCCAGAGAGGTGAAGGCTCTTTTCCACTATTTTAGAGTCAGTCAGTGGTAGGCTTGGGATTTGAACCTATGTCTCTCAGACACCAAAGACTGCATTCTCACCTTCTTGTCATCTCTGAAAAAGAGCACGTGCAGATGCTCAAGGGTGTTGAGTGTTTGGTCAGAGGAACAAGATCATTGAAAGAGCAAATGGGAGGGGGGTGGCTCAGATAACAGAGGCATGAGATGATGGAGGAGGAAGGTGACAGACAGACCAGCTGAGGAAAGAGGAGGTGATGGGAGGGTCAAAGGGTTCTACTTTGACAAGGGGCTTGGGGTTCCAAGGATGGAGTTCTCCATCTCTCTCTCTCTCTCCCCCTCTCCCTCTATCTCTCTCTCCCTCCTTCTCTCTCTCTCTCTCTCTTTCTCCCCATTGTGCCTTGCTGGAAATGCCTCATAGTCCCATATGTGATGAGCTCACCCTTTTGCTGGCATTAGCTTATTTCCCATCTTGGCGTTGGCTGGGACATACCAACATTTCTGCAGGAGGAATCAAGAAATAACAGGAATCTCATTTTTCTCCCTAAAATAATACCTCTCTGTTCTGCCAGCAAGCAGAGAGCTGCTTCTGCCAGCAGTCCTGTGGGGAGACTGATCCCAACCCAGCAGGATCTTGATCTGGTGTTGGCTTCCCAGAGAAGCCCCAGTGGGTCCAGCAGCCCAAAGACAACCTGGAGTCCCTGGCTCCAGATCCCTAAAGTCCTTCTCAGCCCTGGAGGGTCACTCACCTCCATGACACCACCCTGGCTCTCCAGGACAAAAGAACATTGCTCTCATCGGTGTTGGCCATGACTTTCCATGGCTGGTGACTTCCTTGGAAACTTCCTAGAACCTGAGCAATTTTCTATGAGCTATTTTGCCAACCCAGGAAAGAAATTCTAAATGAATATCTGCTATATACTAGGCATTTTTCTATTTGATTTCTCATTTAGTTGAGAAACAATATTACAACAGATGAGGTAGCAGAGACCCAGAGAGGTGAAGGCTCTTTTCCACTATTTTAGAGTCAGTCAGTGGTAGGCTTGGGATTTGAACCTATGTCTCTCAGACACCAAAGACTGCATGCTCACCTTCATGTCATCAATGGGGGGAAAACTCTAACAGGAATTATTTAATTTTTCTGTAAAAGGCATTTTTCCTGTTTAAAAAAAAGTGGTGGGGAGAAGACAAGAAAAAAAAGTCCTAGTTTACCTATATGTCCAAGTGCCTGGAAATTTCTTCCCTGTGTGCACATTATCCACTTCCTGGCTGTGGGGTAGGAGGACCCAGAGAATTTAGAGGATATTAAACAGATTCATAGTGGACCCAGCAATATAAACATGTCTCAAGTGCGGAGAGAAGTGCCACAAGCTCTGATTTGGCTTAATGTAAAGCATACACAGTTGTGTCTGTGTTCCCATTTTACAAATAAACAAGGTGAGGAGATGGACTATGAAACTGTCCCCTGGGATCCAGGTGCCTCCATTCCTTGAAATTTCCAGACTAATCCTGCCCGCAAACCTCTCAGAAAAGAACATTAATGCAGGCTTGCAGCTCACTGCCAAAAGGCAGAGCAAATGGGGGAGGCCTGGCCAAATGGTCAGGTCTTTGGACATTCCCACCCTTCTCAGTGGTGACTGGCAGTGCAGGCTCCTCAGAGAATATTACCAGTGGAAGAAATGGTACAGGTAGAAGACTATAATCAGGGTGGTACATCAATAGCCTGGGTTAAAATTCCATCTCTCTCTCTTTTTAAAAAAATACTTATTATTGGTCAGAGACAGAGAGAAATTGAGAAGGGAGGGGAAGATAGGGAAAGAGACAGAGAGACACTTGCAGCCTACTTTACCACTCCCTGCAGGTAGGGACCAGGGGCTTGAACCTGGGTAATATGTGCACTTAACCAGGTGTGCCACCATCTGGTCTCAAATCCCATCTCTACCTTTACTACCAACAGGCTGTGAGACCCCAGGCCACTGATTATACCCCTCTAGTTTCCACTGTGACAGGGCTAGCAACCTCAACAGCCCCAGATCCTGGGATGGCAAGTGCCCCATGAGACAATGTGGGTCAGAGGCTTTGATTAAGATCTTGGGATGTAAATGATTACTTTCCGTTTTAATTCAAATTCAGTATTTCCTATCACTAATTTTTTTTTTTTTAAGCCCAGAGCTGGAGGGAAGTCTCATTGTCAGAAAGTGTAAACATATTGAGGCAAGACCATTGACTCCAGGGGCAAAATTACTAATTTGGTCCCATAATTGGTTGACTGTGGGGAAAATCAGCCAAACCAGTGAGCTGACTGGTTTGACTGACAGTTTCAGTCCAAACACACTACTTGGTGCCTCCAGCAGGGTCCTGACCCTATCTGGACAGGGAAAGACCACAGAGTAGATTTGGGAGGAGGGATTGCAGGACTGGCCTGGCTGTGTCTGGCTGCATGACATAGAGCAAACTCCTTGGACCCTCCTGGGACTGGGTTCTTCATCTGCCAAATAGGGAATAACAGAAGGCTCCCCAAAGGCTCTTGTGATGGGAAGATGATGCAATGCCTATGAAGTGCTCTGGATAGTGCCTGGCCCCAGCGAGTGTTAGCTGCTATTTCTGGGCATGAGTAGTGAGATGCTTCTAGAGGATGAAATAGATTCTGCAAGCGAGGAAACCTCGGCAGCTCACAAACAGAACATGATCAACTGAAGATCATTTAGTGTTTGCCTGACATTTTCCAGGCATGGTAATCCCAACAGCAACTATATGGTTAACATGGACTTATGAGTCCCTTTTCTCCAGGCACAGTAGTAAGCATTGTCTTGGACTTTATCTGATAAAATCTGAACCATCACTCTGTGAGAAAAACACACCCCCATTTTACAGATGAGGAAACTCAGGCTCAGAGAGGGAAGGGACTTTGCTAGAACTCAGACTGTGGGTAGCTGGGATGCTAGAGCCGGTTATAGACCTAGGATCTTGGGTTCTATGTTCTTACCCATCCTATCAGCCAGGCACCTGACTTTCTGACTTCCTATCTAGCCTGTAGGCTTTGCATTGCTCCCTGGGTCTTTTTTTTTTTTTTTTTTCTCTCTCTCTACCCCAGGTTCACAAGGTGTGGGTATATAGTGTTCCCTGAGTGGGCCACCGTACAGGATGGCTTTGAGACCAGACTGAGCCTGGATATTCCATGTAGGTAGGTGTCACCATGTCTCTCCAAATGTTCTAGTCCATTCTACAGTTTTTATTGTGCCTATTGAGTGCTTGGAATATGTCTCCCACACCCCCAGGTTTTTGGCCATGCTCTTGTCTAAGGCTCTAAGGATTTTCTGTTTTCAGACAATAAATTGTAAACTTCTTAGCCCTCCAGAGATGTGGTAAGGGAGCCACTTAGGAACACTCAGGCCTGAAGAGGCTTTGGACTTTACCCAAGCATTCTGGGCATCCTGGTTCATCTGGCTTCTCCTCTCACCCACTGGTGTATAAATTATTCCCCAAATCATCCAAAGAAAATTGAGAAGAGAACAGAGAGTAAGAGTGAGGAAAGAAATGCCAAAATCTTAGGATAATACTCTTTCTTTTTTAAAAAAATATTTTATTTATTTATTATTGGATATATAGAGAGAAATTAAGAGGAGAGGGGGAGATAGAGAAAGGGAGAGACAGAGAGACACTTGCAGCCCTGCTTCACCACTTGTGAAGCTTCCCCCCTGCAGGTGGGGACCAGGAGCTTGAACCTGAGTCCTTATGCACTGTAATGTGTGTGCTCACCCAGGTGTACCACCACCTAACCCCAGATAATACTCTATTTATTATCACTTTAGAGTTTGAGCAAAAGGGGTCCCTGATATGAGTGCCCAGTTTCCTTCTAATGTACAGTTTCCATGATGCCAGTACTCAAGGCCCAAAGATGTGCCTGCCTAGTACCAATGTCCCCTTTCTATGCCAGGTTGGATGGACTGCAGGAAGTTCTTGATTTAGTAGTCTAAGCACCTTTCTAGGATCGTAATAGGTTTTTTCCCTAAACCTTTCCTCCCCAGATGCCCCCAGTGAGTGCACCTCTAGGTCCACAGCAATTTTCAGTCTGTGTGTGTTTATGTGTAAAGGTCAGAAGTTAGGGCTGGGCCATTCACATGCACCTGTGTGATGGCCTAATTCTGTAGGATGGAGCCGGCAGTGGGAAGAGAAGTGAAGCATAGGTTTGAGGTGAAGACCTGAGGCTGGCATCTCCTCATCCCTCCATAGTCCGTGTGGAACATCAAGGAGTCCAGGAACTCCAGATTACCCTGGCCTTCCAGATTATCATGCCAAAATATTTGTCAAGGTTAGGACTTGTTTCATTTAAGAATTAATTAAACTTGACTTTTAGCCCTTAGGTACTGAGACACATGCAGGTGAGCCTTCATTTGTATTTTTGCTTCAGGTCTTACAACTGTTAGGGGTGGACCTGGTTTTCAACACCCTCTCTAATCTGCACCCCCTATTAATTTATTTGGTTCTCAGAATAATCCTATGATCTGGGTCTGATCATTTTTGCTTATGAGTGAGAACTCAGAGGTACAGGGATGCTAAGACACTTGCTGAGTGTGTATAGCTGGGAAGATGCAGAACTTGGATGTGAACTCAATCCCTCCAGCTCTAGATATGACTGTTCTTCCTCTGCAATGGGGAACCTGTTTCCCTGTGGGGCCTTCCCTCTCTCTAGGCATTTAGTCCTAGTGGTCAGTTGGGTAGAAAGGGGGGTGTACACTTGAGAGGAATATAATCAGACAGACTCACCCCAGCAGAGGAGGCTTTAAATTAGAGCCAATCAAGAAGAGAGCCTACTTAGAAGAGAGAAAAATGAGAACCTTGTTGCCTGTCAGATTGGCCTTTCTGACAGCTTCTATTTCAAAATCATAACCTCATCAGGCTCCCCTCACCCCCCCCCCCCCCCCCCGCCCACAGGCTTCCCTCTCCCAACAAACTTAAGAGTTTTCCATTGTAGAGAAAGGAAGAAATGCAGCTCTAATCCCTTTTGTTCCATGATTTCATCTCTCTCTCTCTCTCTCTCTCTCTCTCTCTCTCTCTCTCTCTTTTCCCAGGGGACTCCAGGCAAACAGTTGGAGGGGGGAAGTTGGGGCAGGCAGTGAAGCCAATACTCCTTTCACAGTCCGTGTGTGTGTGTGTGTGTGTGTGTGTGTGTGTGATGGGGCTTGCGTGGAGGGAAGAGAGCTGAGAATCACCCTTCCCCCATCAACCAGCAAGAGAACCTGGGAAAGTTCCAGGAAGCTAGTTCCCTCACCCTTCCTCTGATTTCCCTCCTTAACTCTATCCTCAGTGGCCTATCAGGAATCTTTTTGCTATCTGAGTGCAAGTCATATCACTTCTCACTGGATTTTGTAATAGCTGCCCAAGTGGTCACCAGACCCCAGTGCTATCCTCCACCTAGAGCTCTCCTATAGGACACAGCCCAAGTTCTGATGTGACACTCAGGATCCTCTGTTTTCCCTCCAGCCTCACCTGTCATAGTGCCCTCTTGACACTGTACTTCAGTAACCCCACAACTCTTAGAGGTTTGCCTCAGAAATGTTACTCTGGTTATCCACCTCTCTTTCTCTCTTAACACACACACACACACACACACACATATTGGCTGGACCAACTATCTCTTTTAGAGTTTCCTACTATATATACACACCATTTTTTGGGAAAAATGCATTTACTTAAGCTGCAACCACTAATCTCCTTGAGGGAGGTAATGATCTCAATAGTTTTACATTTTCACTGTCCCAGGCCCTGGCAGAACTTGCCTGCCATTCTGTGTGCTCCAGGGAAGCCAGGCAAGCCCTCCTTTATTTCCTGCCTATCATTTTCTAGTCTCTGCACTGCCAGTCCAGATTCTAGCACAGCCCTTCTGTCTCCCCCTTTAAAGATGGTGGATGAACACAACACATTGACTTTTGTTCCCTTCCAAACCAAAATGCTACATCAACACAGGATTTTGTTTTTTAAGGTACAAACTTATAAGAACAAGGACCTCAAAGGAGAAGACAACATGCACAAAAGCCAAAGCTTAATCCTACATCAACCTTGGACTGAGAACCAGTCTGGCTTCCACTGCCTGAATCTCCATAGTGATGGTGCAGGGAAGCTGTGGGGAGCCAGTGAGAGCTTTGCTAAGGCAGGCTGGGAGTCTGAGAAAATGGTCTTGCACTCTGAACAGTGAACAGCAAGGAACTTCTCAGGGACTTTAATAAAATAATATACAGTGTCAGCTGAGATTCCCCAGGAGAGAAATTCCTAAGGCAGCACTTTCTTAATCTATTAATCCTCAAAACATCACCTCTTCCACCCCCCCATTCAGACTTTTAACTTCTTAGGCAGTGCTGTTAAAAATTGGCAGTGGCTGGAAAAGGGGCTGGGAGCACATAACAGAGGTTAATCTAAGTCATTAAAAGAGCAATGTCTTCATTCATTCATTAATTCATTCTTTCATTCACTCACTCTATTCATTCATTCATTCAATATTTATTCAATAATGACTATGTGTCAGACTGTGAATGTCAAAAACATAAGACTCTGTTCCCTTAGAGTCTGACTTCTGGTGACAACTAATCAACTGTCTACTCCCAAGTGGTCCCATTCATGTAAAGAGGGATCTAGTGGTCCCCACCCCCCACCATCTTCCTTATAGTATACAGGGCAAGTGCTGTCTGTTGTCTCTGTTGCTAGATCAGGGGTCAGCAAATATTTTATGTAAAATACCGAATGGTAAATTTTCTTTTTGCTTTATAGATCAATTAAATATATATCATAAATCAATTAAAATTATTTTTATTATTATATTTATTTATTGGATAGGGGCAGCTAGAAATTGAGTAGATAGTGGGAGACAGAGAGGGAGACACCTGCAGCACTGCATCACCACTCAAAAAGCTTCAGAAAGCAGTTTTTGTGCAAAAAAATTATTAATGAAATTCATAACAACAAAATAGTATAATTGCAGTAATTTAGGTCTACTAATGAGAAGAATGGAGTTATTAGAGGGATTGTAACAGTTTGCTTAATTGTAGTTTGGCATTAGTGTTTCCAATGGCCAAATCAATTGCTAAAACTTACCTGTAAAAGCCATTTGAGCTCACAGGCCTGACAAAATAGATGGAAGGTCAGACTGCCTGTGGACAGGAGGGTGTGGCCATCAGTCACCCCAGCCTCCTGGCTAAGTCACACTGGTCTGTGTATTACTTCCTCCCTCAGGCTTGCCTTGGCTTGGGATTTACCTGTATCATCTCTTAGTCCCACTGGGATTTTTTTTCCTTTCTTTTATTTGAAAGAGACAGAGATAAATTGAGAAAGATAGAAGGGGGAGGTGTTGGGTAGTATGCCACCTCCCCCGGATTAAAGCCTCTGTCTCTAATCCTGCTGACTTTCATTCCCTAACCCACGTTAATCTTAAAGGCCTTTGAGCTTGATTTCCTGATATTCCTCTGGCACAGTTAAAATGTATTCTTGCTACATGTTCCTCCTGTGCAGGTCTAATCAAAACATCTGCTATTCAAACTCTGGGAGTTAATCCTCGAGGTTTAAAAGCCAGTGCTCTTTGGCAAATTGATGTCACCCACATACCCAACTTTGGCAAACAGAAATATGTGTTTGTCTCAATTGATACCTTCTCTAAGTTTATGTGGGCTACAGCTCAGATGGGAGAAAACTCAAAAAAAGCTTATAAGCCATATACTCTCCTGTTTTGTTGTAATGGGGGTACCTCTTCAACTTAAAACTGACAATGGGACTGCTTTTACCAGCAAACAATTTAAAGATTTTTGTTCCCTCTGGAACATTACTCATACTACAGGCATTCCATATAATCCACAGGGACAAGGCATTGTCAAGAGGTCCCATAAAACTCTTAAGGCTCAATTAAATAAAGAAAAAGGGGAAATGTACCTCCCCAATATCCAGCTGGCAAAAGCCTTAAATACATTAAATCTCTTTAATATTTACAAAAACTCGGACCAACCTCCTATTATTCTTCATTGGCAAACACCACCCACCCTCCCAGCTATTAAAGTCAAAGGGAAAGACCCACTTGATAAAATTTGGAAAGGACCTGACCCCCTGTTGATTATGGGGAGGGGTTTTGCATGCATTTTTCCACAAAATTACTCCAAGCCTGTTTGGGTTCCTGCCCTCCATGTCCGGCAATACCCACATGATGGCGCTGATATCCCTGAGGAACAAGAAACACTGCAAGAGGACTGGCTTCAAGAGGACTGGCTGCAGGACGCACCCCAGGATCCATAATACAACATGGCAGAATCTAAAAAATCTGATTCACAGAACTCTTCCCCCTGCCCCCCCCCCAATGTCTTATGCTATGACTGGCCAGTTGTGTTTTGTGAGTGAGTGAGTTGAAAAAAAAATTGAGTGAGTTGAGTGACCAAAATTTTTTGTATGACCCATTGTGTTCAGAGTACTCTGAAATTTAATTGACTTTATATAAAATGGCTGGACACAGCCATGGTTTCTGGAGACGTCCAGAAACAGTCCAAGAATTGTTTTTTTCCTCTTTTTGATTTCTTTTATAAGTCTTGGTATAAATATGAAATGTTTAGTCTTAAACTGTGTGAGTAAAGATGGTTCAACTATGACAGTAGATCTAAATTTGTGTTTGAAATGATATGTCTTAGTTACAAAAGTTTTTCTCCTCCTGTGTGTTATAAACTACATGTTTAATATGTGTGTTTCAAGTTTGATAAACATTAACTTAACAGTTAAAGTGTAACTTTGAAGCTACATTCTTACCAGGAGAGGTAAAATTAATTCGCTAAAGTAACTGAGCGTTTAAGGTAAAAGTCTAAATATTCAATGTGACAATTCATCATCTTCTAAGTTAAAATACAAATTCTATATACAGGACATTTTTGGAGGGTCTCCAAAAATGTCCTGTAAGCTACCTTGTGGAAATCAATCCACAATAAATCTGGTATCAATCTGACATTGTAAATGTTAAAAAAAAATTGTCACTAAAATGTGTTAACTCTCTAGTAACCTGAGTTTGCTTAAAAGTCCAATGTAAAAATAGTTAAGAATCAATATATATATATTTTACTTAAATTTGGTTTGAAAATTTTGCTGTACAGAGACTGCTACATGAGGTCACATAAGATGACCTCTAAATGAAATTATAAAGATACCTAAACCAATTATAATTATCGAGTTATCAATTATAGTAAACTTCTAATTTGTTACAAAGTTTTTTCATAAGTAATTGACTACAGCTATGTTAAGCCTTCACATGAAGAAGCATCTGCTCATATGGAATCCCCAGAAATCCATCTTGGACCCCTGACCTCTGACATCACCCACAATTACAGCCATCCCCCTGAAACCCACGATGTGACTTGACACGATGTGGAGAACCTGATTCACAGACTCCAAAGGACAAGACTTTCTTACTGCCTTTCTCTTTCTTTCTGTCTGCTCTTCCTGCTTCTGCTTCACCTGTCATGTTTTGGCAGTTCCAGGTCACTCTCTACAGAGAAGAAAAGTTCCAGTGGCTGTCTTCCTCCATCAAGATAGACGTGTGGCATTTTTTCCTGGCCATTGACATTGGACTAATACTTCTATCAGACTTGCTGGTACACCTGTGGACACTCGCTTTATACTGCTGGACTTCTCGAGGACTGACTGTAGTAGTCCATGGAACTTTCCACCAGCTGACTCAGGACTTTGCAACGCCAGATCACCCCTCTAGCCCCTCGGCTTATCAGGCCCCCACTCCTCCACCCATCAGGCAGCCCTCCTCTCCACCTACCAGACCTCTCTTCAGTCTCACTCTGTCCCTTGCTACTCTTACTTATCCCTCCCTGTCTTGTGCTAGTTCTTTTTGAAGACACTTACATGCTATCATTCTGGTTTCTTCTCAGCAGGTTTCTGCTCATCCCTACACTGCTATTCCCCTGACAGAGATGAAGCCTTTTACAGACATTGACCCAGTTATATATGGCCATTAAGTAAGAGGGAGATGTTGGGGAATTGTGAGGATGTGGTTGAGCTTGGAAGGGCTTGAGCCTGAGGGATGTGCCAATCATGTTAGTCTCTCTCTCTATTGAGAGGTTGAGCAAGGAGGGACAGTAGAACCCCAAAAGGTATGTCTCTTATCAGTCTCCCTGCCTCACAAAGTGCCCCACACTCTTGATACTATGGCCATTAGTTAAAAAGAAAGGGGGAGATGTTGGGTAGTGTGCCAGCTCCCCTGGCTTAAGGCTTCTGTCTCTAATCCTGCTTAACTAAGCACTGGCATGCCTGCAGGGCATTGGTTTGATCCCACTTAAAGCTGTGATCTATTTACATAAACCACTGTTAACTAAGCACCACCCTCCCTCCAGGGCATTGGTTTAATCCCCACTGGTTCATGATGTCTTTTTGCTCCGCCCCCTCTTGTAGTCACCCTGATTTCCACCACTGTCTTTTCACTCCACCCTCTACATCACATCCTGTTTCCACCCTACTTGGCTAGTATATATACAAGCTGCTTTTCTGAGTAAAAACACTTGGAATTGCTTTCCAGCTCCGAGAGTTCCAGAGTGCATCTCCTGTGACGTTAGCTTGGCACAGGTTCCTGATCCCTCTCCCACACAGCAGCCTAGATTGGCTCCAGTTGAGTTCTCTCCAACCCAGAGAGCACTTTCTCGGGAAGAAGCACCCTCAGGCTATCCCAGCAGGGAGGTAGTGAGGGAGAGAGAAAGAGAGATATCTGCAATACTGCTTCACCACTTGTGAAGTTCCCTGCCTGCTAGCAGGAACTGGAGGTTTGAACCTGGGTCCTTGTGCAGGATAATATGTGTTCTTTACGGGGTGCACCATCACTCTTACCCACAACCCTGGATTTTAAATCATTTTTTAAAATATATTTTTTATAATTATTTTATTTAATAAGCCTTTGTTATTGATATTGTTCCTGTTAGATAGGACAGACAGAAATGGAGAGAGGAGGGGAAGACAGAGAGGGGGAGAGAAAGGCAGACACCTGCAGATCTGCTTCACCGCTTGTGAAGCGACTCCCCTGCAGGTGGGGAGCCGGGGGCTCAAACTGGGATCTTTATGCAGGTCCTTGCGCTATGTGCGCTTAACCTGCTGCGCTACCACCTGACTCCCTTGGATTTTAAATCTTATTGCTGGAACATGGTGGGGGATTAAGTTTAGTGCTGCGACAGCAACAAATGCTTCCACTGGGATGACTAACTGCCGCACTCTATGGTGCCTGGGCTGTACATACAGCAGGTCACATGCTATCTTTTTTTCCTCTTTTCTGGAAATTGAGAGTGAAGGGAGAGATAGTGAGGGAGAGAGATGAAAGAGATACCTGCAGCACTATTTCACCACTTGTGTGGTTTCCCCCCTGCAGGTAGGAACTGGAGGCTTGAACCTGAGTCCTTGTGCACTGTATTGTCTATGCTTGACCAGGTGTGTCACCACCTTCTGGTAAACTATCTTAACAGCTCCAAAACATTAAATAAGAGACTAATGCTTCATTAATTATTTATCTATTTACACATCAAAACTACAGTAGTTTTACTATATTGGGTACAGTTAAAATAAATTTCACCTGTTGTGTTGTTTTACTTTTGTAGCTATAGCTGCTGCTGGTGATCATACATCTACCCTAGGAAATCACTGGCCAGCGGAGGCCCAGGAAAGTCTAGGGAGTATCACTTGCTGGCTGCTGACGCCTGCTTCTTTCTTTTCAGATTTCAAGTCTCTGGGTCTGACCAGGTTTCCATGGAAAATCACCAGGATGGTACAGAATGGGTGTGATGCTTTCAGAATCCTGGGCTCTTAAATGTACTTCAGCACCTTGGTTATTGCAGGGAGAGGGTCTTGGTGCCATAGTCACTGTGAGGTGGGAAGGTGGGCTGGCTGGAGCAGAATCTCCTGGATGTCCTCCTCCACCCTTATTTATTTATTTATTTATTTATTTCCTGTGCTTGGTATACTCATCTGTCAAGTGGATCTCACAGCTACAGCTCTTCAGGGATGTTATTGTGAAGATGAAATGAAAGTGACACAGCACCTGGCTGAGAGGGGCTTTTGATGAACATCAGCACTGTTATTATTAGAGCAATCACTCTTTTTGGAGTAGAATGAATTAGAGTACATGCACAGAAAAGGAGAATAACTTCAAGGCATGTTATATCCTAGCTCTGACCATTCAAAATAGAGCCACATCTAATTCTAACATTTTGAGCATGAGATCCTGAGTTTGATCTCTGACATCAAATTTGTTAGAGTGGTCTTCTTTCTCTCTTGTATAAACAAACAAATAAATGTTACAAGATAGAAGACAAGAGACAGAAGGGGAGAGAGAGAGAAAAGGAGAGATACCACAGCACCATTTTGCCTCTTGTGAAGCTTCCCCTGTGCAGCTTATTGCTTCTGTGTGGTAGCCAGGGATTTGAACCTGGGTCCTTGAGCTTGGTAAAGTGTGCTTCCTATCCAGTGTGCTATTTCCTATTATTATATTTTGATATATAGTGAAAGACAGAGATAAAAATGATGTTATTGAGAAGAAGAGACACCTATAACATTGCTTTATTGCGTGTGAAGCTTCTACCCACAAGTAGGGACCAAAGATTTAAACTTAGGTCCTAGTTCTTGGTAATGTGTTCACTCTAGCAAGTGCGCCACCATTTGCCTGTCTACCTCCATGTTTAATTAATTAACTCAGTTTTTTAAATTTACTTACTGGATAGAGACAGGGAGAAATCTAGAGGGAAGGAGAAGATAGAGCAAGAGACACTGCTGGCTTGCTTCACTGCTTGTGAAGCTTTCCCCCTGCCTGTGGGATTAGGGGCTTAAACTTGGTTCCTTGCACTCTGTAATGAATGCACTCAATCAGGTGAACCACCACTTACTCCTTAATTTATTCTTTAAACCAGGAGGGCAGGCTTCTCACAGTGTAGGGTGATAGGCTTCCTTCCTGCTCTAGCCTCACCTTGCTAACTTGCAGGGTAGAGAGTTATGTTCTCCTTGGCTGGCCTTGTCTCACACTGTGAACCCAACCCCAGACTCTGAAGGTTAAAGGCATGGGAGACATCCTCGAAGAGCATGATGGGAAGAATCCTTCTGGGTCCCCCAGTCTCATGTATCTTGCTTGAGGAACAGAACAGATCTGGGGGTGGGGTGGGGGTTCTCCCATCTGTTGACTATTAACCTCTGAACCATTTAACCAAACATTGGCTTCTATTGTCATTTGATAAGGTGTATTCAGCAAAGGGAGAGGAGAAAATTGGGAGGTTATTCTTTTAAATTACATCAGCAGGGGACTTGTTCCTGCAGCAGAGCCCAGAAAGTCCCATCTGGGCCATCACATCACCACCAGCACACTCAAGGTTAGACTTGAGTGTTTTCCCCAGCCTAGGCATTCAGGCATTTGCAGGGATAAAAAAATAAAGCTAGAGGGATTTGAAAAGAAAGCCTGAGCACGGCAGGCTGTCTGCCCTGAGCCGGCACTGCAGCAAGGGTGATTATGGAGGGAGGAATGGTTTGTGTCACAGCCACACGGAAATGTCCAACGGCTTTTCTGCAGAGACAACACCTCTCAGTCTTCCAAAGCCTCTGCGTGCAGATTTCCGGAGCTGTCGGGGACCGAAGACCATCCTGCCTGCCTCACCCCCCTTCAGCGGAGTTTCTGGGAGGGATGGGCCAATGAGCAGTCTAGACAGATAGGGACCTCCAGGGTCTGCCAGCCCGCTTCCGCTGGCAGCACTGACCAGTCTAAAGGACCACAGGCTCTGATGGAAAGCCAGGCTTGAGCTGCTGTCTCTGGTCCAGTCCTCCCTCCTGTTCTTCTCCTGATCTCCAGTGGGGGAGAAGGTTACCCACTCACACCTCCCATGTGTTTGGTCCCTTCCCTGGCCCTGACTTGTCCTCTTGGAAGGGGAACTGAGTATTAAGAGGAGTCAGTATACTTACTGTTGAACGTAAAACATTAATTCCCCAATAGAAAAAAAAAATAGAAAAAAAAAGAGGAGTTAGGAGTCTGTCATAAATGCCTTGTATGATCCTGAGCAAGTACCTCTTTTTGGGGCCTCAGTTTCCCCTTTCGATAAGATGATATCCATGAACCTGTCAGATCTGTCATAGCATGGTGTTTGTGCATAGGATTACTCCAGCAGTGAAGGATCACACATACTCTGCTTCCAGTGACTCCCAGCTCATATGTTGAACATTTTTGCTTGCAGGGCAGTGGCACACCTGGTAGAGCACACATGTTATAATGCTCAAGAATCTTGAGTTCAAGCCCCCAGTTTCTACCTGCTGGGGGAAAGCTTCATGAGTGATGAAACAGTGTTGCAGATGTCTCTTTTTCTCCCCCTTTCTACTTCCCTCTTTCCTCTTGATTTCTCTCTGTCCTACCCAATAAGTACATAAATAAATATTATTATTAAAATAAAATATTAACAAAAGAAAAATCCAGGAGAAGTTGTTCTTTAAAAGACTATATAAAAAAGAGGGCAGAAGAGATAGCATAATGGTTATACAAAGTGACTCATACCTGAAACTCTAAAAATCTCAGGTTCAGTCCCTAGCACCACCATAAGCTAGAGCTGAGCAGTGCTCTGGAAAAAAAGGAAGAAGAAGAAGAAAAAGAAAAGAAAGTCTTCTTTGATGGCTAGAAGGACAGCATGATGGTTTTGCAGAAGATGATCATGCCTGGGGCTATGAAATCCCAGGTTTAATCCCCAGCACCACCATAAGTCAGAGCTGAACAGTTCTCTGCTCGCTCTCTCTCTCTCTTCTTTCTGATTAAATAAATAAGCAAATATTACAAAAAAAAAGTATTCTTTGCCATCTATTCTAGAAACATCTCCCCAAGGCTGCACACATTTTTTCCGACTCTCCATGACTGCCAGTCAGTCCTTGCCTGCCTCCTCCCCTGGATTCAATCTGAAATCTTATATCTGATATCTGATGTCTCACACCATGCCACTTCTTCCTGGTGATGACCAAAAAAAAAAAAACTAATCAGGACATGACAATAACTACTGTAAGCCTAAAGCCTGCATCCTATACTTCACAGCTATTCCATCCCTATGCCAAAGCATGACTGTTTTTGCTGAATAGCCAGGCTCACCAGAGCAGACTCTGTAAGGGGTTCCTCACAACAGCTTAAATGAGATAATGCAATGTGTCACTCTTCCCAACAAAGTGTAGGTGTGTGCCTCTGGACAAGTTTTTCCAGTTCTCATAATTTAGGTTTACTCATCTGTGTCAGGTCACTCACCCATCTCTGTGGGCTTTGTAGCAGCAACAAGTGTATTATTGGTTCTGATATATTTTTTTGGGGGTAATATGGTGGCATAATTGGTAGACCACACAGGTTACTGTGTGCAAGAAACCGGGTTCAAGACCCCAGTGCCCATCTTCTGGGGGAAAGCTTCACAAGTGATAGAGCAGTGCTGTAGGTACTTATCCTTCTCTCTGTCACCTTCTCTATCTTTCACCCTCTATCAAAACAAAAGAAGGAGAATAATCACTGGGAACAGTAGCATCATGCTGGTATTTAACCCCAGTATAACCCTGGTGGCAAAAAAAAAATTGTGCATAACCCAGGTTCAAATCCAGCCTAAAGGAAACGTTAGAGCTGTGGTTTCTTTCCATTTTTCTTTCTTTCTAGGGGGGAAAATACTATCTTTTTATAGTGCCCAACCAAATGTTAACAAGAGCAAATGCCTGTCAGATGTTTGTTGGATCTATACTGGTCATTCACCTTTGGGCAGCGCTTTAGAGTTTACTGCTTCCACACATTATTTTTTAATTTTCCTAACATTCCTTCTAGAGCTCTTGCTCTTGGCCTTAGCTTACAGGTGGGAAAACTAAGGTCAATTATTTCTGACTCTCAACTATCTGAGGAGTTGGGGTACTTTTTCCTGACAGCTCTTTGCCTTCTCATCATTTGTTGAGAGCTAGCCTATAAACTCAGCAGCCAGCTGTGGCCCAGATGTGGAGACCTAGCTGGTCACAGAGGATTGGGGTGGGAACATCTTCCACTTCCTCCCTAGAAGACAAATGGTTCAGGGGCCACCAGAGGCTCCAAGGTGGTGACTGGACAGAGAAGCTGCCTGGGCCCTCTGTGAGGCAGCAGTAACAGTTCTTGCAGGCAATATGGCCACTTGTAAGATGAAATCAGAAGGCAGGGCTTTTGTCAGCTTCCTGCATGTTCCCTTACAACATGGCTCTATAAATAAGTTTATGCAGGCCCCACACCCTAAGGACCCGTTCAGCCTCATCTGGACAAAGACAGGCATGCTAGAGGAGGCTGCCATCTTGGCCAGCATTTGGTTTGTTTGTTTTGGGGGGTAAGATGGGATGCTCTTCTTGTTCATGAAGCAAAGAGACAGACACACTTCACACATCTGTACACATACATTTATACCCGCATATACACACAGCTATGCACATGTGTACACACACATATGTGTATAGCCACACCTCCCAGGGGCAGCCTTGAGCTCCCTCAAGCCCCTCAGGGGAGAAGGGAAGGAAGCTGAGTGTCATATATCATCTTTCTCCAAACAGGCAATGTCCTCTCCTGCCCCAGAGAGGGGGTGGGGATGGTAGGCAGCCCTGAACTGGTCTCAGGAAGGAGCCCCTCTGGCCCATATTTCACAGACACCCCAGACAGAGACTGCTGTCAGGAGTATAGCCTAATTTCCTCCCCTGACTGCCGGTCCAGATTCCCCCCAACAAAGAGGGGCATTGTGTCCTCCTCCCCACCCCTGGCATCTGCTCTGCAGAGATCTGTCGGGGGATGCACAGAAGGGATTTGGAGGATGAAGCCATTGCATCCTGTGTTGCAAACCCCAGAAGGGACACGGATTCTTGAGCAGAAAGAGTCTGGTTGTGAATGAGAGGTCCCCTGGCCTTGCAGCCCTCAGTCACCTCAGCACTCCCCATGCTCCTACTCTGCTCCAGGCAGCCTTGTAGGATCCTCCAAAACTTTGGAATATCTTCCAGGCTTCTTAGAAGAAGTGGATCATGAAAATATTTAAAGGATAAGTGGTTGAGGATGAAAGACATTTTAAGGGGACCAGACCTGCCCACCCTCTTCTAGAAAAAATAAAGCATTCAGCTTTCTGGTCTTGCTTCTAGAGGGTGTGTTTCAGTCTCAGAGGCCTCCTGGGACCTGTGGGAAGAGGCCATTGTGCTTCATTTTTCCTCCTCTAAAGTTCTCACAGATTGCCATTCTGAAGAGAAGTGAAGTCACTGAGGCGAAGGTTAAAAAAGAGAGACAAAGTATATTGTCTAGAAAATCAAAAAATCATCACACAACTACTGGTGAGGGAAATAAAAATGTAAAACTGTATTAGAAAAGAACCATTGGCCAGTGGGAGGGAAGAAGTTATGTCTCTCAAATTGTTTCCCCTGTTTGGGAAAATGGGGGTCAATTTCTCAAATCATCTCCCCCATTATATTACTTCTAATACAGTCTCACCTCTTTTATGTATGTATGTGTCATATGCCAGGACTCCAGGTCTCACCTCTTTCATGTATATATGTGTCATATGCCAGGACTCCAGGTCTTCAGAGTCAGTCATGTGCTAAAAGCACATTTTGTAAAGCTGGTTGCTCCATTTGCATGCAGGACATGCAAAAAGGATTAAACTAGACTTTTTCTTCTTAACTAATAGATGTAAAATAAAGTTATTTTTTTAAGGACAAGTTTTTAAAGGTCAAGCTATTATTGTCTTCTTAGCACTAACAGATGTAAATTAAAATTCTTAACAATAATGGGTAATAATAAATGCAAACTCAAGTTTGTATTATTATTATTATTGTTAATATTATATCAGTGCACTACTGTTCAGCTCTGGCTAATGGTGGGCATTGAGCCTGGGAACTTAAGCATCAGAGTCTTTTTGCATAGCCATGTCCTATCTCCCCTGCCCATAAATACAAGTTCCTATCTAAAGAATAGTACATGCTAACTAGAATTTCTAAACAATAATTTTTTCATCTCTTCTTGTTTGGTTACAAGCTAAAGGAAGACTGGACGGAGGGAGAACTGGGTGGTGAGAGAAGATAGTGGAGTTCAGAGTCACTCCAAGACCTCCTGGAATACTGCCAAGAAGTCCCTTTGGCGTCCTGTTTCCAGTTCCCTCCCAGGGAAATCTCCAAAGTGCTCCTCCCATAGTGCTGGGCCACAGGGTCAAGATCTAAGTGACACTATCCATGAAACCTGTGTATCACTTTTAATTACCAAGTTGCATTCACAGTGTATATTTGGTGGCCCCAGTGTAGAAATAGGCAGGGGTTCTGTTTTGGTCCAATATAACAGAAATAAGTCTGGACCCAGCATCTTCCAAGCCCTCAGTCTTCATCATTATCCTCTACTGATTCTCAGGGCTTCTTATTTGCTTTTAAAACTTTTTGTCCATAGTATCTACCAGGTATACTCAAGTCAGAATAAAATATTAGAATAGTCTATGCACTTCCCCTTCCCAGCCAAGATTTTAGCCCAGAGAGGATAAGTGGTTTACTTAAAGTCACACAGCAAACTTAAACTATAGTAGATATTAAATCCTGGGTTTCCTCCTTATTTGATGCTTTTGTTGTCAATGGTTTCTGAGGGAGAAAAACTTGGTCTAAAATACAGTGTGTGTGTGTGTGTGTGTGTGCATGTGCGTGTGTGTGTGTGTGTGTGTGTGTGTGTGTGTGTGTGTGTGTGTTGGGAGCTGGCTGAGAGATGATAAGGAGGAGGAAGGGATTTTCTTTTCCTCCTCCAATACAGAAATGATTAAAGGAAAACAACTCTACAGAGAGTCCCCTAGGCAGGCGCCAGCTCAGACACAGGCCTACAGTCTCTAGGCAGGTGTGCTGGGTGCTTCAGAAAGGATTAGTGTTCCTGGAAAAATTATTTTAAATCATTTTCAAAAATACAAATACAGTTACTTTTCTTAGGCTCTGGGAAGCCTGCTGCTTGAGGAAAGCTACAGTGACTTTTCTTCTGTACTGTAAGGAATTCTCTGGAAGCTGAATTTACCCAATACACTGTAAATCTGCAGGAGGGTAGGGAAAACTGCCCATCAGGCTCTGGCCACAAAGAGTACAGAATCCAGGGCAGGCTCCCTTCACAAGCATTTCAGGCCCCGCTGAGCCTGCTCCTCCCCTCCTGCCCCCAAGTGATGCTGGAGTGAAGCCCAGCTGTGGGCCCCAGCTCTGGGGTAGACTGGAGGCCTGAGCCAACAGCTCCAGTTAAGAAATTAGTAAAAAAAAAAAAAAGAAGCTCTCTTAGCCAGGCCCATGGTGAGAGATGAGTTAGGTCATGTCTCTTGCAGTTCAATTGGATGTTAGGCCCGACCCTGATGTCACCTTCAAGCTATTAAGCACCACCCTCAGAGTCACATGAATTTCTTACAAGTCTCTTATCTATCGGGGCTGCTGCTAAGTCCTGCTGTGGTCAGTGGTCAGGTCCTGGAAGCTGGTTCTTGGCAGCCCAGAGGGAAGAGATTTATTTGTTGAGGCTTCTCACAGGGGGGTTTGGGGCTGCTAGTGGGGGGAGGCCAGGGTGGGGGGAGTGAGTGACAAAGAACCTCGGCTCTGTGGCCAGAATCAGAGATGGTTTTCCTGGGCCACAGCAACAAATGGAGTCCACTACCTCCCTTTTTTTTTTTGGCAAGGGCATTGCCTGCCAGACTTGGTGGGTTTATAAACATAGACATGTTTATAAACATGTCTAACCAGCTTCTGGCCTCCCGTGTGTAGTTCATGTGTTCAGCAGGATGCATTTAACAATTCTACCATCCACCCACATCCATCCATCCATCCATCCATCCATCCATCCATCCATCCCATCTATTCATGGCTTGCAGGAAATGGGACTGAGAAGGTGCAACCAGTGGAGGAAAGATTATGGTGCTCTGGTGGCCCAGAGAGAATTCTGCTGACAACTGCTTCATCAGTGATGCTAAGAGCTTAGCTGTCATGAACCCAAGTGCTTTGCTGAAGGATATAAAGATCTCAGTGGAAAACATTTATACTCAATGGAAGGAAAGAAAGTCATTCCATGGGCTTTCCTGATCTCTGGAACTGTGGTACTTTGAGGGTCCAGACATGAAATGGGATCCCTGCTTGACACCAATTCTCTTCCTTGAATAGAAGAACTCTCAGACCCCACACTTATGGACATCTAATCTTTGATAAGGGGGCCCAAAGTATTAAATGGAGGAAGGAAGCTCTCTTCAATAAATGGTGCTGGGGAAACTGTGTTGAAACATGCAGAAGAATGAAACAGAAGAACTCTCAGAAAGACATGTACTCATCCCTGGTCTGGCTCAGACTGTTGGGTAGATTTCTGAAACCCTGAGCTTCCCTAGGCATTTATATATTCATTTGTTTATTTATCTAGCAGAGCTGAGACCTCATGCATGCATGGTTTCACAGCTCCTAGGCCTACTTTTGTAAATTCATTCAGATAGACAGACAGACAGATAAATAGGCAGACAGACCATAGCACTGGAGCTTCTCTTAGTGCTGGGACTCCAACCTGGAAGAGGCATGCTTCCTACCAATGAGCTAGATCTGCAGCCCTAAGGCTTACATTTAGAAGTAGATTCTCTACTTCTTTTGTTCCACCCAATTCTTTCCAAAGGACAATCATGAACTTGCTTGTCCTTTATATCTTCTCTTTTAAAAAACGTTTTATTTATTTATTTATTATTATTATAGACAGAGAGAAAGTGAGAGGGGAGTGGGAGATAGAGAGGGAGAGAAGCAGAGACACCTGCATCCCTGCTTCACCACTTGTAAATCTTTCCCCCTGCAGGTGGGGGCCAGGGGCTTGAACCCGGGTCCATGTACACTGTAATGTGTGTGCTTGGCCAGGTGCGCCACCACCTGGCCGCTGTCCTTAATATTCTGTCAAGGAGAAAGAAACGCATTAACTGAGAAGTCACTGCCTGGGAATTCTTGGTTGTTTAGATTTCTACCAAACCATCATCTCTGGTCACAGCCACCAGTTCACATCAAGGAGTTGCCAGTGGGTGGCATTGTTTCCCTGCTACAGCTGTGCTCAGGAGAGAAAACAGAGTTTTACCAACCTGAAGGACAGCTGGCCCCCTCAATTTGTCACCCAACATTGGCCAATAAAACACCACTCTGAACAGTGGGAGGAGTGTGGGGGTGTTCCAGAGAAACCAGAAAACTCTTGATTGATGTGTGCATGTACCTTGAGTTTATTAGCCATCAGACTTTCCTCAGTGGATTAGCTGTGTTTATTGGGGAAATAGCAATTCTCACATGTAGGCTGGAAAAATAGCTCAGCTGGTGGACTGCAGGATTTACTTGCAAGAGGCTCCTAGTTCAATCCCCAGAACTGTTATTCTGGCTTCTCTCCCTCTCTCTCCACTTCAGATGAAATAAAGTAAATCTTTAAAAAATAATATTCTTGGGGGTCGGGTGGTAGAGCAGCAGGTTAAGCTCATGTGGCACAAAGCGCAAGCACCAGCAAAAGGATCCCGGTTGGAGCCCCTGGCTCCCCACCTGCAGGGGAATCACTTCGCAATCAGTGAAGCAGGTCTACAGGTGTCTATTTTTCTCTCCCCCTCTCTGTCTTCCCCTCCTCTCTCCATTTCTCTCTGTCCTATCCAACAACGATAACAATAATAATCACAATAAGGCTACAACAACAATACTAGGAGACCTTAACACACCATTCACAGCAAGAGACAGATGATCAGGACAAAAGAATCAACAAGGAAACAGAGGCCTTAAAAAAAGTCATAGATGAGATGAACTCAGCAGATATATTCATAACCTTTCATCCCAAAAGAAAAGAATATACATTATTTACAAGTGTACATGAACATTCTCAAGGATTGACCATACGTCAGGACACAAACATAACCTTAATAGATATCTGAGTATATGGGGTGGGGGGGTTTCAGGCTCTGGAACATTATGGCAGAGGAGGACTTAATGGGGGTTGTATTTTTATGTGGAAAACTGGGAAATTTTATGCATGTGTAAACTATTGTATTTTACTGTTGACTGTTAACCATTAATCCCCCAATAAAGAAATTTTAAAAAGAGAGAAAATATAAATACAAGTATTGAAATCATAAAAAAAACATTTTCTGAACATGAGGCTGTGATGTTAGAAGTCAACCACAAAAATAAAAAAAGACATACACCCAAAATATGGAAACTAAACAATATGCTTCTGAATAATACCTGGGCCCCTGAAGAAATCAGAAGAAAGTGTAAATGAGGATAGTAAGCAGATTAGTGGTTACCAGGACTGGGAGGAGGAGGGAGTAGGGTGGAGCCTCAAAAGGCTGATTAAAATGTTCTGGAATAAAGATTATAAGCATCCTAAATGCCACTAAACTGAACACTTTCAAGTGGCTAAATGTTGTATTGTGCATTTAACTATAATAAAAGTTACAATGCATAAAAAAAAAAGAAAAGGGAAAGAGAGAAAATTTAAAAGTTACTTGGAGAATAATGAAAATGAAGAGACCAACTACTAGATCCTGAGGGACATAGCAAAAGCTATATTAAGAGGGAAGTTTATAATAATATGGCCCACATTAAAAAGCAGTGAAGATCTCAAGTAAATTATCTTCCATCGCAACTGACAACTGAACCAACTAGAAAAGAATCAACAGGAGACCCAAAAAGTCAGCAAGAGGAAGGAAATAGTTAAAATTAAACAGAAATTAATGAAACAGAAACCAGAAAGACTGTTCTACGAGATCAGAGGAGAAAACACTAAGCAGAACTTGGAATGGAGTTGGTGTATTACACTAAAGACTCTGGGGTGGGTCAGGTGGGGGGAGGATTCAGGTCCTGGACATGATGGTAGAGGACCCAGTGGGGGTTGTATTGTTATGTGGAAGACTGGGAAATTTTATGCATGTACAAACTATTATATTTACTATCAAGTGTGAAACATTAATTCCCCCCCCCCCAAAGAGACTATACAAAAGATTGATGAAACCAAAAGCTGGTTCTTTGAAAGGATAAATAACATACATAAGCCACTAGCTATACTCAAAAAGAAAAAGAGAAAGCTGCGATAAAAACTAGGGAAAACAGAGATAAACTTAGAAGATGGGGAAATACAAAGAATCATACATGAATACTATGAACATCTCTATGCAAATAACTTGGACGACCTAGAAGAAATGGAAGATTTCCTAGAATAATATGACATGTGAAAGCTTAACCCAAGAGGAAATAGTTTGAACAAGACAACCACTAATACAGAAATTGAATCAATAATAAAAAATTGGGCAGGGGTAGATAGCACAACGGTTATGCAAAAGACTCTCATGTCTGAGGCTCCAAAGTTCCAGGTTCAATCCCCCATACAACCATAAACCAGAGCTAAGTAGTGCTCTGGTAAAATAAATAAATAAATAAATAAATAATAAAATCTTCCCAAGAATAAAATTCCAGGTCCAGATAGCTTTACTAACAAATTCTATAAGACTTTCAAAAAAGAACTAACACTGATTCTCCTTTAACTCTTCCAGGAAATTGAAGATGAGGAATCATTCCCAACCACATCCTATGAGGTTAACATCATTCTGATCCCCAAATCAAGAAAGGACTCTACCAAAAAAGAAAACTACAGGCTTATATCCCTGATGACCACTGATGGAAAGATTCTCCACAAAATCTTGGCAACTCAGATCCAACAACATATCAAGAGAATAACTCATCAAAAGCAAGTGAGATTCATCCTTGGGAAACAGGGTTCAACATCCACAAGTCAATCAATGTAATCCACCGTATCAATAAAAACAAAGATAAAAATCACATGGTCATGTCAATTGATGCTGAAAAGACATTTGACAAGCTCTAACATCTATTTATGATTCAAAATACCAAAAACCTCCAGAAATTAGGAAGAGAAAGACAATTCCTCAACATAATAAAGGCCATTTATGACAAAACCATAGCTAACATCATTCTTAATGGGGAAAAGGTAAAAGCTTTCCCCCTAAAATTGGGTACCAGACAAGGATGTCCACTATCTCCACTATTATTTAAACCTAGTCCTTGATGTCCTTGCCACTGCAATCAGACAAGAAAGAGATATCAGCGGTATACAGATGGGAAAGGAAGAAATCAAACTATCACTATTTTCTGATGACATGATAATATACCTAAGAACCCCAAAGAGAGATAAACCATGATACATACTATGTTGGGAATTGAACTGGGAACCTAGGATATCAAGGTCACTGCTCTACCTACCAGTTGAGCCATCATTTCTCCAGGTGCTGAGTTCAATAGTTAATAGCAAATGATTTATTCAATCCTGCCCATGCATTGAAGCTTCCATAAAAACCCTAAAATAGAGACTTTGGAGAACTTCCCCTTTGGTGAACTTGGGAAGGATGGTGTCTCTAGGGAGAGTGAGGACGCTCTGTGCTCTTTATTTATATATCTTGGTCTAACCATCTCTTCCTACTGGCTGTTCCTGGACAATATCCTTTGTAATAAGTTGGTGATCCAGTAAATAAATAGGTTTTCTGTGCTCTGTGAGTTGCTGTAATAAATTCATCAGAAACAAGGAGGGGTTGTGGAACCTCGATTTGTACCCAGTTGACCAGAAGTACAGATAACAGTGGTAATAGCTATGACTTGCACCTAGTATGGAGGACTGTCTTGAAGGACTGAGTCCTACAGGAATTCTTGTGGAATCTGATGTTATCTCTGGGTAAGTAGTGTTTCAAATTGATCTGAATTAAGTTGGATTCTTGGATACCTTGGTTGGTGTCTGAGAATTGGTTGCTGTGGGGAAGCCTTTGTTTTGCTTGATTTTAAACCTGAATGTTTAAAATTTTTATTAAGTATTATTATTTTTTTATAGCCATCAGGATTGTTGCTGGGGCTCAGTGCCTAACCAGTGAATACAGCACCCCCAGCAGCCTTTTTTTTGTTTGTTTGTTCTGTTTTTCCTCCTCTTTTCTCTTCTTTATTAGAGCACTGATCACTCTGGCTTATGGTAGTGTGGGGGACTGAACCTAAGACATTGGAGCATCAGACACGAGAGTCTCTTTGCATAACCACTATGATATCTACCCCCTCTGTCTTTCTCTCTCTCTCTTTCTTTCTTTCTCCCTTTCTCCCTTCCTTCCTTTCTTTTTTTTTTCCTTGACAGTACAGAGAGAAATGAAGAGAGGAGCAGGAGATAGAGAGGGAGAGAGACAGAGACACCTGCAGCACTGCTTCACCACTCATGAAGTTTACTCCCCTGCAGGTGGGGGCTGGGGACTTGAATATGGGTTCTTGTGCATGATAACATCAACACTCAGTGGTGCACGACTGCTTAGCCCCTGAACCTGAACTTTAATAAGACTCCTTCCTTTCGTCATCTTGATTTTGGAGGGTCTGCTTTACTCTACCAACTTCTTGCAATGTTATTTCCTGTCACTGTGCACACAAGGCCAGGCTACCTCAATGCCAAATTTTGGCCTGGGTATCTTCCCTGGCTTTCTTCTTCCCCTCGCTAGACAGTCCTCTTTTCTCCATTGTTGATATATTGTTGAGAGACAAATATTTCTTTCTTTTTTTTTTTTTTTTTTTTTGCCTCCAGGGTTATCACTGGGTCTCAGTGCCTGCACTACAAATCCACTGCTCCTGGAAGGCTGTTTTCCCTTTTGTTGCCCTTGTTGCTTATCGTTGTTGTTATTACTGATCTTGTTATTGTTGTCATTGTTGTTGGATAGGACAGAGAGAAGATGGAAGACAAGGAGGGGGAGAGAAAGACAGACACCTGCAGACCTGCTTCACCACTTGTGAAGCAACCCCCCTTGCAGGTGGGGAGCCAGGGGCTTGAACCAGGATCCTTATGCCAGTCTGTGCACTTCATGCCATGTGTGCTTAACCCACTGTGCCACTGCCCAGCCCCAGAGACAAATATTTATTAACTAAAAAAAAAGAAAAAGAATTGGGACCATTTTTTTTTTAAATTTATTTTATTTTATTTATTTATTCCCTTTTGTTGCCCTTGTTGTTTTATTGTTGTAGTTATTATTGTTGTTGTCGTTGTTGGATAGGACAGAGAGAAATGGAGAGAGGAGGGGAAGACAGAGAGGAGGAGAGAAAGATAGACACCTGCAGACCTGCTTCACCACCTGTGAAGCGACTCCCCTGCAGGTGGGGAGCCGGGGTTCGAACCGGGATCCTTATGCCGGTCCTTGTGCTTTGCGCCACCTGCGCTTAACCCGCTGCGCTACAGCCCGACTCCCATGGGACCATTTTTATAATGTCATTTAATATATATATGTAATCTACCCTAAAAACCAAAAAACCTCCAAGCTTTCAATTTGAAAATTAGGGGTGATTTGTTTATTGGTCAAGGTTCCTCTATTAACAAAAGAATTCATCTTTTGTTTACAGAACACTCACTATTTTATAAGATGTACATTTGGGGGAATGGGAAGCTAAATTTTTTTAAGTGTTTTTTTTTTTAACTTATTACTGGATAGACACAGAGATAAATTGAGAGGGAGAGAGACAGAAAGACACCTGCAGCTCTATTTCACCACTTGTGGAGCTTTCCTCCTGCAGGTGGGGACAAGGGGCTTGAACCTGGATCCTTGCGCACTGTAATGTGTGTGCTTAAACAGGTGCACCTGGCCCCCGGGAAGCTAAATTTCTACAATAGGAAATGAAGACATTAGTTTCATGGGAGAAAAAAAAATAGATTGCATCTGCAAGCCCACTTTTGCAAGAACTGCTTTTTAAGTAGGGGTGCTTTGGTTTTTGCTGTTGTTCCTACACTCATCTGGCTGATCATCACAGGAGCATCTGAGGGTCACCGTCGGGGCTGTAATTATTACTCTGCAGGGAAAGCAGTCCAGGAACTTTGCTTTTCTATTGGCTTTATTTTTCCAAGAGTTTTATTTGCTAAGTGACTGGCTCTTTCCCAGTTAACTTGATGTGATCTTAAGAAAATATATAAAGTATACGTTAGAAAAAAAAATTATAACGCTCTCCCCAGCCATCTCTTTTGGCCATCACTTTCTACAGCGTTTTTCCTTTTGGGATAGGGGTGGGTTCTTTTCATATGGAAATGATTCAGTCCACACACAAGGGTTACAAATTTTTGCTGATCTGCATCACCGGCTGGTATTAGGACCCCAGGAGTACTTGAGGGGGGCAAAGGACTTGCTCTCCAGGGAATTCTGTCCCTATAGGATATTTGGGTCAGTCCTGGAGTGTCACCTGGGATATTTAGGCAGCCCCCCCCCCCCCCCCCCCCGCCAATCAACAATTCTTTCCATAATAACAGCTTTTGTGGACAACATGGGAGGGGCTCAGAAGGACGTGGTAGAGAAATAAGGACTGTTTTCTTGTTCCCAGCTGTAGTCAGAACCCTTTGAGAGCAGTGTGATTGTGAGTCTTCTGCTCCAGCACAGCATACTTCCAGATCTTCACCAGCAGCCCAAGAGTCAGCCCTCCATCCTTTCAACAATAGCAATATCTGGATGATTGTTCAATCTAGAAAGTGTGGATGTAGAAGAAGATGTTCTTTTGCTCTATGGTGTTGCTTCATCGTTGTAGCCCTGAACTGATTTTAAGAAGCAGGTACTGTCTTGGGTCCATTCTCAGTTACTCTGACAAGTCAGTATGATGGTCTATATAGAGACCACAGATAGCCACATTGAACTGTTTTTCTGACTGTCTTCTCCAGACAGTGCTCACAAACCTACTCACTTAACAGCCCTCAAATTTCTTTGTTTTAAATTTACTTACTTATTGGATAGAAACAGAGAGAAATTGAGAGGCAAGGGGGAAGATAGAGAAGGACAGAGACAGAGAGACACTTGTAGCACCACTTCACTGCTTGTGAAGCTTTCGCTCTGCTAATGGGGACTGGGGCTTGAAGCCAGGTCCTTGCACACTGTAATGTGTGTGCTTAACCAGGTGTGCCACCACCTGGTCTCCACAGCCCTCAAGTTTCAAAGCAGGGGCTGATTTCTAATTTATGGTGGCTGACTTTCTGTCCTCCACCCTCCTTGCACTGATTCTCTGGAATTTCAGAACAACAGAGTCCCCAGAGCCTCAGACAGACTCAAAACAGAAACTGGAAAGAGTGCTGTAGGGCGTGTGTCTCAGTGATTTCCTCTTCCCTGACCCCTCTGCCAGCATTCTGCTTTCACAAGTCACTACCTGGCTCCAATATACCTCTTCTGCCAGATCAGGGGGTGTTCAGACCCAGAGGAGGCCTGGCTGCTGTAGGAGGAAGGTGGCAAAGGTGTGGGTGGCAGCCAGGAACTCCTGAGAAGCACTGTCCCTGGAGCTGTTCCCACTGGGCTGTCATGACTTTGCAGGAAGTGAAGGTCCTGGGAGGTGGGGCTGCTCAGACAGCAGTGCTGGGCATGAATGATCATCAATTCCATATCACAGCAAAGTGTGCAGAGGTTGAGGCAAGTGGTAGAAGGTGGAATTAAGCATGGAGGTGGGGTGGGGTGGGGATACCTGCAAAGGGGGTTCAGTCTTCAGTCTGTTGTTTTTTTTTTTTCTTCTTTTTCTTTCTCCTTAGATAATCTCACTCAGAACTTGGAGAGGCTGCAGAGTCCCCATCCTCGGGGTCATGTCCATGAGGGGAAATAGGCTGACCTCCTTTCACACGCTTCCACTTCATCCTTCTGTTCTGGAACCACACTTTGACCTGACAAAGGAAGCAAAAGAGCCCACTCACCTCAAGCCATATATCCACCTCCCCATACCAAGGATCAAATTAACCGGGGGCAGCTCTGGTGACTCTGACTCAAAACTCTGTCCCTGTTCAAACGATTCAGAATCAGGTCAGAGGGAGGACACATCAGCCTGCCCAGAGACCTGTCTGGTGGCTATAGATTTAAAAAGGAGGAGGAGGAGGAGGAGGAGGAGGAGGAGGAGGAGGAGGAGGAAGAGAAAGCCCTAGACAGACTGGGAAGTAATTCTTTTTAAAAAATATTTTATTTATTTTGTTTTGGATAGAGACAGAGAGAGATCCAGAGGGAAGGAGGAGGCAGAGACACCGGAAGCACCGCTCCTCTACTCGTGATGCTTTCCCCCCTGCAGGTGATGACCAGGTCCTTGCGCATGGTAACGTGCACTCAATCAGGTGTGCCACCACCCGGGCCTTGGAAGAGTTCTAGATATCATTTGACTCCACCTCTCCCCAATGCCCCACCCTTCCAGTCCCAACACCCTTTATTTTTTCCTTTTTCAAGAGATGAAGAGCAGAGGATCACCAGTCTCATCCTCAGGTACAATTAGAAAGCACTTTCAGGGCATGTGAAATAGCTCACTTAGTGTAATGTCCATGTGCATGACCCATGTTCAAGTCTGGCTGTCACTGCATTAAAGGAAACCTTGGTGCTGTGGTCTCCCTATCTATCTAATAAAATAAAATAAATAATAATCAAACATTTCCAGCTTAGATAGATTTAGTCTGCATATTTCATTATCCAAACTTCAGTATTACATGCAGGGTGGGGCTGTGACTTTGTTTTACAGATGGAGAGTCAAAGAGGTTAGAAATTACAGAACTAGGAAGTGTTAGAGGGAGGATTTAAGTTGCAGTCTTTTGAGTCTAGCAGAATACATTACCAGCTGAAAGCTGCTATAAATATGATAATATCATATACTGTTATTTACTCACTGCCAGAGAACCTGGGTGTGGGTTTGGAATGCTGTGAGGGAAAGCCCAAAACAAAAGGCTAGGAAGTTTTTCTCAGAATGCTCAGGAACCAGCTGCATGTCTCAGTTCCCTGGAGAATTTACTTGTAAGGCAGGTTCTGGAAAACATCCATTCCTACAAAAATTGCTGGGGCTCCAGAATTTGCCTTTTAGACACATGCTTAGGTAATGCTAATGCTCACTCCAATTTGGGAACCACTAGGTGAGAGGGTCCTATCCTAGCTGTGTGTGAGAGTCACTTGGGGGACCTTGGAAAATTCCAGATCAATGAAAGCAATCACTAGAGGTGGAGCCTTGACATCAGTGCCATTCAAATCTGTGCATGTGCAGCCATAGTTGAAAACCACTGGATGTGGAGGCAGGAGAAGAAAAAAGAGAAGGTTCAGGAATGAGGGGGGATGGGAGGGGCAAGAGGAGGGTACCTGGCGCTCAGAGAGGTCCAGATTGACAGCAATCTCATATCTTCTGAGGCGGGTCAGGTAGTTATGATGAGCAAACTCAGCCTCCAGCTCCCGAAGCTGCTCCTTGGTGAAGGCTGTCCTCTCCTTTCGGGCCTTGCTGCTGCCTTCTGATTTCCCTCTGTTCTCCTGGTTATCTGGGGAAGAAGGTGACCCAAAACAAGAATAGATGAGTTAGCTGAAGTGGCCTGGGTCTTTGGCTTTTGCCCTTAAACACTTTCCATTACTTTGCAAGGACGCCGACAAAGAATCCAAAACGCCCCTTTTATTATTCCTTCTAGTATCTAAAATTGAGAAGTTCTTCCCCTCCTTCAACCTGAAGTTCATCTTGCCCCCCTTCTCCCCAAAGCACAAGAAACTATCATTGGATGTTAAATAATCTCTTCTTTCAGTCCCCTCCCCTCCCCCCTACCCCAGCTGACATTGTTTGCAGTTGTAAGCTTGTGAAATAAGAGTCTCTAAAACCATTCTGATTTTACCTGAGAAATGTTGGAAGTACACATTCTAGGTCCTCACCCTAGGCCTACTAAATCTGAATCTGCTTCTTTTAGCAAGATCTCCAGGAGAGTTGTGTGCGTAGGAAAACCGAGAAGTGTTTTGGCATTGGGAGGGACCAAGTCTGGAAAGTTCATCTATGAAGGAGGCTTGGTTAGACACACCAGCTGAAGAGGAGTATAGAGGTAGAGATCTCTTCTGGGGTCTGACACAGCTTTTGCTCGAAAAGAATTTCAAGAGAACATGTATGACAGATGTACAATTTCTAAATTTGTCCTTTTTAGAGTCCAAAATGAATTACATGCAAAAGTGAAGTTAGAGTTAAAGCTAAGGGGACGGATTCCCCAAGAGTCTCTGGAGCTTGTCCAAAAAGACCCCTCTCGGAACAAGCCTCCTCCTCTTATACCCTTCTTATGTCACACCAGGGCCCACTTTCCATTGGTGTGGTGAAAAAAATTCCTCCCACTTCAAATTTTATAAAGACCCTTGAGAACTTCTTGGAGGCGTGGCCATGGAATAATTGGGACCAAATCGCTTCTTCTCCCAAAATAACAAATAAATCCAAGAGACCCAACTGAAGTAATAATCTACAGCTGAAAGTTCTGCAGCTTTAGGTGGGTGCTTGTGTGCAATTGGAGCAAAAAGGGGCGAGGGTTGAAGAACAGCAAAGTCAAATAAATCAGAGTTCCCAGCGGCACAGGCGCTGACCTGCACCATTTTGGCAATTTCACTTTAAGCACAGCAAGCAAACATTGTTCCTAGTGCCAGGAGGAAAGAGATGGGCTTGAAACATTTCAATCTTTGACTCAGGGGTTTTTTAGCCTTCTGAACTTAAGGAGAGGACACAACATAAAACAGAGCATTTGTGGTCCAACCTCTGTGGAGAACAGTCTGGAGAACTCTCAGAAGGCTAGAAATGGACCTACCCCATGATCCTGCAGTTCCTCTCCTGGGGTTATATCCTAAGGAACCAAACACACCCATCCAAAAAGAATTGTGTATACCTATGTTCTTAGCAGCACAATTTTTTTAAATTTATTTTTTATTTTTTAAATTTCTTTATTGGGGAATTAATGTTTTACATTCGACAGTAAATACAATAGTTTGTACATGCATAACATTTCTCAGTTTTCTATATAACAATACAACCCCCACTAGGTCCTCTGCCATCCTTCTTAGCAGCGCAGTTTGTAATAGCCAAACCCTGAAAGCAACCCAGGTGTCCAACAGCAGATGAGTGGCTGAGCAAGTTGTAGTCTATATACACAATGGAATACTACTCAGCTATTAAAAATGGTGACTTCACCGTTTTCAGCTCCATCTTGGATGGAGATTGAAGAAATCATGTTGAGTAAATAAAATAAGTAAGAAACAGAAGGATGAATGTAGGATGATCTCACTCTCAGGCAGAAGTTGAAAAACAAGATCAGAAGAGAAAACACTAAGTAGGACCTGAACTGGAGTTGGTGTATTGTACCAAAATGAAAGACTCTGGTGTGTGGGTGGGTGGGGGGTACAGGTCCAAAAAGGATGACAGAGGACCTAGTGGAGGTTGCACTGCTGTGTGGAAAACTGAGAAATGTTATGCATGTATTGTTTTCACTGTCGAATGTAAAACATTAATCCCTCAATAAATAAATTAAAAACAAACAAACAACAATAAAAACAACAAAAAACCCAAAACATTTGTGACATAAGACAGCCCAAAGCAACCACCCTCCCTCCCCATCCCACCCACTGCAGATCATACAAACAAGAGAAACCTAGAGATCACAGTAGCACCACCTGCTGGCCATCAATAACCAGCACAAAATATGCGCAAGCAGAGAAACAGAACTAAACAGCCAACTATGCCGGATCAGCTGGAGAGAAATGAAACAGAGGAAATCCAAGGAGTTACAGATTTAGAGAGACTCACAGAAACAGACTACAGAAAGGTCATTATGAGGACTCTCCAAGAACTTCAGCAAGAAGTAAAAGAGTATGTTACTATGGAATTAAAACACACAAGAGGAACTTATAACAGAGTTCACAAGAATCTTCAAAATCTTGAAAGAAGAACTTCAGTCAGAACTCCAGGGAGTAAAAGACACTCTAGCTGCAATCCATGCCCAGGTATAAGTCTTAGGAAGTAGATCCACACATTCAGAAAAAATAATCTCCAATATAGAAGATACAGCCACGCCACTCTTTCAATTCAAAGATGAGGGAGAGGAATGCTTTAGAAAGACTGAAGCAACTCTCTGTGAAATTTCAGACTCCATCAAAAGATCGAATATAAGAGTGATAAGTATATCTAAAGAGGAGGATAAGGCCAACGACCCAGAATTCATTTTCAGGGCAATTTTAATTGGGAACTTACCTCACTTAGGAAACCATCAGAACATTCTCATCCAAGAGGAAGAATGATCACCCAGATTTATAAATACAAAAAGACCAACACCAAGGCACATTATTGTAAAACTATCAAAAGCCAATGACAAGGAAAAAATTTTGCTGGCTATCAGGGAAAGGAAAGAAGTTACATACAGGGAGTCAGGTGGTAGCACAGAGGGTTGAGCGCACATGGAATGAAGCACAAGGACCAGCATAAGTATCCTGGTTTGAGCCCCCGGCTCCCTATCTGCAGGGGAGTTGCTTCACAAGCAGTGAAGCAGGTCTGCAGGTGTCTATCTTTCTCTCCCCGTCTCTGTCTTTCCCTCCTCTCCCCATTTCTCTCTATCCTATCCAACAACAACATCAATAACAACAACAACAATAACTACAACAATAAATCAACAAGGGCAACAAAAGGGAATAAATAAATATTTTTTAAAAAGAAGTTACATACAAAGGCAGAGCTATAAGACTTTCATCAGATTTCTCTTTACAAACTCTAGAGGCAAGAAGAGAGTGAAATGACATACTCAAAGTTCTAAAGGAGAAAGAATTTCAGCCACGAATATTGTATTCTGCAAAATAACCCTTCAAATGTGAGGGAGAAACAAAGGTTTTCTCAAATATTCAAGAAATAAAGGAATTGTCACAGTCAACCCCACCTTACAAGAACTACTGAGCTGAGTTCCACAAGAAAGGAGGAAGCAAAGGAATACACTGTCCAAACACCTAGTTTCAGATGCTACCGTGATGTTAACCTGACTCGCCTGGACAGACAACTTTACCAATGTACCCTGGAGCCCCACCTCTTCGGAGCCCTGCCCCAGTAGGGAAAGATAGGGACAGGCTGGGAGTATGGATCAACCTGTCATGCCCATGTCCATCAGAGAAGCAACTACAGAAACCAGACCTCCCACCTTCTGCACCCTATAATGACCCTGGGTCCATGCTCCCAGAGAGATAAAGAACAGGTAGGCTTCCAATGGAGGGAATGGGATATGGAACTCTGGTGGTGGGAAATGTGTGGAATTTCACCCCTGTTATTCTATGGTTTTGTCTATATTTCCTATTTTACAAGTAAAAGAAAAAAATTGGATTCTTGGGAGCTGGTCTTGAACTGGTTATGTGGGAAGCTCACTAATACAGGTTGAGCTAACCCCTCCCTCTCTATCACCCCTTTACTGTTCTGTCATGGGCACTCAGGCTTCAGCATGAGAAATAAGAGGACATAGAATAGAAAGCTGAGCTGGGAACTGGGGTTCTGAACAACTTTATGAGTTTGGGGCAACCACCACTAAAAAGGGGGAATACTGGCTCTAGGAAAACACTTGCCCCTCATAGCTTCTTAGGAAGGGAAGAACTTTCATTGTTGTTAGACATGACAAAAAGGGGACAGGGAAATAGCATAATGGTGATGCAAACAACTTTTATGCTTGATGCTCTGAGCTCCCAGGTTCAACCCCCAGCATCTACTGTAAGCCAAAGCTGAGTAATGTTTCATAGGCAGTGAAATAGGTCTGCAGGTGTCTATTTTTCTCTCCCCCTCTCTGTCTTCCCCTCCTGTCTCCATTTCTCTATGTCCTATCCAACAAGGATGACATCAATAACAACAACAATAATAACTACAACAATAAAACAAGGGCAACAAAAGGGAATAAATAAATATTTAAAAAATCTTTTTAAAAAGAAAATCTAATAGAATATTGCAATGGTATTATAAATAGAAACATTTTTCATTAAGAAAGAAAAAGAAAAATGAAGAAAGAGAAGCTCTTTCATGATATCTCTGAAGTGAGTGTTCAGTCTCCTAACTCGCATGCATAATTCACATGTATACTCCCCTCAAAATGGTTTATCCCAGAAGTGAGCCTTTTTGCTGGTGAGATGCCTTCTCTTGACCTCTGTTTCTCTGTGTGTAAGGAGATTGAGCCTGTATCTTCTTTCCACTGGGAGCTGGTATGATAGTTCTTCCCCAACACAAAGCCCCAACACCCTCTCCTCCCCTCTCTTCTCCTTCTTTAGAAGGTCCCAGACCTTGAACTTGATGACCCTTCAAGTTTCAGATATTCTTGTCTTGGCCTCTAGTTCTTCCATCCAGTCATATCTGAGGTCTCATTGTGTGCTCTGTCCCAAGGCTTTCCCCAGCTTCCCTAAAGTTCTCTGGTCAAAGATCACAGCAAATTTCTCTCACCTTCTGACTTGCATATATTTTCATCACCAGCAGCGTAGAGGGGAGTCATGTTTACAGAGATGTCTTATAGACCTGGACCTTAACTGACTCTAAGAAAGAGCTCTCTGTTAAGTTTCTTAAGTTCTCTGAACTTAAGTTTCTTTATTTATAAAGTAAGGATAAGTAGATTAATCTATACATACGGTGATCAGAAGGCTTTAAAGAAGCTAAAAGGAGATAGTTTGTGTGTATTTAAAGTCTAGCTTAGTGCCTGGTGTGCTGTTGAAGCCAATTTGAAGGAACCACCAGAAGAGATTTGACTGGAGATGACCATGGAGAAGGTTAGAGGTTTTTTTTTTTTTTTTTCTTTTTCTTTAATGTTCCTTAAGGTCCCATGTCTCTAGAGTTCTGTGCAAGAGATGACCTTTAAATGTATGACCTTTAAATTTATTTATTTATTTATTTATTTATTTATTTATTTACTGAGACAAAAAGAGTACAATGGACCTAACTTTCCTTCAACATGGTGGGGGCCAGACGAGAACAGCGGGGGTGGTGGGGTAGGGGGTGGGTGCTCATGACAAAGCAGTGAGCTGTTCAAATAAGCTTTTCTGCCAGCCCTAACTGTCTGACTTTTCAATTGTTTTCTCTTCCCTATAGCTTTTCTACATCTTTGTTTGGATCTGTAACTTCTTGGGGGCCATGATTCTAGACATGGCAACTTAACATTGATCAGAGTTGCATACATGTTCTTGTGGTTCTGCTCTCTCTTGGGGTTAGTGAGTGTCTCTTTCAGAATGGCAGAAGGGAGGCTGATACTCTGGGTAGTGCCAGCATCATACTCTGGCGTGTGTGTGTATGTGTGTGTGTGTGTGTGTGTGTGTGTGTGTGACTACAATTTCCATCATAAGTTTATACTCTCTCCAAGATAAATTATGTCATAAGTAGCTGACACATTTGGCAGACCTTCCTAAAGTTAGCAGACAGCTTTATCAGAGATTCAGACAGACCTCGGGGACTATGCCTTCTTAGAGTCCTATATATCTGCTTCTCAAATCTCACAACCATTTTACATACATTTTAATCCAAGAGTAGATATAAAGTCACACACCTCACATTCAAATAATAGTTTGCAGTCAACAATGGAATTCTCCTTCCACCCCAGGATAAATTCTTTGGGGCTTTCATACATATTACTCATTTATAGATTAGAAGAGCTAGAAGGGTATTTAGAAATCATCTAATATCACCTTTTCATTTTACAGGTGAGACTACAGAAATTAAGAAACCTGTTTAAAGACACAGAGCAAGATAGTGGCAGAACTGTACAAGAACCCAGATTCCTTAGATAGAAAGCTACTTCCCACTTTCAGGCTGCTTCCATTGCATCCTTGTTATTATTCTGTGAGGCAGAGAAACTTAACCCATTGAACAAATGAGGAAATTGAGACCAGAGACTAAATGATTCCCCCCTCCCTCCTCCAAGAACTACTACAGAGTTATAGCCATCAAGCCTGGGGAGAGACAGTAAGTATAGGGAGTGCACCAACTCCAGGGCTAGTGGGTGCAGGTATATCTCCTTGGGAACCTCCCAGAGATGGGAAGAAGGGGAGTCTTGGGGCACTATGTCAGTGCTTGAGACCTTGGCAAAGCCTCTTAAAAACTGTGTCTTAGAAGACATTTGTTGTCCTTCCTTATTAGTTCTAATACTCTGAATTTCAAACCAAATAGGACCTGAATGGCGTTAACCCAATCCAGGGGAGCTTTTGCATCCAGGCTCTCCATGGATTCTTTGGATTGGCTGGCTTTTTTCACTGGGCCTGTCCAATCCCAGTGTCCTGGCCCTTCCCCTGCCCTCTGCTTGAAGTGACTTAGGTAGGGCTTCTAGATTCGCTGAGGACCCCAGTAGTAGGGTGGGAAATTTCAGGATGTGTTTTTTGAGACAGAAGCAGATCCTCCTGGAATGGGAATGTCCTAAGCTAGAGCAGTATTTGTTAAGAATCCCAGGTGGAGTGGGGTCATGAGGGTGGGAGGTGGCAGGGGAGAGTGTGATGGTTGCAGGCACCATGGAAGAAGGGTGATGTAGGGGCGGTGTAGAGATGTGGAGAGATGGGAGATAGCGACAATGAAAGGTAGAACCACAGAAACTTCCAAGGTGGGGTGGGCAGTGGTGAGATTTATTTGTATTTATAAGTTCCAGATGTCACTCTCAGCTGACACCAAAGAAAGTATAGGCTTCAGGTCCCAATGCCCACTGCTTATTCTGTTCCTCTACCATTGTGCTCAAGGAAAACAGCAGGGAAACATGGAGTATAAACGGCTGGACAAGGGCTATGGTGGGTATCCTGGCTAGTGGCCAGCTTGCTAGTTGGATGGAAGTTCAATTTGGTGAACAGGGGATATTGGGGAGAAGGGCAAGCTCTGAGATCCTTATCCTCATAAAGAAAGGGTTGCTTTGTTGCTAGAGCCATCTCTACTTCCATGAGGTTCTTGGCCTGGTGCCCTGTTTATTCAAGCCAGAGAAATCAGTGGGTGGGGCAAGCCCCTCTCTCCCCTGGGCCACCTTTCCAGCCCAACAGGGAGACAGCCTATCTGCTACTCTTCTCCCAGCCCATGAGTTCTTTGAACTCTTACATCTTAGAAGCTGTCAGAGGCTCCAGGGAGTGGTTTACCTGGTTAAGCACACAAGTTACTATGCTCAAGAACCTGGGTTTGATCACCTGCTCTCCACCTGCAGGAGGGAAGACTCATGAGTGGTGAAGCAAGTACTGAAAGTGTTTCTCTGTCTCTTTCCCTCTCTATCTCCCTCTCTACTCTCAATTTATCTCTGTCCTATCAAATGAAGAAAAAAGGGGGGGTGGCTGCTGTGAGCAGTGGATTCATCATGTAGGCACAAAGCCCCTGCGATAACACTGGTGGTAATAAAAAAGAAACAACAAACAAAACAAAAAGAAAACAAACAAATAAATAAAAAACAGAAGGAGGAGGAGAATGAGGAGGAGGAGCTGGCTAGAGTCCTCCTGCCTCAGTGGAAACTGATGTTTTCCAGAGCTTCTGCACTATATCTTGGATTGGGGTGGAGTGCCCGAGACCCAGGGTTTGTGCAGTGCCTTTGAGCATAGACAGTGGTGAGGCCCCAATCTCTGCCTGTCAGAGGAGGAAAGACAGACCTCTAACCAGGGGCCAGGCGGCTCCCAGAGGACAGAGTGCAGTTCCTGCCTCTTTCACCACATTGGTGATGTTGGATCCTCAGGTTTCTCCCTTTCTGGGGGTTCTGGGATTAAAAATAGGATTAGAAGGACTACAGCTGCTGTACACCCCTGAAATGGCACCCAACTCTACACTGCAAGCAGCCCAAGCTGGTGGTAATAAGGTCAACTGGTGGCAGGACACTGCCTAGCTGGGCTTAGTCCCCTGGTGCCCTGGGATGCTGCCAGCACCAGGGAGACTCTGAAAAGAGAAAGACTCACCTGTAGGCTTGGGGGGCATAGAGTGAAGGTTTACTGAGCACTGGATGTGATCTTTACACTTACAATTTCTTCTAGCTCTGCAGAAACCCCAGCAGGTACATTCTATTATCCAAAAGCAATCTCCATAGTGGTTTTTCAGAGGAGACCTGGGGGAGGGGGTGTTCAGGAGGGGGTTGGCCTCCCATAGTTCATACAGTAAGGGCATTGGGGATTCCAGTCAGGTCTGCTCGAGTAATGCACTTAGCGTCAGTTTTGATATGCCCTCCTCTTCCCCCAATTCTTAGGCTGAAGCCAGTAAGGAGTGAATGTGACATGAGGTCACTCAGCATGGCACCCAGTGACTCTCTGGTCACACACTCTGGTGACTCTGTGACACACATTTAGGATGCCCAGTTATCGTTATCATCTGCTCCACTTCTTCCAAGCAGTCTGCTTCTTTAGAGATTTGTTCCCCAAACTACTTGAGCTATTCCCATCTTTCTTTGTGGGTATATGATAAACGTGCGGGGACCTGTTTGTGGTCAGAAGCAACCTCTTTTTTTAAGAGAAAAAGTTTTTCTGGTGGGGCTGTCAATGGAACCTCAGGCTAGGAACAATGAAATATTGAGTGTGTGTATGTGTGTTTTTTAAAAGACTTTATTTATTTATTCATGAGAAAGATAGGAGGAGAGAGAGAAAGAACCAGACGTGTGTCACTCTGGCACATGTGCTGCTAGTGATTGAACTCAGTACTTCATGCTTGAGAGTCCAATGCTTTATCCACTGCGCCACCTCCCGGACCACATATTGAGTGTTTTTGTTTTATTTTGTTCTGAGAGTGACAGAGAGACACAGGCAGAGCAAGAGTGAAAAAGATCACAGACCTGAAGCCTCCTTCAGTGCAATAGGGGCTGGGATTGAACCTGAGTTGAGCATAAGGCAAAGCAACACACTATCCAAATGAGCTGTTTCACTGGCCCCACAAAGGGGTTTTTTAACCAGAGCATTTATGACACTGCAAGAATTGTTTCTTTGTCTCTATATTCAGTTTTAATGGGCGGAGCTGTGTGTTCACCTACATTCATATGCTGAAATTCTAACCCCCAGTGTCTCAGAGTGTGACCCTTAGTGAAGACAGTATTCTTAAAGAGATGGTTAAGCTAAACAGGCTGTTGGCATAGGCCTGAACCCAATCTGACTAGTGAGTTTGTAAGAAGAAATCAAGATAAGTGTGTGAACAAAGAAAAGGCTCAGTGGGAACAAGACAGCCACCTGTCAACCAAAGAGAAGGTCTCAAGAGGAATCAGTCCTTAGTCTTTAACTTCTAGCCTCCAGAGTTGTGAGAAAATAAGTGCCTGTTGGCTAAGTCCCCCAGTCAGTGGTATTTTATTATGACAGCCCAAACAGATGAGGACTATTCTCCACAGCCAGCACTCATCCACCAAAGAGAGGGAATGAGGGGAGCATGGTAAGGCTGATGCTGGCCCATGGAGGTCTCTCTGCAAATTAGGAAAAGTTTCCCTTCCTCTAGTTTTGTGGGCACAGCCACATGTGACACCTCTCCTACACACAATTGCTCAGCCATGAGCAGTTACTTCTCAGCCAGGCCAAGCTACTCCTTCTCTTTTTCTCCCTTTCTTCTTTCTTCTTTCTTTCCTTCCTCCCTCCCTCCCTTCCTTTCTCTTTCCTTCCTCTTTCTTTCTTTCTTTCTTTCTTTCTTTCTTTCTTTCTTTCTTTCTTTCTTTCTTTCTTTCTTTCTACCAGAGCACTGCTCAGCTCTGGTTTGTTGTTGTGAAGTGAAATGGGGGGATTAAACCTGAGACCCGGGAGCCTCAGGCATGAGAGTCATGCTATCTCCCCCAAATCATCTTCTTCTCCTCCTTTTTTTTTGGCACTTGTTTTCAAAGCACAGCAGTCCCCCACACTTGGGAGCTGACCCCCAGTGGGAGCTTCCTGCAGAGTCAGCCCAGCCTGCATGTGGTTGGTTGTTTATGTGTCTCTCTGACCCCAGTGCACACCCTGACCCTGGGCTGGCGTTATGGTTGAAAGCTGGCTTCCTGCACACTTTTTCATGAGCAAGGCCATAAAAATCCTGATATGTTTCACAGAAGCACATCACACATGGTAGAAACCCTCTGGCCTAGTGGAGCCACAGTCAAAGAGAAGGTGAGAAAGTAAATGAATGAATGAATGCCAGACTGCCATACAGGCTACTGACCAGATGGTGAGTGAGCTCTTCTTGTTTCAGTAGATGCCAGGAGGCTGCATAGGTGCATCAGCTATTGCCCCAGTCCCCCGAACACTTAGAGTTAGCCAAAAGATGGCCACATGCAGCTATAACTGGATGCAAGGCCAGCTGTGCTTTAAAGCTAATGTGGAGATGTGAACAAAGCATATGCATGTGTGTGAGGTCAAGAAAGAATTCCTGAGCTAGGGAGACAGCATAATGGTTCTGCAAAGACTTTCATGCCTGAAGTGCTGATATCCTAGGTTCAATATCCAGCACCATCATAAGCCAGAGCTGAGCAGTGCTCTGATATCTCTCTGTGTAGTTTTCTTTCATTAAAACTAAGTAAATACTAAAATAAATAAAATATTTTTTAAAAGAAAGAACTCCTGCACACTCAACAAACCAGTAAGTGACAGAAGTCACTTTAAAACGTACTAGAGATTGTATACGAGAAGCCTGAAGTTAACATATTTGATGGTGAAAAACTAAAAGCATTTATTCAAGGATCAGGACCTAGGTAGGGATTCTCATTTTATTCTTTCCACTTGTGCTAGTGCCCTACCCAGAGCAGTCAGTTGAGAAAAGGGAACAAAAGGCACTGGGGACAGAAATGGAGAAATAAAATGACCTCTGTGATATGTTCCTCAACGTGGAAAACTCTAAATGTGGAGGGAAAAAAAAAAGCCAAACTTCTCAGAACTAATAGGTGAATTCAGCAAAGTCACCAAGTCTTGGGGAGAGTGAAAAGGGAAGTTGTTCAATATTAATATGGACTTAAAAGATGAAAAAGATCTAGGGCTCTGTGCATATAGTCTAACATACTATAGTGTACACTTAAGGATGGCAACAGTGGTAAATTTTATGGTATATGTTTTTCCAAAATAAAAGATGGATTTCAAGTATAAAATGCCCCATAGAAATAAATCTCAGGAAAGTTCTTTTGTGAATTATAAGCTGTGTTTATAAAATCGGTACAGCCTAGCATATACTACTTGAATTTGGAAGGCAGCTATGCTCACCACTATACCACCAACGCACTACTTGAATTTGAAACTTAACTCTGTCACTGAAATGATGCTATATGCAAGTAGAGTCATACATTTATGCTACTATTATTATTTTTTCTTTTATAAATTAAGTTTTTATTTATTTATTTATTTTCCTTTTTGTTGCCCTTGTTGTTTAACATTGTTGTGGTTATTAATGTCATTGTTGTTGGATAGGACAGAGAGAAATGGAGAGAGGAGGGGAAGACAGAGAGGAGGAGAGAAAGACAGACACCTGCAGACCTGCTTCACCGCTTGTGAAGCGATTCTCCTGCAGGTGGGGAGCCGGGGGCTCGAACTGGGATCCTTACTCAGGTCCTGGCGATTTGCGCCACATGCGCTTAACCCGCTGCGCCACCGCCCGACTCCCTATTATTATTTTTTAAAGATTTTATTTATACCACCAGATTTAATGATGGGCTCGGTGCAAGCATGGCTCCACTGCTCCTGGTAATTATTTTTCTCTCTCTCCTTTTTTTCCTTTCTCTTTCCTCATTTTGTATTCTTTTTTTTTTTCTCTTAACAAATTATATTTAGGGGCTGGGTACTGGTGCACTTGGTTGAGCACACATGTTACAATGTGCAAGGACCTGGGTTCAAGCCCTGGTCCCCACCTGCAGGAGGAAAGCTTCACAGGTGGTGAAGCAGGGCTGCAGTCTCTCTGTCTCTCTCTCTTTTATTTTACTTACATATTATTACATAGCGACAGAAAGGAGGAGGGGAGACAGAGAGGGAGAGATAAAGAGACACTTGCAGCCCTGCTTCACCACTAGTGAAGCTTTCCCCCTGCATGTGGGGATTAGGGGCTTGAACCTGGGTCCTTGTGCACTATAATGTGAGCACTTAACCTTATGCTGCACTGCCTGGCCTCTGTCTCTCTCCCTCTCTATCTCCCCCTACCCTCTCGATTTCTGGCTGTCTCTATTCAGAAAATAAAGATAATTTTAAAATCTTTTAAAAAATTATATTTATTTAGTTTCTGACATCATTAATTCTTTGGTACATGTGCTGCCAGGGATTGAACTAGAGACCTCATGCGTGAAAGTCCAACACTTTATCATCTATGCCACCTCCTGGACCACAGCTTTCCTCTTTCCCTTCCTTTCTTTCTTTTTTTTTGATAGAGGATGAGAGATGGAGAAAGATAGAAAGAGGAAAAGAGATAGATAGATAGATAGATAGATAGACCTATAGCACTGCTTCACCACTCTTGAAGCTTCAAGGTGTGCCACCACCTAGCCCCCAAATCATATTTTTATTCATGTTTTAATATTTATTTTGCTCCATACAAAGTAGAATCCCATGTGAAAGACAGAGAGAGAAGTTGGAGCACCATTCTGGTATTTGATGCACCAGAGATAAAACCAGGAGTCTCAGGCATGCAAGTCCCCTGTCCTACAAGTTGATCCATTTGTGACTAGGGAAATAGCTCAACTAATAGTGTATTAGACTTGCTCTACTGGTTAGGGTTCCTGGTTCAACCCTTGCTGTTGCATGTACTGTAGCGATGCTCTGGCTTGCTTCTGTCTCAAGTGAAACTCTCTCTCTCTCTCTCTCTCTTTCTCTCTTCCTCTCTTTCTCCCTCTCAACAGATAAAAGAAACTTTTAAAAATGTAAAGAAAGGAAAAAGAATTCTTGCAAGGTTTGACCTCTAAATTGGATGTCAAAATAAGTAGGACTTCAATAGGTAGAAGAATGGGGGAGGTGAGAAGTGCCCGAGCAAGCTGGGGGGTGGGTGGGAATGTTTACAAGGCAAACAAAATAGTGTGGCCTTTGAGTAGGTGAGTGGAGATAGAAGGGGTGACTTTAGAGGAAGATAAAATGGCAAAGGGTGAGAGAGGTCAACTTGCGAAGATTTTTAAACTGGTAAAGTTGAGAGTTTGTGTGGGTGTGCAGGAATAGGTGAAGAACAGAACATGCAAGGGAGAGAAATCTGAAAGGACGGGGGAGACCTATGGAGGAGACACACATTTCCCAGCTGAGGGTGGATGGGACAAAAGAGTCAGATGAAGGGCTGACTGGTTCTCCCCAGTGGCTAGCAGATTCACCTGTAGCTGGGCTGCTGGAGAGTGACCTTCCCTTGAACCCTGTCAGGAAATCACCGCAAAATCCCTTCTTCCCATAAATTAAAAATGACCATGGTAGCAATGACAGATTGGGGGCAAATAACAGTAGCCTCACAGCTGTCCCTGCCAGCAGCCAGCAGGGCTTTTTTTTTACACCCACTGGCCTGGGCTGGGACTGACTGGGTGAGATAACATCACACTGGTCTCCTAAATCAGCCCTGTGCTGAGAACCAACATAAAGGCTTAGTGTAGGGGCAAGCCAGCAGTTCTGCTTTTCTGATCATTTTCTTGAGCAAATTAGTTCCAGCTTCCAGTGGAAGTGAGAGAGAGAGGCAGAGGCTGGCCGAGGGAAGAAAGGGAAAATAGAGGATGGTCCCTCTCTTGAAACAAACTTTCAGTAAAAGTTATCAGAGCCTACTTTTCCAGTCATTATAGGGTGCATATGGCAGGAATAACTCACTTCCCACTCTGACCCCATCAGATCTTTGAGTGCCAAATTCCTAACTAGTGGCAACTGGAGTTTTAGAACCAATTAGGACTGAGTTCTCATGTCTCATACCCAGACTCAGAAATTTCTGAGATGCTGTATTTGGAATACTTAGTGCTTCTCTTCCCATAAGTAGACATTTGTCATGTCTTCTATGCAGAGTTTGGTGCAGAAGATATAGGTCTAATGCCATTAATAACTGTTACTGATTATTGAACTTGTGTGCTACTGTATTCAATCTTCACAGTGACACTATATGAAAGGTACAGTTGCCACAGTCTCATTTTGCAGCTAAAGAGACAGAAGTTTCAGGAAGCCAAGAACTTTTCCAAAGACATGAAGCCCCAAGTTGCAGTGCTGACACTTTGCCTTGTTTGCTTGACTGTTCACCTTCCAGAACTGGGTCAGAGAAGTCCAGGGTGGGGCCTGTGAGGTACTCACAATGACTGCAAAATTCCAGGAGCACCTTAATTGTTATAATACAGTTACAATATAGTTACAATATAGTATAGTATACCAGTGTAACATTTTTTAAAAATATTTTATTTATTTATGAGAAAGATAGGAGAAGAGAGAAAGAACCAGACATCACTCTGGCACATGTGCTGCCAGGGATCAAACTCAGGACCTCAGGCTTGAGAGTCCAAAGCTTTATTTATCACTGCACCACCTCCTGGACCACCCAGTGTAACATTTTTAAGAAAAATCAAAATGGGGCAGGGAGATAGCTCAAGCAGTATAGTGCACCCCTTACGGTGTGTGAGATCCAAGGTTCAAGTCCTGGCATCACATAGGAGCACCATGGACAGCACCAGGGGAGCTCCATGGATGAGGGAGGCATATTCTTATACCTCTGTTCTTTCCATGTCTGCCTTGTCCTCTCAAAAATAAGAGTAAAAGACAAAGAAAAGAAAAGAAAATTTGGTTACCAGCTGCTCAGACATAACTTGTATGGTGAGGCCCAAGATTCACCAGCACCACATAAAATACAAGCTCCCACAATGAACAAAATGCAAGATATTTAAATTGAGAGTCCAATCAGTGACTCAGAATTGATGAGGTGAATGGGGGGGAGGTGTGTCCTCCTTTGTGGATTACTCTATTGTAATTCCAGATCCTTGTGGATTACTCATTGAATTCCAGATCTCTGGAGCTGGTTATGAGCTTAGTGTGCATCATGTTTCCCTTTATACAGTTAAATTAAAAAAAAAAAAAAGATTCAGGCAACTGTATAGATGGTGAAGATTTCCATGCTGAGCAGAGTGGGTCTGGAAACACTGAAAATGAATGAAAGTCAGCTAGCTCTCTGTGCCCTGCATGCCTACTGTGGTTGCTGACACTGCTACTACTTTTCAGGGGACCCTGAGGACAACCCAGAGTCCCTCTAGAAGGGGAGTCTCCCCCAACAGAGACTGACCCTCTAATGAGTAGAGAGCATTCAAGCAGCGTGCCTAGGTGTTCTGAGGGCTGCCAACTTTTGGGCATGGAAGCTCACTCCCTAATGCAGTGCTGCTAGCCACTCCACAAAAAGAAAGACCTTGCATGTGGTTCTTCCTGAAAAACAGGATGATTTTTATCTAAGTCCAGCCCTTGACTTTGCCCATGACTACCTAATGCCCTTGGCTCCCACTTCCCTGGAAAGCAGCTGATTGCAGCCACTGTGAGCAGAGACAGAGCCGCTACTCTGGCAGGCGCAAGGAAGGAGAGAGCTCTTCAGCCAGACTGGGAACCAGTTCCTTGGAGAGGGGAAGCAGAAAGTGCCCTGCTCTTGGCAAATCTCCAGCCAGGGCTAGGAACAGTTCAAGATTCAACTGGCTTGGCATTGAATGGACAAGGGCACCCAGGACTGGGGTTATTGCCATCAACTGTGACTGTACTGAAAATACAGAACCCAAGTATTTAAAGAATATGTGCTGGGTGCCGGGCAGTAGTGCAGTGGGTTAAGTGCACTTGGCGCAAAGTGCAAGGACTGGCACAAGGATCCAGGTTCCAGCCCCTGGATCCCCACTTGCAGGATGGTCACTTCACAAGCGGTGAAGCAGATCTACAGGTGTCTATCTTTCTCTCCCGCTGTCTCCCCCTCCTCTCTCGATTTCTCTCTGTCCTATCCAATAGCTATAACAATAACAACAGGGGCACAATAAGGGCAACAAAAATGAGAAAAAGTGGCCTTCAGGAGCAGTGGATTTGTAGTGCAGGTACCAAGCCCCAGCAATAACCCTGGAGGCAAAAACAAAAACAAAAACAAACAAACAAACAAAAAAGAATACAGGTGGATGGTGCTTCAAATCTACTGAAGAACATGGGGTCTGAAGTCTGGGGTTTGTGCTCACTTTTAAGGTGTCTAACTATTTGGGGTTGCCTGGGACTGAGGAATTTCCCAGGTCACTGGGAAATTGAGAGGAGTAGATCACTATTTAAAACCTATCCTAGCAGTGTTCCTTTCAGTCTTTCCTCTTTTATTTTTCATTATTAATAAGATATCTGTTGTACCCACTTTGCAAACTTGTAGAACTCAAAAGAACTAATGCATGTTCCATGCAGCAGCCCCCCCTTACTCCCATCACAGTAGATTCACTAGGAGAGGACCTTGAGATCTCTTCTGCTCAGTCTGAACTGCATGAGATGGGAGTGAGGAAGTCACCTTATTGGTCTCTGTAGTTCCAGTGTTTGGCAAACAGAAGGTATTTAGAGAAATCATTACATTGAAATCCCCTTGTAAAGCAAAACACAAGTGTTCTCTTTGGCTGGTTGGCACTTTTCTTTCTCTTTCTCTCCCTCCTTCTTTTTTTCTTTCTTTTTTAAAAAATTTTATTTATTTGTTTATTTTAACCAGAGTACTGTTCAGCTCTGGCTTATGTTGGTGCGGGGGACTGAACCTGAGACTTTGGAGCCTCAGGCATGAGAGTCTGTTTTGCGTAACCATTATTCTTCCTTTCTTTCTTTTTTTTTTTTTCTCAGAAAACTGCTCATCTCTCTCTTATGGTAGTGCCAAAGATTGAACCCAGGACCTCCAGTGCCTCCGGCATGAATTTCTGTTACACTACTGATGGTACTACTTCTCTGGCCCAGATACCCTCATTTTCTAAGACCCATAAGAAGGTTCTCTGTTAGTTAAGCCAGACATTCCATTGAAGCATTAGTCAGGAGGACAGAGTGGGGGTAGGAATCATGGGCACTACCTTTCTCTGGGCAAAGTGGGGACCAGGACCCAGGTGAAAGGTGAACAGATAGCAGGAGGAATCAGGGAGGGCCTGTAGGGGAACCTTCTACATAGGAAACATGTCCCTACCCTGATGGGCTTCAGCTGTGGTCTCTGGCACTGAGCTGGGCTTTGCCTGCATTACAAGGGCCGGTACTTGCCCTTGGTCTCCACACATCCCTCAAGTCCACTGGTCCCTCAGGAAAATTTAAAAGGGTAGACTTCTCTATGGGTCACCAACTCCTTAGCATGTTGAGCTGCTCCCTTGACTGAGGCATAGCAGAATGAACTCTCACGGGCAGCCTTCTTCAATCTCTGTGCCCTTGCCCCTTACCCCTGCTTCTGCTATCCTAGGCCTAGGACTGCTGCTCTGCCTCAGGGCCCTGGAGACACAGCTTCCTGACTCTGTATAGCTGCCCAGGACCCTAGCCCTTTGAGCCTCAGACCCAGATGACTTCCTTGGTGAGCAAATTTTTTCATTCTGTGATCATTGAAAGCTGGTCAGAGCCTGGGATGAGGAGTGTGACCCAGAGGCAGACAGGAATCAGGAAAGTGCCCAGTTTTCCCCGCCCAGCTCTTGCCAGCCTGCACCCCCAGGCTCCATCCCATGTGCCCTCTAGCTCAGTTCCCATTTCATTCCTCCCATGGGGACACAGACATAGTCCTAAAACCAGAGAATGCTAGAACTCCAAGTAGAACACACTCCAAACATAGCCAATCCAGTCCCCTGACTTTGGGCATGTTAGAATGTATTATTCTTAGTTCATGGTCAGAGCATCTAGGCTCAGAGACAGCAAAAAGCCTCCCCAGCTCACACAGTAAAAAAAATGGCCAGCTGCTCCTCAGTCACTTACTTGAACTCTCCTTCTTCCTCCTGGTTGACTTCTTCTCTGTCTCATTGGCAGTGCCCCCAGGGACCTCGTAGTCCTCTCCCGGGCCTCCGTTGGTATCGACCAGGCCTGGGCTGCTGGGCCCCATTTCCCTGGAGCACCCAGGTGACCCCTGGTTGGGCCTGCGTCTGGCCTCTGAGATGGGGAAGTGCCAATCAGGGGGGGATGGGAAGGCAGGATGCTGCTCAGTGAAGATGTGCTCTTCCTGGGGTAGGCTGTGGGGGGCGGCTGCCAGGCAGGAGGCTGAGAAGTCGGGGTATGCTGCTGCTGCTGTCGTTGCTGGGAAGTCTGGCTTCTGGTGGAAGGAGAATGGGGTTGGCGGGTAGTGGGGTATCCCTGAGGTCCCACTGCCTTCAGAGTGGGGGTTTCGAAGGCAGCCCCAGCCTGGAGCTGGGGGTTGCGGGCTCCGCATGCAGCTGTTGGCCACAGGATCCATCTACTGTCTGCTATCCGCAGCAGGGACTTTCAGAGTCTTATATTTTGTATATTCAAAGTTTTTTTAAAAATGCAAAAAAAAAAAGTTCAATAGGAAGGGGAAAAAAGTGTTCAAGAGAAAAATCACCCTGAAACCAAAACAAACACCCAAACTGAAATCTGCCCTTGGGGCATGCACACGTGTGACCAGCTGCACGTGTGTGCACACGCCTGTGTTGGACCACACTGCTCGTTTCCTGCCCCCCCAAATGCCAGCATGCCTATTGGGGCCCCCTGTATGTGCATTTGTCGCTGATGACACCACACATTTTCATGATCCCAGCCCGCACAAAACAGCTACTGAGGAGCCCGACCCAGAGCCTGGAGTGAATGCCTGCAGAGGGCTGGGCCCAGGCTGCTGAGACTCACTTTTAAATCCTGCGGTGGGGAGAGAGTGACAAATTTCTGAAGTGAAATGTGAGAGAGGAGAGGGAGGGGTTAACCCGCACACATGATCCCCTCCAACCAAAACCCGAGCAGGCAACTATTAATCACCAGAAACCTTATATGCACATCTAATGGGATTTGCAGATGGAGACTTTTAAAGAAACATTGTCTTTTTTTTTTTTTAAAGGAGAGCAACACACACACACACACACACACACACACACACACACACACCCCTCTTTAATGCACCTCCTATAACACTGTGAAGTTATTTTATTGCACTGTTAACAAAATTCCCCCAGTCTTGGATTTGGAAAAAGCCTTAAGTCCGATCCAGAATCCATCAAATGCCAAATTCCAGGGAGTGAAGTAGTGAATAAGTGGAAGAGACAAGTTTGCTGATTGCATTTGATTTAAAGACCTTTCTACTGCTGCCTGCAAAAAGGAAGGTGGATTAAAAGAAATCTTTTTTTGCAAGTCTCAGAGGTCCCACTATGGTCTGGAGTATAAAGAAAGACATATTCCAGGAAAAAAAGGGAAAATTTTTTTTCTTCTGCCTAAAAATGACATTCTCATTTTCTCAGTAATTAAAAAAAATTCAGATTTTTCCTTCTGCTCTTTAGCCCCCAACTTACATGCCAATTAGCCACACTCTTCTCTAGGGGGTTCCAGGTCATTTTTCTTCATGGAAAAGGAGAGGCTCTTTGATGAGAGCCTTGAAGTTTTTCCAGGCCTCCCCTACCTCCTCTTTAACCTTCACTCACCTGTGCCCCTTTCCTCACTTAGAGGCCAAGGCAACCATGGACTCATGAAAATGGGGATCAGAGTGACCCCACTCCCCAAAGGAACTCCCTCTGGCACTCAGTCATGCGGGTCCTCCCAGCTGGTGTCCATTAGGGAGGGAAGCCAGCCCAGTGCCATCTCAGCCAGTCTACTTAGTCCCCATGCCTTGCTAGTCTCACTGGAGTGTTAAATTGACTTCTTGGAGGATGCTATTTCCAGCACACAGGCTCAGACTTCCTCTCCCACTGAACATTTCCACAGCCTGCAGCAGCCAGGGACTCAACAGCCATGTCTCTGCTGGCTATTTACAGCAGTGCTCCGGCTTCCCTAAAGAGGGGGTATGGGTCTTAGCCCCAAGTCTGAAAACTGCATGCACATTCTTCAGGAAAGAGGCCTTCAGGAATGGTGGCCAGGGAATTGTAGACCAGGTTAATCTCTCCATTGTGTCCAGAACTGAGACGTTGCACATATATATATATATATATATATATTTCTCCCTCATAACTCTCCTACTAGAAGTGGGAATTATTATCCAGCATTTTACTAAAGAGGAAACTGAGGCTCAGACAAAGTAAGCAACTGAAAAATCACACAATAGGGGAGATAGCATAATGGTTATGCAATAAGACTTTCATATCTGAGGTTCCAATATCTTGGGCTTAATCCCCAGCACCACAATAAGCCAGAGTTGAGCAGTGCTCTGGTATAAATAAATAAATAAAATCACACTGCTAAAAAGTGGCAAACCTAGGAGTTTCCTTCAGGTCCCAGCTAGATAATCTGGAGCTATTTGATGCAGAGGAAGAGGGTTATGGATGTTATGGTTAGACTGATCTGAGTTCAAACCCTGGCTTTGCCACTTTCTGGCTGTGTGCCTTAAGACAAGTCACCTCACCTCTCTGAACCTCTGTTCCCTTGTCTGGGGTAACAGTCACAGCTGACACCCACTGATCTTAGCACTTCTCACCCACTGCCCCTGTGGATGCCCTCTGAAGTAAATGGTTTTCCCATTAGTGCTTTGCAGAAGAGGATACTTAGCACAGCAAGACTGTGTAACCTGCCCAAAGTCACACAGCTATGTGACTTTAGCTGGGAAGTGGGGGGTCCAGAACTCAAACCACTGTCCCCCTGGCTTCAGAATGCCTGTCCCACAGACTTTTGAGAACTTTACTTATTCTCTTATTTAAGCTATTTTCTTCTTAAACGTCTTTTTTAAAAAAAGGATTATTTATTTATTATGAAAGTGGAGGGAAAGAGAAAGAGATCAGAGCCCTGTTCAACTCTGTGATAAGGTAGTGCTAAATACTGAATCTGTAGCCTCTGGGGCTTCAGGGATACAGACTGGTGCTCTAACAGTCTGAGCTAACATACGAAGCCAAACAAATTGTTGAGCAATCATGGACCCAAAGCTGCAAACTCTAGTGTACTTCTGCTTTCAGGTATATATTTTTCAGTCATCAGGTTCCAGATGTCGTCAGGATGCCGGCCAGGCTTCCCTGGACTGAAGACCCCACCAATGTGTCCTGGAACTCCCCTTCCCCAGAGACCCACCCTACTAGGGAAAGAGAGAGGCAGACTGGGAGTATGGACCAACCAGTCAACGCCCATGTTCAGCGGGGAAGCAATTACAGAAGCCAGACCTTCCACCTTCTGCAACCCACAATGACCCTGAGTCCATGCTCCCAGAGGGATAGAGAATGGGAAAGCTATCAGGGGAGGGGGTGGGATATGGAGATTGGGTGGTGGGAATTGTGTGGAGTTGTACCCCTCCTACCTTATGGTTTTGTTAATTAATCCTTTCTTAAATGAAAAAGAAAAAAAAAAGATTAAAAAAAAAACCAGTCTGAGCTAACTTCCCAATGGGGTACAAGATTATATAGTTTTACATCATATCCACCACCAAAACTCTGTGTCCCCACCTTCCCACCTCCCAATTATAATCATCATAGTTCACATCTGGTAATTTTTAATGAAATCATTTTAGTGAAGTTCAGAATAGGTGAACAGCTAAAAGGCAGTTCCTTCTGGGCATATCAGATTCTCTTTGACCTCTGTGATTCTAGAATAACATGGCTCTGAGAAGCACTGAGAACATGCTACAGAAACAGATTTGTGGGGTTCCTCAAAGGGCTCTGGGCTGTTGGGGCTCTAGAAGGAATCCATAGCAGGCCAGGCTAAAGACCGAGCCTGGTATCTTCCCTGAGAAAACTTTATGGGGGCCTGGCCTTGTGGGCTGTAGCCAAATTTCTGCTTTGGCCTCTACATCTGGCCCAGGGATCCCATTCCAGGGGCGCCCAACTGCTTCGCCCTTTGCCCCTGGAAGGGGTGGGACCTGGGTCATGGTGGGGTGTGTGGAGAGGTCAGGAGAAGCAACAGGGCGGGGGTGCAGTGGTGGTGGTCGGGGTGAGCTCTGTACGGAGAAGCAGGGCACCACGCAGCTGCTGGCATCTGTCAGCCACCCTGCAGGGCAAGGCCGGGGGCCTGCTGGCCTCTACATCTTCCTGACAGGCCCCTCTTCAGAGGCCAGAAAAAACAACAACAGTTCCTCCCCTCCCTGCAACCCATTTGTTAGATGAAGGCTGGGCACCAGCACCTTTAACCTCCTCAAAGTCAGCATTTCCCTGTTAAGGGCCCACTGGCCAGAGAGGCAGAGATGGATGGAAGTGAGTGTTTGTGGAAAAAATAAAAAGTCCTGCGGCCTTGCAGCCAAGGGGAGCAGGGTTTTCCGGAAGGGAGGGGACCCTGTTTCTGGTTGTTGTGGGGGTGGCAGGAGGAGGAAGAGGAAAAGCTTGAGTCAGGGAGGCCCCTGAGGAAGATGGAGGAGGGCCGTCAGTTTGACCACACCTGAGCCATCCCTTGGGACTCAGGAATTTCCCTCATTGTGCAGCAGAAGTTTCAATGTCCTTGGAGCTATGGACCCACGTCTATGAGTAGCTACTCTACCCCCAGAGAGAACTGGGGCCAGGAGGCAGGAAACACTGGTTCCAAGTGTGGCCTTGCCTTTCCTGGGTGGGCCAGGTGGGTGATCTCAGGTGGGGTGGCACACGTTTTCTGAGCCTCAGTTTTCTCATCAACAAAATGGCTTCCTTAGTAACTGATGAGGATAACGGAACTGGCATCTGTGAAGAGCTGGATGGCTGATCCTTGTGGAGAATCACTGTGCCTTCTCTTTCCTCAATGCTGCTGAGCAGATCATCTCCACAGAGGCTGAAGAAGACAATAGAACATGGGGTCAAGATCATGACCTTGGGAATGAGGGATGTGTAGGTTCAAATTCCAGCTCTGCTGCTGGTAAGCTGAATGACTTGGAGCAACACACTTTGTCACTTGAGCCTCAGTTTTCTCTCAGTGAAGTGGGGATAAACAATTTTCCTTCTCTCCCTAGTAGACATCTGAGAGAAGAGAGTATGATAGTGTAGGGAGGGCTGGAGAGACGGTGTAATGGTTATACAAAAAACTTTCATGCCTGAGGTTCCAAGGTCCCAGGTTCAATCCCCAGTACCACTATAAGCCAGAGATGAGTAGTGATATGCTCCTTTCAGTCTCATTAACATAAAATTAATAGATTTTTTTTTTAAGATGGTGTGGGAAAACTCTTGCCGTAGTCTGTCAGAAAGTTTTAGTGCTAATACCTGGACAATAATGGTGATGAAAGAATTAGAAATTTTCACTTTAAGGACAACTCCAGAATACCCTGTGCATTATGATGTCACCCAAGAGGGACAAGAGGAAGCCATGAGCATTCACTCACATTGTAGAACTAGAAAATTGGACAGGACATTGATTGGATCCAGAGCAAGACCTGGCAGGGTAAAAATGGGAGACAGACAAGCTTGGAACTTGATGGAAATTGCTCTGGACAAGGAGGTTTGTCACTTGGCCTGGCCTATCTGGAACTCTTATGTCCTTTGTTTCTCAGAAGGCTTAGCAGCAGTCAGGTTACTCCTGCCCTCCATGGCTCAAGTAATAGAACCAATAGGTCAGCCCTCCTAGCTGCAAAGCCTGTGAGATGGGGCAAGACAGTGCACCCCAGAGACAGGCTCTCTCCCGAAAGCCCAGAAAACACCAAGTGGACAGAATTCTCAGAGGAATGTTCTTTTTCTTGTATTTCTCTGATTCTTGGAGCCAGCCAAGCCTTGTCAGCTACCAAGACTGTGTGCAGATAACAGGGAAACTGAGCAGAGTGCCTGCACTCAACCTCTAGTTCTTGGAGGTCACCCAGCCTAGCTTCCCTCAACTAGAAGATGGCAGCTCCTTTTACAGACAATGGACACATTCTGTGGACACTCAAGGGTGGGAAGGGTCCTTCCAGGCATTCTCTGCCCAAGGGACTCAGGGGCATGATCATCTACAAAGCAGAAGGATTGTGTTCCCAGCAGGGATAGGTAGGGAGGGTCCTGTGTTAGGACTGCAAAGGGGCAATGTGGAAGTTAGTAGTCTCTGCAGTAAGAATATTCCAGAGGTGGCAGTCCCAGGTCATCCTGGGCCATTTCAAATTTGTGTGTGTGTGTGTGTGTGTGTGTGCGCGGGGGGGGGGGGGGGCGGGGGGGCAGCTAGGGCACTGTCTCTTTTTGCCTCATTCCCCTGAGGGGAGAGGGGGCTTAACTAGCTGGTCATTCATGTTCAGCCATTAGACCAGCATTCCAAGCAGCACGAAGGAGGAAAGATGGAAGAGTCTTCCTGTCTCTGCCCAATTCAAAGTTTCCTGGAAGCCTGGGTTTACATTCACTGTTTGGTGGGACTCTCTGAGCCTCTGAGTACATTAAGGGGATTGTTCTGGGCACCACTTCTCCTCCACACCCCCATCCCCACCCCAATTTCCCTGCCAAGAACTTTCTTTCTCAAGGAAGACTCTCAGGCTGGGCAGACAAACAACATCAGGATGCCTTTTAAGCAAATGCCCTAAAATATTTGGGAAGACTTAAGCTAAAACGTGATTTGTTGCTTATTTGATATGCAAAGTTAACTGGGTATCCCCCTGCCCCCTCCCCTGCCTGTTCCTTGACAACTGGGCAAGCCTAAGCTCTTCTTTGGGGTGAAGAAGGCTCTGGAAGGAAACTGTAAAGGGGTACTTGGGGCAGGGGGTGTTGTGGTAGTGATAGGCTTGTCTGGCTGTGACTGCCTTGCTAGGGGAGCACTGGGGAGGAAGGGCTCCCATAGAGGCCTTTGGGGTGACGTGAAGCAGATGAGAGGAATAAGGGCCCAGGTGGAGGAGTGAGGACAAAGACCAGTGTCCCTGGGCAGGAAGTGCTGAGAGGCAGAGGAAGGAGGCCTGGGTGCCCCTGGCCAGGAGCCAACAGCGAAATTTTAACCACCCCCTTCCTTGGCCCGGCTTCTCCAGCGGAGCTTGGGAGGCCTTGGTACTGCTCTTTTGGGGAAATCAGCTAACCAGATAGGACAGCAAACTGGGGATTTATGTGGTGTGGGAACAGCTCGGGTTTCCCTCACTGTTTACCCAGCAGTATTTTTTAAAACAGAAATCAGCATGCGGGTTACCGCAGCTGTGAGTTACTGGCTCTGGCTGCGAAGGTTTTAGGGGGTTGGGTCTCCTCAGCAGCACTTTGCTCTGGAAGCTGCTGAAGGAATCCTCCATCCAGGGTCTGCTGGGAAGGGTGGCACCAGCAGGCCTTGGGTGGTTTTCCCCAGCCCCCTCCACAAAGGCTGGCATGCCTGTTGGTGCTGTGATGAGTCAAGGCCTAAAGACTCAGATCACTTTGTCGACAGGTCATGAACCCACATGGAGCAGACGGTAAACACAAGCCAGGGAAGCCAGCTGGGAGCAAGGCTCTGGGAGGGAAGAGGACAAGAGGGGCCCAGCAGCTGCTCAGTACTGGCCAGTTTTTGCTTTGAAAGAACTTGGGCCTTATTCTTTTCATTTTTCAAACAAAAGTATGATTCTAAATTTTTGCAGGCTATCATTCTTTTTTTTTTTTTTAAATGTGAGTTTATATGAGAGACCAGAGCACCATTTGGTCATTTGCGATGTTCTATTTGATTTTTTTTTCTTTACCAGAGCACCCAGAACTTCACATATGGGGAGATACCCACTTTCCTGGGTAAGCCTTATCCTGGTCCTTGGTCCTTCAAAAATTTGTTTAAGTGTAGGAGATAAATTTAAAACACTGTTGGGCACCATTTTTTTTTAGTATTCTCAGTCCAAGGTAGGTTTTGCTCATTGGGCAATGGCTATCTTACCAAGCAATTATGAAGTACTTCTAGGGTTTCTGTCATTTGAGTAGACATGACAATTATAAACATAACTTGCTACCTACTTGGTTTGGCAATGACTCTGAGGAAGTGTGAATGGGATTAATCCTTTGTTTTGTGGGGTTTGTGCATGGGATGGAAGTCAAATCCAGGACCTCAAAAATGAAAGGTATACGTTCTGCCATTGAACTACAACCCCAGCCTTTACTCATTCAAAATTATTTATTTATTTAACTTTTAAAATTAATTTATTCCCTTTTGTTGCCATTATTTTATTGTTGTAGTTATTATTGTTGTCGTCATTGTTGGATAGGACAGAGAGAAATGGAGAGAGGAGGGGAAGACAGAGAGGGGGAGAGAAAGACAGACAACTGCAGACCTGCTTCACCTCCTGTGAAGCAACTCCCCTGCAGTTGGGGAGCCGGGGGCTCGAACCGGGATCCTTATACTGGTCTTTGTGCTTTGTGCCATGTGCGCTTAACCCACTGTGCTACCGCCCAGCTACCATTTATTTTATTTTTATAGGACAGAGAGAAATTGGGGGTTGGGTAAGGTAGAGAGACACCTGTAGCACTGCTTTACTGCTCGTGAAGCTTCCCCCCTGCAGGTAGGGACCAGGGGTATGAACCTTAGTTCTTGTATATGGTAATGTGTGCATTCAACTGTGTGTATCACTGTCTGAGCCTTCATTTATTCATTCTTTTTTTTTTTTTTAAAGATTTTAGTTATTTTATTAATGAGAAAGATAGGAGGAGAGAGAGAGAGAGCGCCAGACATCACTCTGGTACATGTGCTGCCGGGGATTGAACTCAGGACTTCATGCTTAAGAGTCTAGTTCCTTAGCCACTGCGCCACCTCCCGGACCACCATTTATTCATTCTTAAAAAAAAGTTATGGGGCCAGGTGGTGGCACACCTGGTTAAACACTTATATTACAGTGTGCAAGGACCCATATTTAAGCCCCTGGTCCCCACCTGCAGGGGGAAAACTTCACAGGTGGGGAAGCAGGGCTGCAAGTGTCTCTCTCCCTCTCTATCTCCTCCTCCCCTCCCCTCCCCTCTCAATTTCTCTTTATCTCTATCCAATAATAAACAAATAATGTTAACATTTTTATTGGTGATTTAATAATTATTAACAAAATTGTAAGGTAACAGGGGTATAATTCCATACAGTTTCCACCACCAGACTTCTGTGTCCCATACCCTCCACTGGAAATTTCCCTATTCTTTTTCCACTGGGGGTATGGACCACAATTGTTTAATGGGTGCAGAAGGTGGAAGGTCTGGCTTCTGTAATTGCTTCTCTGCTGGACATGGATGCTGGCAGGTTGATCCATACCACCCCAGCCTATTTTTATCTTTCCCTAGTTAAATTAATTCATTCTTGAGAGCTTGTTTAGGTGTTGTAGAAGGGGAACACAGCTTCTTGTATGCCCTTGACTGAATACCATCTCTGTTGAGGGAAGGTCATCCTTTTTGACCAAGTGCAACTTCAGGAGGGACTCACATGGAGTGGTAAAGTAGGCAGTGGACACCCGCCTAGCCAGCCAGTTCAGTCCAATCAATACTGGCAATCAATGGAGTGACAGATGTCACAGTCAGATAGCCCTCACACCCCATTAATTCATTCATTGTTTGTTTGTTTGTTTGTTTTGCCTCCCCCACACCTATGGTCATCTAATTTTGGATAAGGGGGCCCAATGTATTAAATGGAGGAAGGAGGTTCTTTTCAATAAATGGTGCTGGGAAAACTGGGTTGAAACATACAGAAGAATGAAACTGAACCATCTTATCTCACCAGAAACAAAAATAAACTCCAAGTGGATCAAGGACATGGATGTTAGACCAGAAACTATCAAATACTTAGAAGAAAACATTGGTGGAACACTTTTCCACCTAAACCTCAAGGACATCTTTGATAATACAAACCCAATTACAAGGAATACTAAATCAGAAACAAATCAATGGGACTACATCAAATTGAAAAAGCTTCTGCACAGCCAAATAAACTATCACACAAACAAGGAAACCCCTCACAAAATGGGAGAAGATCTTCACACGCCATACATCAGACAAAAGACTAATCACCAATATATACAAAGAGCTCAGTAAACTTAGCAACAAAAAAGCAAATGACACCATCCAAAAATGGGCAGAGGATATGAACAGAACATTCACTACAGAGGAGATCCCAAAGTCTAACAATCACATGAAAAACTGCACCAGGTCGCTGATTGTTTTTTTTGCCTCCAGGGTTATTGCTGGGGCTCGGTGCCCGCACACAAATTGCTCCTGGAGACTCCCCCCCCCCCATTTTGTTGCCTTTGTTGTTTCTTATCATTCTTGTGGTTATTATTATTATTGCTGTTATTGATGTCATTGTTGTTGGATAGGATAGAGAGAAATGGAGAGAGGAGGGGAAGACAGAGAGGGGGAGAGAAAGACACTTGCAGACTTGCTTCACTATTTTGAAGTGACTCCCCTGCAAGTGGGGAACCAGGGGCTCAAACTGGTATTCGTAAGCTGGTCCTTGTGCTTTGCACCATGTGCATTTAACCCACTGCACTACTGCCTGAACCCCCCCCCCCCATTCATTCATTCATTCTTAACAAGTGAGAAAACACAGGCTGGGAAGAGCAAGATGACTTGCAGAGTCATAGTCTTAGGCAAGGCTGGTGTCAGAGCGTAGAATTATAGACCTACAACTTTTCCTTCTTCAAACATGATCATCCTTGGGGATACTACCTAAGATGGATAATAAACTTCTCTTGAAAGAGAATAGTAAATGGATAATATACATGGGGAAAGTGAATATTCTTCTTTCATACTTAAAGTTAATTGAAAATCCATAGGTTATCAATTTTCCAAGCAAGAGAATAAAATAGAAGGTATTTCAAAGAGCAATTATAGTAGGCCTGGTTTAATCTTTTCTTGATGATTTCAAAGGTATTTCAGGGGGATGTAATGCCTTAGGACATCATTATGAACACTAATAATTACTGTGTAGGGCTGCAGGACAAGTTCTCATCAATCCTCCCCTGGCTGTTTGGGAGTGTCCTAGGAGAAGATGGCAGCACATGGTAGTGAGCAGGTGTCAGCATCCCACGATGCTCTCTCTGCCCTTGTTTGCTCCCCTGCATGTGCTATGGAAGCAACAGTGGCCCTGGGGTGGGGGGTGGAGGAAATAATCAAGCTTTACTTTCTGTGAAATGGGCATTGTACTGACTCCTTCTTTACTCACTGTATAAGCTTCCACTAATCAAAGGGCCTCAGAGCCCACAGTGCCTGAACAGGAAGGTGCTCCAGCTCATGGGCACCAACTTCATCTTACTGTGATGAGTTCAGAGAGGCCCAGAGAGGGTAGGGGCCCTGTCCAAGGTCACTGGAATCCAAGGACAGTACTGGAACCTGGATTTTCTACTTCCTACACTCTTTTCTGAATACCAGACAGAGGCAGAAGAAGACCACTGGGAACTGAAAAATGAACACATGCAAGCATAGACATAGTCTCTCTGACCACAGAAGAAAAGGTAAGCTCTCCTTAGCCTTCAGAGAGAGAGAGAGACTGCCAAGTCTGGGGAGGAGGTACCCCCCCCCCTTATTTCAAGATGTTTATGGTGTCATGAATTTTGGAGCTCAAAATAAATAAATAAATAATACATGGTAATTTTGAGTGTGCAATCTCCCAGAGACTTTCTTCTTTTAATTGAAGAAATAAATAATCTCCCCATGGCATGCTTGACCATGGAAAAAGGCAGGTGCAATGCACACCAACGGGAATGGCAGCCTGGAAAGGCTCAGTGTCACCAAGAAGTAAAATATCCAGGAAACAGAGATCAAGCTGGCTTTCCTGAGCCCCAGGAGAGACAGGCACAGAGGCACATCAAATGCACAGACACATGTGTGTCCTGCCTGGCTGAACACTGAGTATCCCAAGATCTCATACATATGGGTCACACATCACACAAAATCCAAGACAGCACCTAAGCCAGATACTCTCAACACCAACTCCAATGGTGTGACCTGTGGTATGAGCAGAACTATTGAAGCAGCGACACATAGCCACAAAAACTAGATCTGGGTACCCCAGTCCTCCCCCATCACACACACACACACACATACATGCACACTTACATGCACACATACATGCACACACAGCTGGGCACATGGGAAGACAGAATTCCCTACATCCCTTCCCCCCATGCACAGGTAGATTTGCCTCTATTGGAATGCAATTTTATCCAATTTTATACTCAGCTGGACAGAGATGCACTCTGAAACCCTGACACTGCAACCACCCTCCCTACACACTTCCCAAGCACACACACACACACAAACACACACACACTGAGGCACAACCTCAGCTTTGGGTTAATTGGGAGAGGTGAGTAGTAACTGTGTGTAGTTATTTGCACTAGCAACAGTGTTCATTTCCGATGCTTAACCATACCGCATCACAAGCCCCACCCTTGGCACCCATACAGTTTATGTCCAAGTTCTCAGCATAGCATACCATGGTTAAGGGTCCAGACTTAGTGTCTCTGAAGGAAGGAGGAAAAGTATGAAAAACTGGTTTAAGGCTGAACTGCTTTTAGAGCTAGACGTGGACTCTGGATCCTGGGGTGTCATCTGGTGGTTAACAGCAGAACTGTACTACATTCTGCAGTGAGCGCAGACTGGGGGCTTACCACCACCAAGCCTCAGAGTGGCTTTCTGTTCATACAATAGTCAAGGAGGGCTGGTGTGTCAAGTTCCCACAGCCACAGTGGCTCCACATGGAGACACTGTGTACCAACAGCTATTATATCTTACTCACTAATTGCTCCTCTCCAACACAACCCCAGGCTTGATGTCTGCGTGCTCCAACTTACATTCATTTTCTAGATTTTACTAAAGATTATTTATTTATTTTATTATCCAGAGGCCACAGTGCTACTGCCACTCCCACATATTCAATACCAGAGACCAAACCTCACACTTCCAAATCTTGTACTCTACCCAATGAGCCATCTCCCTGGTGGATTTTTTTTTTTTTTGGATAACCTATAGTATGGGTGACTGTTGCCACACAAGCCTGTAGTGTCCCATTCTAGCAAGAACCAGTGACAGAGCAGGAAGGCAGATATCATCAGGGCCTGTACTTGCAAACACCTAAAGAGTACCTGCCCAGGTAGACATGTAGTATGGAAAAAGGAATTCCTGTCCTAGTGAGCTCAAGAACTAGGCTTTGAGAATTAAATTCAACATTGCATTTGGGGGGCCCTTTTCTGTTGTAAAATACTACTATGTAACTGAAGTAGATAAGGATCATCTCCCTCTTCTTGGAGGGACCAACAAAGGTTGCTACATTCTGCTACTCTAATAGGCCCCTGTGTCCAGATGAACCTTGAACCTCTGGATGTACACTGAGGCTAGAGCAGATGGTCCTGAGAAGTGGGATGCCCATCTGTGCTGTGGAGGACAGAAGTTGTAATGGGTGCCAGGAGATATGAATCCAGCCATGGACATAGTTCCAAGGAAGCTGGGCTCAGCTCCTGGGCATTCCCTGGAGCTATGGCCAAACTACTGTGAGAATGTGAGGAACAGAGAACTGGGCACTTACCCAGCCCCAGGAGCTTCCCTAGAGGAACCAAATTTTAAGACTGAATTCCAGAAAGAGAGGAGGTGGCTCATCAGGTAGAGCACATGCCTTCCATCGTGAGGCTATGGCAGCAATCCCCGGTGCTGGTGCTGCATGAGAACACCAAAGACAGACGCCTTAGACTTACGGATGGTGGTTCAGTCCCTTGGTGTTTCTTTTCCTTCCTATCCTTTCTTCCCTTAACTTACTCTCAGTCCATCTGTCTCTCTTCTAAAATATGAAATAAATATTAGGTAAAGAAGGTGGCACAGTCATTGAGTGTATGGACAATATCCTTGGTTGGCCCCAGCACTATAAAAGAAAAATACATTCTGGGAGCTGTTTAGAAATGTTTTCAGTAGATGTAAAATAAAAAGGTAGCTTTTCTGACTTAGGAATCAGAAAAGAATACTCAGTTCTGGTTTCACTTTGTTAAAGGGGCAAAAGAAACCATTCTGTACCTCTTTAGTTTCTTCAGAGGTCGAGCAAATAATTAAGCAATCACCTGACTGTTATAAGAGAAAATTAGGAAAAATTTTGTGACTAACTTATATACCTGTTATACACATGGCAGAAGTCCAGAAAAACTGAGTCACTCATTCATTATGCTCCTGAAGCCAACTTTAAGTATTAATCCCAGAGAAGAGAGTACTGGAAAGAAAGGGAAAGTTAGTAAAGGATGTCACAGAGAAGACACAGTAGAATAAGGAAAGATTCAAGTTCGAATGAGATTAAGTCTTCTCAGGAGATAACTTTAAAGAAGATAATCATATGCATTTGCTTGTTTGTTGTTAGATAGAGACATAAAAGTAGAAAGGCAGAGATAGAGAGGGTGAAAGAGACTACAGAACTGACGCTTCCTTCAGTGCGATAAGAGCCAGGCTCAAACCTGAGCTGATCACCTGACAAGGCAGCACACTATCCAAGAGAGCAATTTCTCCAGTCCACATGTCAATTTTTTTCAAAGATAATCTCCATTTTGCCTTCAAGGCTCTTCCCTTGTCTTTGCTAGATATAATATATGTGTGTGTGTGTGTGTGTGTGTGTGTGTGTGTGTGTGTGTATATGTGTGTGTGTGTATTTTTTTTTTTTGTTTTGCCTCCAGGGTTATCACTGGGGCTCAGTGCCCGCACCATGAATCCACTGCTCTTGGAGGCCATCTTTTTTTTCATTGTTGTTGGGTAGGACAGAGAGAAATTGAGAGAGGAGGGGAAGACAGAGAGAGGGAGATAAAAACAGACATCTGCAGATCAGCTTCACCACCTGTGAAATGACCCCCACCTGCAGGTGGGGAGCTGGGAGCTTAAACCAGGATCCCTGGGCTGGTTCTTGTGCTTCACCCTATATGCACTTAACCCAATGTGCTAGCTCCCAGACCCCACCATATAATATTTTAGGGTGGCTGTGCTCACTCACTGGCTGTGTAAGTAGGGTCATGCCCTGTAGTATCACAGGGCCTCTCACTCTCCTCAGGCGGGTGTACATTCAAGGAGGGATTGTTCATGTTCTCTTTGTGACCTCTGACTTCCAATGTTTAAAAAACTTTTCCTATTCTAATGGGGCTCCCAGACTTTGTGGACTTGGTCTCGTCTCAAAGGGGTCAAGTTGAATTGAAAGGTCCAGGTGAGAGGTTATGTAATCAGTAGTCCTTCTGCTTTCCTTTCCTGGGGTGAACAAGCTCCAGGGAGGCAGTGAGGGCCTGGATAGTTTGTGCAGAAATGGTGCCTGGATCTGGTGAGGGCACTCGGGGGTGGCCAGAGGACTTGCATCTTTTCAATGCCTAAGAGGATATGCTCATTGCCCCTGGGTCTCAGGCCACAACCAAGTTCCCCTAGCTCCCCCAACTGTTCACATGTTGGAGCTCTTCCAGGACTGGCTCACAATTTTCTGCATTGGAGAAGGGTTTGCTTTGTGAATCCTCTTTCTGCCAAGGGAAGCTGGCAAAAATCAGTTTTACGGGGCAATTGACATATTATTCCAAGCACCTTAGTTTTACCTGAGAGGGGTCTAGACCTATGAGACCTCACCTCCCAGTGCCATTTCTGTATTCTTAGAACCAAGCTTTGCTTCTTATAATTAGGTGTTGTGACTAGGCCATGGGGCACACATCATACTCAGGCTCAAGAAATTCATGAAACATTCTCTAGGGACAGAAGGAAACCAGGAATGAAAGTCTGGCAGGGTTTGGTGGTCAGACAGAGAACCCCCAACTCCACAATGACCACTGACCCCAAGCCCCAACTCTCACAGATTCTGTGGTTAGATCATGTCATTTACTAAAGATTATGAGGGCATTTGCATTTCATGTCTTCTCCCTTACTGATAATTAAGGCTATTTTCTACTTTTGAACCAGAGATCACCAGAAACTTCAGAGTACCCAATTACTGGCACCTTGGTTATTCTGGCCAGCTTTCCAGATGATAAGTGTGTCCCTTTGTTAAGTTTTCTGAAATGGCATAGCTGACTTCTGCTAACACACACACACACACACACACACACACACACACACACACACACATCATGAACTCAGGGGTCTGGGGTGTACTAACCCCAATTTCTGTGTTAGAGAAGCATAGGCACCCAGATTTGCTAAGTCTTTCCATGCCTCACTGGGATCAGAGCCCGGGGATGCAGGCACCAGCTTTCTGCAGCCAGCTCGGGTGTGCCCAGGGTGCTGGAGGCTGTTGCCCAGGACTCACCCAGCTTCTGAATGCAAGAGAAACACTCATTCCATGTCTAGCTTGCATCGACCCACAGATTTTTGGCTCCAGCACAGACCCAAGAGAAAGGAAGTCCCCAAAGATCCTGGCTTTGGGTGTTGTGAGCCCAGCCAGGCCTCCTACAGGGCAAGCAGGCTGGTGACTTTGGCCAACAGTATTCTAGCCCTACCGACTCATTGTCCACCCACCAACTCTTCCTAAGCCAGAGAGAGTTTTGTGGACCACTTTGCTGGGTGCCCATTACTTCTCCCCTTTTTCTTGAGATCCCAAAGCCAAATAGTTAATAGACCACAGCCTCAGATCGCCCTCTGCTGGCCATGTCCAGAACTACAGGGCTGGAAGCAGAGCAGTCAGCCAGAGAGGGCCTAGCAAACCAGGGGAGGAGTTGACAAGGCAGCAGAATCCTCACCATGAACACTGAAGGCAGGCACCAGAAATGTTGATGATAGAATCTAGGTACCATGGGTAGCAGTTTTCACTCTAAAATTCTTTCAACATTACTTGATATTTTTGATAAAAATATTGGAGGGGAAAAGTTTCAGTCAGGGGCAAATAGCCTACCTCGGTGGGGGCTTGCCTGTTATGGAGAAAAGAATAGATGTGAGCAGAGGAGGAGGGCCAAGCACACTGTGCATCCAGAGGAATGTGTTCCCTGTGTCATATGTGGGCTTGGTGCAAAGTGAAAAGGTGGGATCCTTTCACAAAGAATACCAAGATGGTCACAACAGAGCATTAAACCGAGGTCCTCCTAAAAGTGGTTTCCTGTATCTTCAAGAGGTTGCCCCCTCATGAAACTAACCTTATCTGCTTGGGTGAGAGGCCTATTTTAGCCAAGTCCTTCCCATCTGTCTCTTCAATTCTGATCTTAAAAGAGTATGGAGTTGGACCTAGTACCTGATGCAAATGAATAATATGGAGTTGCTGGGATGTTTTCTTTCCTTTGTAATCAGCACACTGCTTGCCTCTGGCTTATGGTGGTGCTGGGGACTTTGGAACCTCAGGCATGAAAGTCTTTTGCACAACCACAATGCTATCTTCCCAGTCCACTTGAGACCTTTTCTCATAATAACAGCAAATCAATGCTCGAGTAGCCTTATGTGCCAGACACTGGTTCCATACTTGACATGTATGAACTCTATCTGGGTGCCAACTCCCACGAAATCAGTAGGAAGTGCTGGCAGGTACCCAGGACCCCAGAAGGGCTCCCAACCTGCCTTGTAACTTTTTAAAAAAAAATCTGCAGTAGCAACTTACTTAGCATCTCAGGGCTTTGCAGTGAGGTAGGAGTAACAGTGCTCACTTTTCAGGGTCTACCTGAGCAGAAGTGCCAGACACATAGTGGATGTTTCTGTTTCTTTTTCATGTCAGGGATGGAATCCAACACCTTATGCAAAACACACATAGTACATGTTTCTCTTCTTTTTCCTTTCTTCTGTTATTTTCTTGGTCGTCACCAGAACTTTACTGCTCCTGGGTGACTTTTTCAGATAGAGACAGAAAAAAAGGCAGACAGAGAGTGAAAGACTGTAAGCTTCTTCCCATGTGATAGTCTAGACTTGAACCTGGGTCATACTCATGGCAAGGCACTGCACTCACTATCCAAAAGAGCTATTATGTCTGTCCTACAGCAGGTGTTTTTGGTGATAGCTATACAATATTAACATTCACATTCCATATGTGGCTCTGAAGGAGATCAGGTCTGGAAAGCCTCATTACAAAGCTACAGGATCACTAAATGCTCTGGCTGGTAGCTAAGTCATCTTGAAGTAGTGGGCCCATGGTTGGGTGGGGGGCCAAGCTCTGGGGAGGTATCTTCTGTTTTATTCTGGAAACGTTGCATTTCTCACCTTTTATTAACTGCGTATACTGTGTATTGGTGGAGGGGGCAGTAAAGGACGGTTTCAATAGGGTAGGATACAACTGCATCTCACCTCCTAAGGAGGTTTTGAAGGCCAGCTCTCTGTGCTTTTAGGAAGGGCAGCTGTCTGTCACTAATGGCTGGGCTTTGACTTTTATGGAATCATCAAGATAGATTGTGAAAGAAAAGTGAAAGGAGCATTTTCTGTGGACGGACAAGAGGGTATGGGGTGGGATCCCAGGAGAGAATGAGGAAAGGGATAAGTAAAGTGAAGTGACTCTGCATCAGCAAGGATTATTGAGTGCACAGTGAGAAGGGACACTGTTGGCGGGAGTCATTAACAGTCAGTGCCTATGGCTGAGACTGTCTCCTAGTCTGAGCCAGAGGTTCCCCTAATCTCCTCCACCCAGGATGGCACAGTTCCCTGTTCCTATCCATTATCTACCTATGCCCTCTCCAGACTCCTAGAGACCTATACACCCATAGGGATCTAGAGGGACAGGAAGAGGAGAGTTCACACTTGTATTTGGGAGAATGACTTCGGGAAACACAGGGGCTGGTGATACCCACCCCCACCCCCCTTATACACAGGCCTCTGGAAGATCTTACTAAAGGACTGAGTTCCCTGGGAACACTGGCTAGGGTTTATGCCTTCACCTGAGCTCTGCAGCAAGCGACCCCACCCTGAGAGGTCTTAGAAGCCCCGAAGGATTATGGAGTGAGGCTGAAGGAAGCAAGCAGGATCAGGAACTCACACTAATCCTCTGAGGTGGTTTGGGGCAGGCCAAGCCAATCTGCAGCTTCTCAGCAGCTTGTCTTTCTGAGTGGACAAATGACTCCAAGTTAGGTCACAACAAATACACCCCCCCACCTGTGCTCAGCCCCCATGTTCTTTGGCATTGCTGGCCCAGAGAGCCTTTTTTCCTCCAGAAAGGAAGCTGGCAGGTGGTGGGGATGTTATAGAGGAGGGGATCACAGACTGCAGCCATGAGCATTAACATGATTTAGGAGAAGCAAGGGTCACTCTCTTGTAACTGAGAGCCATCTTAGGATGAAGGTTTGCAGCTAATTCTAGGAAAAATTGTATGATGAGATGAAATAGCTCAGCTCCTAACCATTAAGTCACAGAGGCCATGACCATCGTAAATCTGTCTCTGCAGCCTTTTGGCCCTGTGTGAATGCGGAGCCCAGCCAGTGCCTACTGCTTCAGCTGGAAGGGCCCTCACCTTTCTGTGAGTGCCTCTGAGTATCCAGCATGCTTAGGCACAAAAGGTTGTGGGAGTACTTGAAAACCACCCTATATAATACCACCCCCACTCCCACCCCAGTCCTTTAGAATTCCCTCTGTTCAAACCAGCTCAGTCAGGCAAAGCTGGTGCCTCTGCTTGCATTTCTGAACATTTTGGGCAGGTGATATTGTTGTCCTCAGTTGAAATGTCTTCATCTTAAAAGCAGAGATAGTGATAAGCAAAGTTATCTGTAAGAGTGATATGAAATAACCACAAGGTGTCTTTGCACACAACATGCTTTTTTGTTGTTGTTGTTTAGTTTGGCAGAAACTGTGCCTGAGGTTGTGTGCCATTTCAGTGCTCCAGTGGTTCACCACAGTGCTGCAACTTCCTCCAGTGCCATAGTACCAATCTGGGTTGTGAGTATGGTGAGTCAGGCAGCCTGCCTGGTGAGACCCCCCCACACACCCTCGACAATTGTAGCTGCCTTCAATTCCTTGTCTGCATTGGGTCTTCCAGACTCACCCAGGCACAGATGGTCTCCTGCTTCCTGCTATGGCTGCACTTGGCCCCTTGGGCATGGTGACTTCAAGATTTAGAAGCAAGGGGACCCCAGAAACGACTGTTTTATGTTTGTTGAATTAGAAGATATATATGGAGGCTAGAGAAGGTATCAATTTAACACAGGGATGAGTTAACATTGAGAAATTTAAGACCATAGTAGAAAAGATTATTGGGATGTAGACAGCTCCTGGGCTAGCAGGTAGTAGGAAGACCCTGTCAAGTCGCTTCATCAGTCTAGGCATGCAATTCCAGTAGTGACCACCAGATGCCAGTGATGCCCCTGAGGTAGCTGCATTGAAGGGAGCAAATCCACAGATTCAAAGCATTGCTTTTGGGAAGATGCATCATCCCTCCTCCAATTTTATTTGAACGAAGTGAAAGCTGCATTCTTGCCTCTCCTGTACACCCATACCTTGTGATGGTGTTACTGGTGCCCACTCCCTGGGGAATCTAGCTTGCCAACTGGGTGGGTGTCTGGTGGTGGTTGTTCCTGCAGCCTTTTCTCCTCTGTTGGGAAAACCAGCTGTGATGCAAACCAGAGTAAGTAGCATGAATGGAATTTTCCCTGTTTCCTCTGTGTCCTAGTTTCCTTATCTGTGAAATGGGAGTGCTCGATTCTGGGAGGATTAAATGAGTAAGTACATATCAAGTATGGAACCAGTGTCTGGCACATAAGAGTACTAACCACTATACGGTTACGGCGAGTTACCAAGGATTCTTGGAACATAAGAAAGGCTACTTGAGCATTAATTTGCTGTTATTATGAGAAAAGGTCTCATGTAGACTGGGAAGATAGCATTGTGGTTGTGCAAAAGACTCTCATGCCTGAGGTTCCAAAGTCCCCAGCACCACCACAAGCCAGAGGCAAGCAGTGTGCTGATTACAAAGGAAAAAACATCCAACATGGCACCAAGCGCAAGATCCGGTTTAAGGATCTGGGTTCGAGCCCCCCCACCCCACCCCGCTCCCCACCTGCAGGGGAGTCGCTTCACAGGCAGTGGAGCAGATCTGCAGGTGTCTATCTTTCTCTCTCCCTCTGTGTCTCCCCTCCTCTCTCCATTTCTCTCTGTCCTATCCAACAACAACGACATCGATGATAGCAACAATAATAAGTATAACAACAACAACAACAAAAACCAAGGGTAACAAAAGGGAAGATAAATAAATAAATATTAAAAAAAGAAAGAAAACATCCCAGCAAACCCATATTGTTCATTTGCATCAGGTACTAGGTCCAACTCCATACTCCTTTAAGATCAGAATTGAAGAGACAGGTGGGAAGGACTTGGCTAAAATAGGCCTCTCACCCAAGCAGATAAGGTTAGTTTCATGAGGGGGCAACCTCTTGAAGATACAGGAAACCACTTTTAGGAGGACCTCGGTTTAATGCTCTGTTGTGACCATCTTGGTATTCTTTGTGAAAGGATCCCACATTTTCATTTTGCACCAAGCCCACAGATGACACAGGGAACACATTCCTCTGGATGCACAGTGTGCTTGGCCCTCCTCCTCTGCTCACATCCATTCTTTTCTCCATCACAGGCAAGCCCCCACCGAGGTAGGCTATTTGCCCCTGACTGAAACTTTTCCCCTCCAATATTTTTATCAAAAATGTCAAACTGTGAAGGGATAGAATCCTCCACACAGAAATCACAATACTCCACACCAAGTCAGGTGGTTGAGTATGAATTTTATTTACGCCTACTCAGCTGAGGGTCCAGCCCTCAGGCAGGAGCTACCCAAGGACTGAACGCCTAAACATAGTCACAAGCATCATTTTTATACTTTTTGCAGCATATGACAGCATTGGTTACATACAATATTTCTAGGACTTGGCTTGTTTACCTGAAATCTAATGGCTGGGGGCTTTTTAGGCTTACACCACATCTTGGCACAAAAACAACTTATTTTCCCAGAAACAAACATCCTACCTTACTAAAAGCAGCAGGGTTTACAGAAGTGGAAAGTTAGCATTATTCCTACTCTTAAGTCTGGTAAATTTTTAACCTTTCTATTTGTTCTGGTGCCTGACTACTATCTGGGTTGGTCTCTGAACTATGCTAGCAATTTTTTTAATTATACCTGTAGCCATTATTCCCTTGACTATACCTCTACCCATTTTTAATAAATTATTTATTTGTTTATTTATTTCCTCTTTTGTTGCCCTTGTTGTTTTTTATTGTTGTTGTAGTTATTATTGCTGTTATTGATGCCATTGTTGTTAGATAGGACGGAGAGAAATGGAGAGAGGAGGGGAAGACAGAGAGGAGGAGAGAAAGATAAACACCTGTAGACCTGCTTCACCGCCTGTGAAGGGACGTCCCAGCAGGTGGGGAGCCAGGGGCTAGAACTGGGATCCTTACTCCGGTCCTTGCGCTTCGCACCACACATGCTTAACCCACTGCACTACAGCCTGACTCCCTCTTTTACCCATTTTTAACCCTCACAAAATAATATTGAAAGAATTTCAGAGTGAACACTGCTACCCATGGCACCTAGATTTTATCATCAACACTTCTGGTGCCAGCCTTCAGGGTCCATAATGAGGATTCTGCTGCCTGGTCTACTCCTCCCTTGGGTGCTGTCCTTGTCTGCTGGGCCCTCTTCTCCTATGGATGGCCCTAATGCTTTCAGCCCTGTCAGAGCTCAGTCTGTAAGGAAAGGCCTTGAGGTAAAGAGAAAGATTGTTGAGGCACTGGCTAGCTTGTTGGGGCCAGTGTTCCCCCATCCCTGTGGCGTGAAGGTGCAGAACAGATTAGGATGCTTTCTAGAATTTCATTTAAGGCATCATTGTAAGGTTTATGAGCTGAGATTTCTGCTCCTACTTATGGCCATCATTCGTTTTTTATTTTATTTATAAAAAGGAAACACTGACAAAACTATAGTATAAGAGGGATACAACTCCACACAATTCCTACCACCAGAACTCCGTATCCCCTCCCCTCCCCAATAGCTTTTCTATTCTTTAACCCTCTGGGAGTATGGACCCAGGGTCATTATGGGGTGCAGAAGGTGTAAGGTCTGGCTTCTGTTATTGCTTCCCTGCTGAACATGGGCGTTGACAGGTCGATCTATACTCCTAGCCGGTCTTTCTCTTTCCCTAGTGGGGCAGGGGTCTGGGGAATCAGAGTTCCAGGCTACATTGGTGGGATTGTCTGTCCAGGGAAGTCTGGTTGGCATCATGCTACCATCTGGTATGGTCATCATTCTTGTCCCTTACTTAGTTTCTTGTACCTCATGCAGTCTTCTAAAACTTTCTCAAAAATAGGCTCTAGTGGCCAGAGCTTGGTGGTCTGATGAGCAGAAATGGGAAGTCTTCTCACCACTTGACAATTTGGAGTTGAGACTTAGTGTTTTCTTTAGTCACCTTCTCAGAGCCCCAGGGATGATAGAGGCAGAGCCTGGAACCTCAGAGCTTAAGAAGGGCCCCTTTTCTTTGATCATAGAGCAGGGAGGACAGCTAAGTCACATTCTTTGGAATAATTTGAGGGGAGAAAACCCTAAAACTTTCTCTCTAGGGAAAAAGAGGGTATTTGGGCTGTGATTTACTTCTAAGAGTGGCTGGGCTAAGAGTGATCATATTTCAAAGGGTTGGAACTCATTTCTCTGTATTTCCAGCTTGAGCCCAGAGCTCACAAATGTGTGGGTCTCTCCCAGCCACTGTCAGGATGCCCTCCCCCTCCCCAGTGCTTCAGGCAGGTGACACCTGTATTATTGCTAAGGGTTAAAAAGCCCCCAAATCAATAAAACCCATTAATGAGTGTTGGTACCTGGAAGGCTACAGATAAACCCCTTCTACTCAGAGAGTTCAATCCCATAAAATAGCTCTCCCCTTTCGATCCTGGCATTCATTTGATAGAAAATGTGGAGAAATTTTTAAAAGGTGACTTACTAATTGCCTGTAAAATAAAAGGCAGATGGAAGCTTTATTACAGTTGAAGGAAGTCAGGAATATTAAGGTAAAATGTCAAATAACAATTGATTTTTCCTCAGACATAAAGGGACAATTTATGGCTTCCTAGTTACTACAAATGAGAAATTATTTGAAGTTCTAAAAAGTATGAGGCGAAATAAAGATTAAATAGAAGATGAAATCATAGGTATTTCTCTGGGAGGTGACTTCAATACTCCCGGGGGGCTAAAATTCATGCCGCTGGGGACTCTGACAGCTGGAACTTGGCGGTGAGGCAAATGCCTCAAAGGAACCAGGGAACCAGGAAAGGGAGATGGAGGTCGAGAAGGGAACAGTTCTGAGGTAGTTTCAGACAGAAGGATACAAAGACAGGGAAGATGGGATGGCTGAAGTGAAAGATAGAAGTCCTCTTCCCAGCTGGCAAACACTAGGGATGCTGGAAGGAAAGGAGAGGGCAAGGAATTGGGTTTCTTGAGAATATGATGACTCTCTTCCAGCTGCCAGCTTTGCTGGTCTCTAGGCAACATGCCCAAGTGCATGCCCAAGACACTGATGGTTGGGGCTCCCTTCTCCACACTGAGCACCAAAGAGAAGAGGAAAGAAAACTCACTTTTACAGTGTCAGGTTTCTCTTAGCCTGGTGTCCCCCAAAGCTAACCAGAGACAAGGGTTCAAGGGCATGTATTTGAGAGGTGCCCCATGAACTCCAGCAGGAGACTGGGGAAGCTCTCGGAGGGTGTCTTATTGGTCACCCCTGTGGGTAGTGGGGGCTCACTCCTGAGGAGGAACACTAGAGCCTGCATCTCAGGGTCATCTGGCCTGAGGGGTGAGGGCCTGGGGGGTCTTCATGCATCAAGTCCTCTCTGCCACAAGTGAGCCTATAGTTGGGTGCCAGGCAGTCATTCTCTGGCACATCCAGACACACAGACAGGCAGAAGTCACGTCTATCAGCTTCCAAGATGCTGGGGTCCCAGGGAACATGGGCAGCAGAGCACCCAGAGCATCAGCCTGTGAGCTTTAGGTTTTTATGTTCCTCCTCAGAATCCCCACAACAAGGGAAACAAAAGAAATACCCCCCCCACACACACACACCTTACAGAAGAGATATGGGTTTGGAGATGTTAAATAACTTCCCCATCACTGGAGGGTTATCTGACTTCAAAGCCCTTCCTGCTCTGTAATTTTCATTCAGGGAGACACATCTGGGAAGTGTGAGAAACAGGAGATTCCTGGGCCCACCCTTGGAGATTCTGCTTTGGGGAGGTGGCATTTATGGATAAGAGAAGGGCTCAGGGAAATGTATGTTAACAGGCCTCCTCCAACCACAACCACTGTCAGCCTCTTTTCCAACATTTCCCCCACACCATCCCTCCTCCCCCGGGGTCTCCCCAGGATCTATTTCTCCTGCTGCTCCTCTTGGGCACTCTCTGAGCCACATCTCTGTCTCTGAGGACTCAGGGTCCAAGAAGAAAATTGGCAGACTAGAATAACCTCTTCCCCCCACCCAACAAAGGTGACATGCTCCACTGTCTGGCTCCCAGGTGATGGGGTGGTGGCTGAGAACATGAGAAATTTCAATGAAATGTCACACAGACAGACAGGCAAGGTCACTGTCTTCTTAGCTTCTCAGAGGTAAGGAGAGTCCTGGCTAAGAGATGACAGAGAGGTGAGGGTGTAAGGCCCTGGGATGTGGGTGGCTACCTCCCCCAAGACTGAGAAGAGTCTGGGGGCAGACAGGAGTAAAAGGGACAGGAAGCAACCTCACCCCCCCTTGCAGAAACACAGAAGGACAGAGTACCAAAGGGGAGCCACTGGACTCCAGGATAGGGCCTTTGGCCTCTAGACAAAAGGATCTAGGCGATCTCCAGGGATTAAGGGGGTGACCCCCAAGGACAGGGGTCCTCCCCATCTAGAACTGTCTACAGACACTGCCAGGTGCAGTTAGCTTCTCTCTGATGGGATTGTTAGTTTCCTGTTACTACTACTGTGACAAATTGCCACAAATTTAGTGACTTAAAATAGTACATACATTACAGTCTCAGAGGCCAGCAGTTCTACAGTCAAGGAAATGTCATTCAAACAGACAGACAAGGTCACTGTCTCCTTAGCTTTTCAGAGGTAAGGACATTCCTGGCAAGGAGAACACAGAGAGGTGATGGTATAAGGTCCTGGGGTGTCTGAGGGCAGTGGGGAGGCACTTCTGGCCTTTCCTGGTTTCTAGAGGTGGGTACATACCCAACTTGCAACCCCCATCACTCTGGCCCATTCTATCCTCTGTCCATCATAAGATTCCTTTTGACTAGATCACACCCAATCAAACTAAACCCCCCCCCCCATCCTAACATACTTCGTGCTCAGTAGCCACATCCTGACACCCCTCTGCCATGTAAACTGGGGTGACTGGAGGTTAGGGGTGGGCACCTTCTCAGGGTGAGAATTTTCAGTCTCGGTGGTTTCCCCATCTGTGTGGTGTGGGGGGGGCTCCAGCTCCTTCACTCTATGTTGTTGAATAAGGGAGTCCCCCGGGGCCAGATGCACATTCAGGGTCCCCCAAAGCCCCTTGGTGGAGTGCATGCGTATTTAATCATCTACATTTGGATGTGGTCCTAATCCAATAAATGCTTAGGCGATTTCAATAGAATAGATTAATTTTTACTAGAAAAAAAATCGAATTGGCTGATGTTAAGGCTACTGTCTTGGCACATCTGCCTCGCTCATATATCTATGAAGGTAAAAGATCTGCTCCACTCACACATAAATATGCCATTCTCCCCCTAGGCCCTGGAGAGGCGCTCTGGGGAGGCGTACCCTGGTGATTTATTCTTCATTAATAAGCTCTCTGCTATATTAGGAGCAGATTTATGGCTCTGCCTTCCCAATATTTCTGAGATTTCATCTGCAAAGGATTACAAATGAAATCTTGAAAGTTCAAGGCTTCTCCCAGCTGGTGCCCAGACACTGTGTAGCCAAAGGTAGTTGGCAGGATGGGGGTGCCCAGGAGTCAGGGGCTATAGAGGCATGTCTCCAGTGGGAAAGGACATCCCGCATGAGCCTGGGTGGCCTTGGGTCTGGGAGCAGCTTGGGAGATGAGCAGTTCTGGCTCAAAGGCTGTGGGTCACCAGCACAGAGCAACAGTAATGCTGCTCACAGGCCACTGTGGTGCCAAGTGCAGAGACTCAGTCACTCATTCAGCAAATATTTACCGAGCACTTACTATATGCCAAATACGCAGTGTGTTAATTGATGCTGGAATACAGCAAACATCAGACAAAGTAAAGCAAAGATGTAGACCTTGACCTTCACACAGATGAGTCTGGGACTTAGGGTGCTGAGGAGAAGAAGGAATGAGGCCTTTTTATTTAGACTTGCATGCTGCAGGAAATAGAGTAGCTTCCAGGGTGTGGAAAGGGTAGGGTGGAGGTCAGGCAAGGAGCTGAGGGAGGGTCTGAGAGGCAGCAACACCAGGGATGCTGCTCAGGATGGCGACACAGGTACCTCTGGGTGTGCTGTGGCTTTGGATGGTCAGAAAAGCTTAGGCTCAGCTTTAGTCTTGCTAGTTTAAGGGAGATTATGATGACAGACTGGAGAAGGGGGGAAGCACCAATTAAGTAAAACATGTGAAAGCTCTTTATAAAAATAAAGATAGGGCCCACCCAGTGGCACACTGGGTTGAGCACACACATTACCATGCACAAAGACCCAGGTTCATGCCCCCATTCCCCACCTGCAAGGGGGAGCTTCATAAGTAGTGAAGTACGGATGCACGTGTCTCTCCTTTTTACCCTTCTTTATCTCCCCTTCCCCTCTCAGTTTCTCTCTGTCCTATCTAGAAGATGAAAAGAAAAAAGTGAGACAAGAAAGAAAAAAAGAGAGAGGAAGGGAAAAAGGAAAGGAGAAAAGGAGAAAAGGAAGAAAGAAAGAGAGAAAGGGGGAAAAAGAAAGAAAGTAAGAAAGAAGGAAGGAAGGAAGGAAGGAAGGAAGGAAGGAAGGAAGGAAGGAAGGAAGACGGCCACTGGGAGCAGTGGATTTGTTGTACATGCATCGAGCCCAAGCAATAACCCTGCTGGCAATAAAAATGAAAAAAAAATTTTAAGTATTTTGAAAACTATAACTCACATTGTGGGTTCTGCTACAGGCACTCTTTGAAGGATTCACTGAGCATGTGCAGAGAGAAATGCACTCAACCACTGTACCACCTACTTCGGACCCATGTGCCTAAAAGAATGAATCACAATGCAGCAGGGGGCCAGAAGACAGGCCTGGTTTGGAGGATGAAAGGGGAAAAAATCACCAATTATCAGAGCTAGAGAAGGGGGAAGAAAAGTGCTGGCATTTTTTGAGTCCTTCTGAATACTAGAGTGGTACTGAGCAGGTTTCTAAAAGGTGGGGAAACTGAGGCACAAAGAGATTATGTAACTTGCCTAAAAGTACCCCATGAGAAGACTGGTGAAATAGCTCACTTGGATAGTGCACTGCTTTGGCATGTGTGTGACCCAGACTTTAACATGGTCCTCACCAGATGGAAGGAAGTTCTAGTGCTGAGGTCTCTCTCTCTCTCTCTCTCTCTCTCTCTCTCTCTCTCTCTCTTTCTCTCTTTCCTTAAAAAAATCAATTCCCCCATAGGACCTCACCCTCAACTTGGATCAACAATGGTAGAGAACATTCCATCCTCCGAAGGGAGGATAAACAACATACTCTATGCTACACCTGAGGAAGATGGGTTGATACTGGGGCAGCAGGGAATGTTCCTACTCATGACCACAGAATACGAGCTCAGATCTTTGGGGATACAGAGGTCACACAGGCTCCTAAGCTAATTATGGGCCCCAGATCACATCAAATCGATGGGGTTTACAGTCAACAATATTTATACCCCTTTTCCATATTAGGGAGCTACTCTCTTCCCTGATCCAGCTTTCTGGTCCTTCTGCCAGCCATGACATCATCTCCCCAGACAATACTTAGGATCCACCTGCATATCAGATTTCAGGCTCAGGCAAAAAACAAACAAACAAACAGAAACACTAGTATAGCTACAGGCCCTTTGAAATATAACTAAAATATGCCTACTAGCTATCTAGAAAATGGAGGACTATACTCCTCCCAACACTTCATCTGCACTATTCCAGCCTTTAGGTCCAGGATTGGTCAACAATTTGTTTGGCTTTGTATGTTAACTCTCTTGTCAACCACCAGGTTCCAGATGCTAGCATGATGCCAACCAGACTTCCCTGGACAGACAGACAATCCCACCAATGTGTCTTGGAGCTCCGATTTCCCAGAGCCCTTCCCCACTAGGGAAAGAGAGAGGCAGGCTGGGAGTATGGATTCACCTGTCAACGCCCATGTTCAGTGGGGAAGCAATTACAGAAGCCAGACCTTCCACCTTCTGCATCCCACAATGACCTTGGGTCCATACTCCCATAGGGTTAAAGAATAGGAAAGCTATCAGGGGAGGGGATGGGATACAGAGTTCTGGTGGTGGGAATTGTGTGGAGTTGTACCCCTCTTATTCTATGGTTTTGTCAATGTTTCCTTTTTATAAACAATTTTTTTAAAAAAAATCAGTTAAGTGCACATATTGCCAAGCTTAAGGACCTGATTTGAGCCTCCACTCCCCCCTTGCAGGGGATCCACTTCACAAGCAGTGAAGCAGGTCTGCAGGCATCTATCTTTCTTTTTTTATTTTTATTATTATTTTGCTAGTGATTTAATATTGATTTACAAAATTCCATGTCATCAGGGGTGTACTTCCACACCATTCCTACCACCAGAGTTCTGAATCCCTAATCTCCCACTGCAAGCCATTGCAGTTCTCCTAAGATTGCAGACATGGGCCAACCATCATCCCTACAACTGTCTGTCTACACGTATACTTGCCCCCTTTTTCTTCCAGGTCCAATCATCTCTTTCCTTCTAAGCCACTCGTGACACCACTACTACCTCCAAATGTCCCTCTCCTTTTCCTCCTCTCTCTCCAGGTGCTATTGCAGTTGGAGTTCCAGAGCACTCTTATCCTCTTCCTCCTATCACTTCTCTCCCACTGAGAGTATGGATCAAGATTGTTTTGGGGGTACAGAAGGTGGGGAGTTCTGGCTTCTATAATTGCTGCTCTGCTGGACATGGGTGTTGGCAGGTAGGTTAGGGCTCTGGAGAGGTGAGTTCCAGGACACACTGGTGAAGTCATCTACCCAGAGAAGTCAGGATGGAATCATGGCAGCACCTGCAACTTGGTGTCTGGAAGGTGACAGGACATAAAGTGAGACAAGATGGTTAATCAACAGGAACCACAAAGTAAGAACAGAGCAGATGAGATTAGGGATCTTAGGGTGGAAGAAAGCTAGGAAGTTCATTTTAAGCATGTAAACAACTATGGTAGGTTTGCTTGAGTTTGATAGCTAGCATGAAGTTAGATAGAAATATTGTCTGAGAAAATGGTGTCAGAGTAGAGAAAAGGGCTAGAAAGTTGGATTAGGGCAGAAAGTAGCTCCCATTCTTGAAAAAAATTCTGTGAATAGAATTAACTATTTACCTCGAACCCAGGGCCCATATTTATATTTATATTTGCATTTATATTTATATTTAAGCACCAGAGCCTGTGTAGCCTCTAAGTCCCTATTAGTCTGAGCTCACAGCTCATAGTCACAGCTGAGAACATTGCAGGCTGCACTCATTTCAGGACCAGTCTTCAAGTGGCAGGGCAGGATACCCCAGCCTCCCTTCAGAGACTGGGCAAGCATCTATCCTTCTCTCCCTCTTTCTATCTCCCCATCCTCTCTCAATTTCTCTCTGTCCGATTTAATAAAAATTAGAAAGAAGAAGAAGAAAAAAAGGGAAAAATAGCTGCTAGGAGTGGTGGATTTGTAGTGCTTGCACCAAGCCCCAGCGACAATTCTGGTGGCTAAATAAATAAATAAATAAATCATCCTACAAGGAAGCAGTACAGCCTGGATTTGAATCCAATCAGCCTAACTCTAAAATTTTTCTACTAATGTCAGGTTGTTCATATTTGATCAACTATAAAAAACAGTCTGGGGTTGTAGGAAATGTGAATTCCTAGGCCCCTTACCCTAGAGGTTCCAAGTGGGTGGATCAGGAGCCCTCATGATCACAAGCTCTGCTTCAATGTGACCCAAGAGCTTATCCTTGGAAGCACAGCAGCTATGTACAACCAAGTCCAGACATGCATAATAGCAATGCTGAACATAGCTAACGTTTAACAAACATTCACTGGGCCAGGCTCTAGGCTATGCATTTTATGTTCAAGATATCACTTAACCCTCATGATAATCTGTGAGGAAGTTTACTACTCTTAGACAGTAATGTACTTCCTTGTTTTTTACAGAGAGGAAAAGTAAGGTCCAGAGAAGTTGTGTAACTTACCCAGGGTCACACAGCATAGAAGAACTGAACCTTAACCTGTTTTTCCCTCCGGGTTGGAAATTCTCCTTACAGTTGCTTTTTACCTCCTCTTCTGAGTTTCTGGTCTTATTGGGCATTACCCAGCTGGAGAATGAGATATTTTTGCTTCAAGGAATCTGTGTTGTGCAAAAGTGCACCCAGGCCTGTATACATGTTCGGGAGGCCTTCAAGTAAGTCCACATTAAACATTTTTCCTTCACGTGCATCTCCCTCAACTGTCATTCAGGAAACACTGAGGATTTGTGCCTTGCATGGGCCAGCACAGGAGGATGGAGTCAGAGTTCTATCCGTGGGTGTCTGGAAACTGGAAGCCCTTGTACATGGAAGCAGTGCTCTGAGCCTCGGAAGTTCTGGCATTTGGCAGCTGATGACTGTCCTATGCATTGCAGAGTGTTCAGCAGCAATCCCTGGCCTCTGCTCACTAGATGCCACTAGCATCTGTCCCCCCATTGTGACAACCAAAGTAGGTCTTTAGACATTGCCACGTGTCTCCAGGAAGAGCTGTCACCAAAACCGAAAAGCAGGGGAGGGACTTCTATTTCCTATATCCATGCACTAAATTTCATCAACATCTATCTAAACATGATAGATTATATTCTTTTAAACACTTGGCGTTTAGAGCCAGATGTTGGCACAAATGGTTAAGTGTATTACTATACACAAGGACCCCGGTTCAAGCTCCCAGTCCCCATCTGCAGGAGGAAAGCTTCATGAGTGGTGAAGTAGTGTTTCTCTCTCTGTCTCTCTCCCTCTCTACTTCGCCCTCCCTCTCAATTTCTCTCTGTTCTATCAAATAATAAAGTTTAAAATGATAAAATAAATGTTAAAAAAAGTTGCATTATTTTTCAGTGAATCACAAAATCTAACCCAAGGTGCAGCTATATTTCATTTTGTAAATAATGCCTAATGTAGTTAATTTTGGTGACTGTCTAGAAAGCTCTGGTAGTAGCGAGTCGGTTGGTAAGGCAGTGGGTTAAATGCAGGTGGTGCAAAGCACAAGGACCAGTGCAAGGATTCCAGTTCGAGCCCCCAGCTCCCCACCTTCAAGGGGGTTGCTTCACAGGTGGTGAAGCAGGTCTGTAGGTGTCTATCTTTCTCTCCCTTTCTCTGTCTTCCCCTCCTCTCTCCATTTCTCTCTGTCCTATCCAACAATGACGACATCAACAACAACAATAATAACTACAACAACAATAAAAAGCAAGGGCAACAAAAGGAAAAATAAAAATTAATTAATTAATTAATTAATTAAAAAAAATAAAGCTCTGGTAGTTTAGACAAAAACGAATCACCAGATGACCTGCACTCCAGAAAACTCTTCAAACCATTTACATTTGAGAGTCCTCAGCTAGACTGCAATAGCTTCTCAAAATCACAGATGCATCCTCCCTTTCCTTAAGGTTCTGGTTGTTGGACCAGGGGTGCTTTAAAAACTCCACAGAGGGGGGTTGAGTGATGATGCACCTGACTAAGCCCACACATTACCATGTGCAAGGAGCCAGGTAAAAGCCTTGGCTCCTTACTTACAGGCCTCTCTCTCTCTCTCTCTCTCTGTCTGTCTCTCTCTCTCTCTCTCTCTCTGTTTCTCTCTCTCTCTCTCTCTCTCTGTCTCTCCCTCCTTTCTCAATTTCTCTCTGTCCTATCAAATAAAACAGAAAGGAAAAGTGCCTGCTGGGCCTGCGATGTTCCCAGTTGTGACCATGAGTTATATACTCAGACCAATAGGGACTTAAAGGTTACACAGGCTCTGGTGCTAAATATATTTATAGGCCCTGGAGCAGGTGGATGGAGGTAAATAGTTAATTTAGCCATAGATTTTTTTTTCAAGAGCAGGAGGTACTCTCTGCCCTAATCCAACTTTCTAGCCCTTTTTCTTTACTCTGATATCATTCTCTCAGACAATATTCTTAGACAATTTCAAGATAGCTACCAAACTCAAGCAAAACTATCATAGTTGTATGCCCCCAGGAACATGCCTAAAATGGATTTTCTAGCTTTCTTCTACCCTAAAATCCCTAGTCTCATCTGCTCTAATCCTACTTTTTGGTTCCTGTTTATTAACTATTTTGTCTCAACTTAGGTCATGCCAACTCCCAGACACCAAGTTACAGATGCCACCATGACTCCATCCTAGACAACCTCACCAATGTGTCCTGGACCCTTACATCTCCAGAGCTCTGGTTCACTAGGGAAAGATAGAAACAGGATGGGGCTATGGATCGACCTGTCAATGCCCATGTTCAGCAGAGAAGCAATTACAGAAACCAGAACTCCTACCTCTGCTCCCCATAAACAACCTTGATCCATACTCCCAGCAGGGGAGAAGTGACAGGATGAAGATCAGAGGACTCTGCTCTCCAGCCCCATCAGCACCTGGAGAGAGAGAAGGAAAAGGAGAGGGACATATGGAGGCAGTTATGATGTCATGAGTGGCTTGGAGGGGAAGAGAGGATTGGATCAGAAAAACAGGGGCAATTATGTATAAATGTGGCCAGATAGTTGTAGGGATGATGGTTGGTCCATGTTTACAACCTTAGGGGAACTGTGGTGGATTGCAGTGGGGAGACTGAAGAATCAGAACTCTGGTGGTGGGAATAGCATGGATTCAAACTCCTGTACACATGTAATTCTGTAATATAAAAATAAAAAATAAAAATAAATAAAAAACAAATTATGAAAAAAAATGCTGCTGGGAGCAGTGGATTTGTTGTGCAGGCACAGACTCCCATCATAACCCTGGTAGCAATAAAAAAATAAAATTAAAATAAAAACTCACAGATAATTTAGATAACCATACAAATATACTTATTATATTATTTATTTTGATATTATATAATAAAAATATTAAATGATTAATGTAATGATTAATGATATGATTAATGTAATAAAATATCTCCACCCTCTTCATTGGCTTCTCTACCTTCAGGTAAATTATTTTGTTAGAAGGTAGTTCTTCACTTAACCACAAGATGTCGCTTTTCAGCCACAATTATCAGCCTGTGTCCCTACAGGGAGGATCTGTCTTTTTGCCCAGAGGACTTCGATGGCTAAAGCTGAAGTGTCCTGGATCCTCCTTCGTGTACAGCCTGCACCTGAATGTGCACTGTCCTGCTGCCGTCTGCCGCAGCCTCAAAGCTTCCCATCAGGCCAGAGCTAGGAGCTGCCAGCGAGCAGCTACTACTAGTTCTGATCCTGTCTGCAACCAGAATTAACAGACTTGTAAAGGATATCAAACAGAATGTGTTTCAGACTTTTAAAAAATAAGTGTGATGGGGTGGGGGTAGATAGCATAATGGTATGCAAAGAGCCTCTCATGTCTAAGGTTCCAAAGTTCCAGGTTCAGTCCTCTGCACCACCATAAACCAGAGCTGACCAGTGCTCTGGTAAATAAATAAATAAATAAATAAATAAATAAATAAATGTGATCTTGGGCTGGGAAGTGTGCGCCTTGTACAGTGTGATTGTTACCATGTCGGAGCCCGTAGTCCCTACCTACAGGGGGAAGCTTCACAAGTGTTGAAGCAGTGTTGCAGGTGTCTCTCTTTTTCTCTCCCTCGCTAACTTCCTCTCAATTTCTCTCTATATTTTCAAATAAAAAGAAAGAAAAAAAACAAAGAAAGGAAGGAATGAAGGAAAATATATGGCCACTGGAAGTGTTAGGTTCATTGTACAGCCACCAAGTCACAGCGATAACCCTGGCGTTAAAAAAAAAAAAAAGTTGAAATGATTTTGGACAAGTTATCTACTCACTAGACCACAATTCGTCTCTTTCTTTCTTTCTTTCTTTCTTTCTTTCTTTCTTTCTTTCTTTTTTGTTATGGGGAATTAATGGTTTACAGTAAATGCAGTTGTTGGTACATTTGTTACATTTCTCAATTTTCTGCAAAATCACCCCCAGTCTAGGTCCCCCTCCACCATCAGGCACCAGGGCCTGAACCCCCCCCCCCAGTCCTTTATTTTGGTGCAATACACTAAATCAAGTCCAAGTTCTACTTTGTGTTTCCTTTTCTGTTCTTTCTCAGCTTCTATTCATGAGTGAGATCATCCCATATTCATCTTTCTCTTTATGGCTTATCTCACTTAGCATGGTTCCTTCAAGCTCCATTCAAGATGAGGTGAAGGTGAACTCATTATTCTTAACAGCTGTGTTCCATTGTGTGTATATAGCTACTCATCTGTTCTTGGACACCTAGGTTGCCTCTATTTCTTATCTATAAAATGAAACATTTAAAAATATTATTTTTATTTATTTATTGGATAGAGACAGCTATAAATTGAGAGGAGAGGAGGAAATAGAGTGGGAGAGAGAGAGAAACACCTGCAACATTGCTTCACAGCTCACAAAGCTTTCCCCCTGCAGGTGGGGACTTAGGGCTTGAACCCAGGTCCTTGTGCATTGTGACATGTGCACTCAACCACGTGCGCCACCACCTGGCCTCTGAAACATTTTTTTTTTTACTATGAGGATTGAGTAAAACAGGTGGTTAGTTCCTCTATCAATAGCAGTTCTTATTCTGATAGTTTCCCATTCAGGTGAATTGAGGCAGTGTGAGGGGAAGCAACTTGCCCAACACCACAGAGTGAAATGGTGCTAGATCTGGGGCTCCAGCTCATAGGCCCCGAGTCCTAGCCAACTACTATTTTCAATGCTATAATTCCTCCTGGGAGGGCGGGGATGAAACCCCAGAAGATAGCACAAAGACAAATATTCGATAATTTGAGGCAGAGACCTCAAACTGAACTTGGGAAAAGAAAGCTCTGATGTTGGTTTGGGGACAGAGCGTGTTTCACTTGAGTTGTCCTCCCACTTGTGGGCCATGAAAGAACAATGATTGTGCTTTCCAAGGACTCAGTGAGGATCAGACCCAAATGCTAGAAAGTCACAGCAATGCATCAACAACTCTGTGTAATCAGAGAGCCAGAGGACCTTTCCAGGGTCCCTTAGAGAAAAGGGGCCCTGTGGGAGCTTTTGGGTCTAAGACATGGTACCAATTCAGGAGCCCAGTGACCTTGGCCTAGATTCTCTGCCACTTGATGCTTGGCCTTTGTCAAGTCACTTCCTCACTTGCAAACTCTGGCTCCCATGATCCTTACATGCTGGTTTCATCCTCAATAGAGGGCAGAGGCCAAGGAAGGGTTAAGTGGTGGCAGCTCCCTTCCAGCAGCATTGACCTCTCTCCTGCTTGAGACAGGAAGGTCAGGGGTGAGGCCAATATAGGAGGTGGCCACTGTCATTGGAAATGATAATATTTACTTCCCAGACTTGCCCTGGTTCCTCTCCCAGAAGCCCTCCCTGCAGTGCCCTCGCAGGGCCGCTGGCAGCAGCAGAATGGTACAACACTTCTATGAAATGGATACACTGGCTGCACCCCCTTGAGGCTGGGCTCATTTGCTTTCTTCATTTTTAGACACATTCCAAAGTTTTCAGCAAATTACAGTGTTTGCCAACTGGCAGTCTGGGGCCCAGAAGAGATACTATTTATAGTGGTGCTGGGCCGCCTCCAGCCCAGAGCAGTCTGTAAGAAAGTGGGTTGTGCTGTTAGGGGTGGCGTCCTGCACCCTGGCTGGAGGCTGGAGCTCTGGGTGGCAGGGCTGGGCCCAAAGGAACCTGCACCTGGGTCCTGGAATGTGCCTTCCCAACCGTGCACCCCAGGGGGCCTCTTTGGAGTCTCCTGAGAACCTGAGAAACGGCAGTGCTGCTGTGATTTCATGGAGGGGAGAGTATATGGAACTCTGGTGGTGAGAATTGTATGGAATTGTACCACTCTTATACCAGATTTGTTGATCATTATTAAACCACTGAAAGAAAGAAAGGAAGAAAGAAAGAAAGAAAGAAAGAAAGAAAGAAAGAAAGAAGTGTGTTTAGTGGTGTAGCGCCCCCCTGGAAAACAGTGTAAAGTCCTTAAACAAGTAAAAATGAAATTTCTTTATGACCCAGAAATACCACTGTTAGGCACTTATCTAAAGGACAAGAAAACACTGATTCAGAGGGACATATGCATCCTTATGTTCATAGCTACATTATTCACAATAGCCAAAGACCAGAAGCAACCTAAATGCCCATCAACAGATGATTGGCTAACAAAGTTATGGGGCATATATTCAATTAAATACTACTCAGAAGTTTAAAAAGATGATATTGTGTCATCCTTTGGAACAAAAATAAAAGGAACCAGGAGTGACTATGCGTAGCAAAAGCATAAAGCCAGTTACCAGATGGTTCCACTCATATGTGGAAAGACAGTTTCATTCATGTGTGGACTCTAAAGAACTGAAACGCATTAACTTGCAATAGTAAGAAGAAGGAGAAAGAGGGGAAGGGGAAAAAAACAGAAGTAAATAAACTGTCTTTTAAGACTGTGTGAGAACTATGGTGGCTAGTTTGGGGAAGATGGGGGCATAAAACGTTGGTGATGGGTAGAGTGTGGAAAGATACCCTCTAGTAGTACAATCTTTTTAAAAAACATTTATTTATCTATTTCCTTTTTGTTGCCCTTGTTTCCATTGTTGTTATAGTCGTCGTTGTTGGATAGGACAGAGAGAAATGGAGAGAGGAGGGGAAGACAGAGAGGGGGAGAGAAAGACAGACACCTGCAGACCTACTTCACCTCCTGTGAAGTGACTCCCCTGCAGGTGGGGAGCTGGGGGCTCAAATCGTGATCCTTAGGCCAGTCCTTGCGCTTTGCGCCACCTGTGCTTAACCCGCTGCGCTACCGCCCGAGTAGTACAATCTTGTAAACCACTATTAACCACAAATAAAAAATGGCTTAAAAAGAAAATGTATTTGCATTTTTACTGTGTGTCATGCAGGGAGAAACTGAGAAATGTGCCACCAAGAGACCCAGCATCCAGAGCAGGATGTGGGACACAGCCTGGAGTGAAGCCCAGAGAGCAGCTACAGTGACAGGTTCTGTGCTGTTTGATGCTCCCTATAACTCCTAGAGGGCGATGGGGCGTGGCAATGAGATCTCAGAGAAGCAGAGGAACTAGCTGGAGCTCAAACAGCATGAGGGGGAGGGGTGCAGATGCCTCTCTGGGGCTCTATTCCTCATTCTAATGTGCTTTCTCAGACTTCTTACCCCTGGGACTCCCTGCTGTACACCCCTTTCCATTATCCATCAAAAATGCAATTCTTGCAATGAGTGAAGCCTAGCTATGACCACAGAATGCAGACTCAGACCTACAGGGATGCAGAGGTTACACAGGCTCCTGTGCTGAATATGGGCTCCAGATCAAATTGATGGGGTATACAGTTAACAATATTTATATACTTTCCCCATATTTGGGAGCTACTCTCTTCCTTGATCCAGCTTTCTAGTCCTATATCCAACTCTGTAATCATCTCCCCTGACAGTACCTTTAACTCACCTCAGGCAAAAATTAGTAAAGTCATGGACCCTTTGGAATATACCTAAAATAAACCTACTAAGCTTTTTCTAAAATGGAGATCCCAAATTTTACTTGCTATATTCTTACCTTTCATTTTCTGATTATTAAACAATTTGTTCTGCTTTATATCTTAATGGTTTTTCAGCCACCAAGTTGCAGATGCTAACATAATGCCAACCTGACTTCCCTGGGCAGATAACCTCACCAATGTACCCTCGAACCCCACCTCTCCAGAGTCCTATCCCATTAGGGAAAGATAGAAACAGGCAAAAAAAAAAAAAAAAGAGAGAGAGAGAGAGAGAAGGAAAGAAAAAAGAAAGAAGAGAAGAGAAGAGAAGAGAAGAGAAGAGAAGAGAAGAGAAGAGAAGAGAAACAGGCTGGGAGTATGAATTAACCTGCCAGTATCCATGTCCAGTGGAGAAGCAATTACAGAAGCCAGACCTTCCACTTTCTGCACCTTATAATGATCTTGGGTCCATGCTTCCAGAGAGATAAAGATTAGGAAAGCTTTCAAGGGAGGGGATGGTATATGGAGCTCTGCTTGTGGAAATTGTACCCCTCTTATTCTATGGTCTTGTCAATCATTATTAAATCAATAAGAAAGAAAGAAAGAAAGAAAGGAAGAAAGAAAGAAAGAAAGAGAAAGAATGAAGGAGAGAAAAAGAGAGAGAGGGAGAGAAAGAAAGAAAGAAAGAAAGAAAAACCCACAATTCTCCTACACCTTTTCTACTTTCTTCCCTACACATGGAAAACTTAGGGGTCTCAGGAAAGGCTCTGATCTTGCCAGTCATCTGCCCTATAGCTCTTTCTTTCTTTCTTTCTTTCTTTCTTTCTTTTTCTTTCTTTCTTTCTTTCTTTTTTTCTGTCTTCCTTTTTTTCTTTATTTTTTGCTAGTTTGTTTTGTCATTGCTATTACTTTATCTCTCCTTCTTATTACTTTGTACAAAATTAGCCTTTGTTGGTGATACATTACATTTACCGGGGATTGGCTGTCCTCTCTATTGTGGTAGTAGTGGGATTTTGTGTTTGTTTGTGTTGTTGTTTGTTTGTTTTGTTTTTTTCTTCTCTCCTCTCTGACTTGAAAAATCTTAGCTTTTACTGCTGTATTTGCTGTACTCACTTGTGCTTATTTGTGATCTATTTTGTGTAAGAAGTGTGATGTAGAAAGGCTCTTCTTAATTTTTAAAAATTTTTTTATATTTATTTATTTTTCCTTTTTGTTGTCTTTTTTTTTACTGTTTTGTATTTATTGTTATTATTGATGTCGTCATTGCTAGATAGGACAGAGAGAAATGTAGAGAAGAGAGGAAGACAGAGAGGGGGAGAGAAAGATAGACACCTGCAGACCTGCTTCACTGCTTGTGAGGTGACTCCCTGCAGGTGTGGAGCTGGGGGCTGGAACCAGGATCCTTGAGCCAGTCCTAGTGCTTTGCACCATGTGCACTTAACCAGCTGCGCTACCGCCCGACATCCGACAGTAGATTTTTGTAATTGTCTGTTCTTGCTTTGTATTTTTTTTCTGCTATTGTTGTTTTGTTTTTTTCTTTTGGTTTATTTTATTTTGGGTGGGGATAGTTTCTGTAGCTAACATGCTTTGGTTGAACTACATTGATCATTGGTTTTGTTGTTATTGTTGTATTTTCTGAGGTTTGTGACCTCACTTGCAAGAGGCCCTCAGTTTAATGAGGCCTTTTCTCACTCAACACAACAACTGAACATAAATATCCAAGGCACAAAAATACAAAACACACCAATAAAAAAATATGGTCAAATCAAAAGCAACTAAATCAACTATGGAAATGAATCAGGACAGAAGCCTAGAAAAAATTACAAGCAAACCAGAAGCAACTATAAATAAAGAAGATATCCAAATAATAATTGACCTATTAATCACAGAAATGAGGACAGCTATTGAGGAAAAGGCTATCAGAAATAGTGAAACAACAGATGTGACCCTCAAGGAAAATATTAGTTACCTCAAGGTAATTAGAGAACTGACAGATAAAATAGCTGAGCTAAAAGGACAATTAGCAGAACAAGCTAATACTCTCACTGAGCAAGTTAAAAAAAAAAAAAAGCTGAACTGAAGAAGGAAGATGAGGGAAGGGGAAGCAGAAAACAGAATTAGCCAGATAGAGAATGAGTTAGAAAAAACTAAGAAGGAGGTAAAAGGCCCCAGATATATCAAATCATTAAGGTTTACAGTAAAAAATATTTATACCCCTTTCCCATATTAGGGAGCTACTCTCTTCCCTGGTCTAGCTTTCTAGTCCTTTTCCCAGCTATCATATCATCTCCCCAGACAATAACTTGGATCCACCTCCATATCAGATTTCAGGCTCAGGCAAAAAAAAACAAAAAAACAAACAAACAAAAACCACTAGTATAGCTACAGGCCCTTTGAAATGTAACTAAAACATGCCTACTAGCTATCTACAAAATGGAGGACTCCCCCCCCAACACTTCATCTGCACTATTCCAGCCTTTAGGTCCAGGATTGGTCAACAATTTGTTTGGCTTTGTATGTTAACTCTCTTGTCAACCACCAGGTTCCAGATGCTAGCATGATGCCGACCAGACTTCCCTGGACAGACAGACAATCCCACCAATGTGTCTTGGAGCTCTGATTTCCCAGAGCCCTTCCCCACTAGGGAAAGAGAGAGGCAGGCTGGGAGTATGGATCCACCTGTCAATGCCCATGTTCAGTGGGGAAGCAATTACAGAAGCCAGACCTTCCACCTTCTGCATCCCACAATGACCTTGGGTCCATACTCCCTGAGGGTTAAAGAGTAGGAAAGCTATCAGGGGAGGGGATGGTATACAGAGGTCTGGTGGTGGGAATTGTGCAAAACTGTACCCATCTTATCCTATGGTGTCATCAATGTTTCCTTTTTATAAATGAAAAAAAAATTTTAAAAAGAAGGACGTAAAAGAGCTAAAAAAGAAATTAAGAAACACTGAAAACAAAAACAGAGATATATGGGATGATCTCAAAAGAAGTAACATTTGTATAATTTGCCTACCAGAGCAAGAAAGAGAGGAAGGGGAAGAAAACATCCTAGAGGAAAATTTCCCAGCCCTAAACAACAGAAAGGACATTAAGATTGAGGAAGCTCAAAGAGTCCCAAACAGAATCAACCCAGACCTGTAGACACCAACATACATCATAGTTATATTAAAAAGAAGTAAGGATGGGAATCAGGTGGCAGCACAGTGGGTTAAGTGCACATGGCGTGAAGTGCAAGGACTGATGTAAGGATCCCGGTTTGAGCCCCTGGCTCCCTACCTGCAGGGGAGTTGCTTCACAGGAGGTGAAGCAGGTCTGCAGGTGTCTATCTTTCTCTTCCCCTCTCTGTGTTCCCCTCCTCTCTCCATTTCTCTCTGTCCTATCCAACAATGATGACATCAATAACTACAACAATAAAACAACAAGGGCAACAAAAGGAAATAAATAAATAAACATTAAAAAAAAGAAGTAAGGATAAAGAAAGAATCCTAAAGGCTGCAAGAGAAAAACAAAAAGTCACATGCAGGGGAAAACTGATAAGACTATCATCAAACTTCTCCACTCAAACTCTAAAAGCCAGAAAAGAATGACAAGATACCTATTGAGTCCCCAATGAAAAGGGGTTTCAACCAAGGATAGTATATCCTTCTAGACTTTCATCCAGACTAGGAGGGATAAAAACCTTCTCAGACAAACAACCATTAAAGGAGGCAACTATCACTAAGCCTGCCCTGAAAGAGATTCTAAAAGACCTCCTGTTTCTTCTTCTAGCGTTTTCCCTTCTTCCATAGCCAGTCAACAGCGTCAGGTTGAGCCTGATGTAAAGTTTCGAGACCTCCGTTGAATCTGGAGAGGTGGCAGTCATTGACTATGTGGGTCATAGTCTGTCTGTAGCCGCAGGGGCAGTTTGGGTCGTCCTGTAAACAAGAACATCACCAAAATATTTACCATATATCAAAGCAAATAAAAAATTGTTGAATAATGGCACTGATATACCTTAAATCCATAATATTAATAAATGTCAATGGCTTAAATAAGCCCATTAAAAGCAGTTACAGAAGCCAGACCTTTCACCTTCTGTACCCCATAATGATCTTGGGTCCATACTCCCAGTGGGATAAAGAATAGGAAAGCTATCAAGGGAGGGGATTGGATACGGAGTTCTGGAGGTGGGAATTGTGTGGAATTATACCCCTCTTATCTTATGGTCTTGTCAATATTTCAATTTTGTAAATAAATTTAAAAAATAGGTTAGTAGTCAACAAGGCTGATAGAAGCAAGAAATAGTTCTCCTTTGTTCATCTCAAGAGAAGTGAAACATAACTGTAAGAAACCAGTATTTTGTTTGAAACCCATAGTGTGCATTTATTTGCTATTGTAGATCTAAGAAAGTGTTGGAATATGCACATCAGAATTCTTTTAATTTCTCACTGTTTGAATTCCTCACATTCTTGGTATTCTTTGAATTCTTCACATTTGTTGAATTCCTGGAATTCTTTGAATTCCTCACATTCTCTGAGTTTCTGGTATTCTTTGAATCCCCAGAATTTTTTGAAATCTTCAATTCTTTGAATTCCTCACAGCCTTTGAATTTCTAACACTCCTGGCATTCTTTGAATAGCTTGCGTTCTTTGAATTCCTGGAATTCTTTTAATCCCTCACATTCCTTGCATTCTCTGAATTCCTCGCAATCTTTGAGTTCATGGCATTCCTTGAATTCCTCGCGTTCTTTGAATTCCCATAATTCTTTTAATTTCTTGCATCCCTGGCATTCTCTGAATTCCTAGAATTTTTTGAATTCCCGGCAGTCTTGGATTCACTCACATTCTTTGAATTCCTCACTTTCCTGGCATTTTTTGAATTCTTCACATTCTTTGAATTTTTGGCTGTGAGAAATAGCCCATTTGGTTGTTGCCTTTCATTGTTTACTCAGCCCATCTTTTGTAGGTGCTTATCGATCCAGTTTGACTACAGGCCCCTGACTGTTGCATATCTACATGACTACAAACATGCCTTGTTTTTTAATTCAAAGTTAGCTTAGACTACCTATCTCCCTCCTCGCTTCCCATGCATCTGCATATTTGGGATGGGTCCCCTTTCTCAAATATGGTTAGATTGTGAGCCAATTCCTTCTTGCCATATGTGCAATTCTCTTCAGTATTCATTATGCTATACCTTTACATTTCCCAGATTTTTCTAATTCCATTGAGGAAGACCCTAATAATATCAGTTCACCACAGTATTGACCCTGTAGTTATTCTGTTTGATGCCTGCTCTGTTATTGACTGTGGAACATTACAGGATGAGAGATGACTCAGCAACTCTGATAAATATCTTTGCCCCAAATGACCATCTGTACCTGTGTGTACTACCTGGAATGACATATGATGGACCACCCAGTTCCAAGGGTGGACAGCACCTTCACTACCTCCCTCCAGAGCCTCACCGTGGGGGAGGTTATGTGACAAGTACACACCACCAACTTATACCTTACTGGTACCATATATCCATAGTTAAGGACATTCCCCAATATGGTTGTACTACCAGAAAATGTAACCCTCTCATTCTTACCCTTACCTCAAGCAACAAGTGTCCACTTACTTCTTTATTCTTTGGTCTAGGGGCTAATGTAAGTGGCTGAGACCCGCTTGGGACTCTCATTGTAAACCTCCTGCCTGAGATTCCTAGGAAGCCTCCTCCTTCCCCTAGCAGGACACTCTCTAGCACTCTCTCACCACTCCCTACTTGACTTCCCCTCCTGAACTAGATCTAAAAACCATCTCGATACACAGAAACATGTTCTTATCGTAGTGCAGATTTACACTTTGAAATAGAACTAGGATATGAAGGGACGATTGCCTGGGTGGAGTGGATTAAATATTCTGTTCATGCACTGAACAAAATCGACTGTTAAGCTTGCTAGGCAGGAAGACCAGAGGTTAGAACAATGCTCTTTCCCCTAGGGTGGAGTACTAATCCTCAAGGAGTGTCCTGTATGCTTCAGCTATTCCAGGGAAAGACTGGCCAGTCTCGTTGAACTCTAGATCACCTCTAGCCTAAGATTCAAGGTCATAAGATTCGACCCCCTATTGCCTGGCCACTGGAATCAGAATCTAATTTCACTTCATGCCTCTCATGATTTGGAGAGAATTTTGTCTTCCTGGGTAACCTTTCATGGTGTACTGAGATCCGAAACCTGGAGGAAGACAACATTACAGTATCTTTGGAGATACCTCAAGCAGATACATGGTGGTACTGTGGGGCAAAACTCCTCTCCAGCCTCCCAGAAAATTGGAGTGGCATTTGTAGCCTAGCTCAACTGGCTATGCCCTGTACCCTGGCATTCCAAGTTCCCTTATCACTGAAAAAAAAAAAAAAAGGACAACCCAAGTATTCTCCTAGAGAGAAGAGGGAGGTCATCAATAAAAATCCTCCCTTTGATCCTAGCCAACCACTAGGAACTTTTGACAGTACTATTTGTTTAGATTCTATAGGAGCCCCAAGAGGAATCCCAAAGGAGTTCAAGGCAAGAAAACAGATGGTAGCAGGCTTTGAATCACTCTTTTGATGGGTGACAACTAATAAAAATGTTGAATGGATCAATTATATTTATTATAATCAACAGAGGTTTATCAACTATACCACTGAAGCTACAGCTGGATTAGCAGAATAGGTCGATGTGGCTCGTCAGATGACACTCAAAGACAGAATAGCCTTAGACATGATTCTGGCAGAAAAAGGAGGAGTATGTGTCCTGTTTGGAGATCAATGCTGTATTTTCATTCCTAACAACATGGCCCCAGATGGATCTGTTACTCGGGTCCTTAATGGATTAAGAGGTTTAGCAAACGAACTAGACTAGCAGAAAATTCTGGAGTAGAAGACAATCCCTTTACCAATCTGTTAGAGTCACAGTTTGGTAAATGGAAAAATTTTATGGCCTCTACACTAACTTCTTTGTGTTTGTAGCTGCAGTTTTTATTACCTTGTGTTTCTGTACTATACCTTGTGTCTGTGGCCTCACTCAGAAACTCATTGAGAAAGCAATAACAAAGCAATCTCTACCTGAATATGACACCTTTCTACTGACCAAGCTCCAGGAGACAAAGAGTCAGATGCTACTTGCCCAGTTTGAAGAAAAATTATCAACAAGGAGAGGAGGGACTGTGAGAAATGGCCTATTTGGTTTTAGCCTTTCGCTGTTTATTTGGCTATTTTTTTTACTTACTTTATTTATAAAAAGGAAACATTGTAGCACAGCTACAATGATGCTGGGTACTATACCCCAAACCCTATCAAAGGGACTTTCCAAAGTTAACCCTATCACCAAATAAGGTGATGATAACAATAACTATCCATTGTCTTCTTGAACCCTAAGACAATAGGAACCTCACATTTCCACTATAGAGCCTATATTTCCCCCAGTCCTGGAACCTAAGGGTGGGGCCCACTTTTCTGCATGCTGCTCTCAATTCAAATCAAATAATATTCCATCTGCGGATTGCAACCTAATCAACGCAACGAGTGCCACTCCAGCATGCTTCACTTCAGACTGTGACCAGAGACTTCAGGTGTGGAATGACAACCCTTCAGCTTCATCACTCAGGTGAGACCTTTCCTTTCATAGTATTCTCTAATTCCATTCCAGGTGTTCCACTCCCCAACAAAGTCCCCAAACCTAGATATAGTCCAGGTTCCCTGAGATAGAGCATAGGTTCACCCATGCCCATAAACTAGGGGAAAAATATATACCTGAAAGCAGAAGTACACAAGAGCATGCAGGGAATACCCCCCAACACTTCATCTGCATTATCCCAGTCTTTAGGTCCATGATTGTTCAACAATTTGTTTGGCTTGTATGTTAACTCTCTTTTCAGCCACCAGGTTCCGGATGCCAGCAAGATGCTGACCAGACTTCCCTGGACAGACAACCCCATCAATTTGTACTGGAGCTCCACTTCCTCAGAGCTCCACCCTACTAGGGAAAGAGAGAGACAGGCTGGGAGTATGGACCGACCAGTCAATGCCCATGTTCAGAGGGGAAGCAATTACAGAAGCCAGACCTTCCACCCTCTGCAACCCACAACGACCTTGGATCCATACTCCCAGAGAGACAGAGAATGGGAAGGCTATCAGGGGAGGGGATGGGATATGGAGATCGGGTTATGGGAATTGTGTGGAATTGTACCCCTCTTATTCTATGGTTTTGTTAATGTCTCCTTTCTTAAAAAAAAGGAAACACTGACAAAACCATAGGATAAGAGGGGTACCTATTTGTAGATGTTTATCGATCCAGTCTGACTTCAGACTCCTGACACTTGCATGACTATAACCATTACCTGTTTTTCTTCAAAGTTAGCTTAGCCTACCTGGTCCCCCCTCACTAACTTCTCATACATACATTCACTCCTATCCCTTTCCCAAATGTAGTCTCATTGTAAGCCTAGACTACCTGGACCTCTCCTCACTTCCCATGCATCTGCATATGTGGGATGGGTCCCCTCTCCCAAATATGGTTAGATTGTAAGCCAATTCCCACTCGCCAAATGGGAAAAGGACAGGTTGTTACCATGTCCTAGTAATGTGTAAAAAGCCCTAAAGATTGCCCTTGGTGTGCTTGCTGGTTTACACACACGCACACGCACACACACAGAAACTTTTGCCTTGCTTATGACTCTTGGTGTCTCAGTCCTTGTGTTGCGCCACTATGTTCCATCGCTGGGGAGCCAGAGACGACCCGAACTGCCCCTGCGGCTACAGACAGACTATGACCCACATAGTCAACGACTGCCACCTCTCCAGATTCAAAGGAGGTCTCGAAACTTTACATCAGGCTCAACCTGACGCTGTTGACTGGCTACGGAAGAAGGGCAAACGCTAGAAGAAGAAGAAGTCCTTGTGTTAAGAAGTTGAGTGTGTTTTTCCACACTAGCATCCTTCGAACTCCTCACATCCCTGGCATTCCTTGAATACCACAGATTCTTTGAATTCCTCACATTCTTTGATTTCCTGGAATGTCTGAATTCCTCACATTCCTGTCAAATTTTTGAAGTCCCGGAATTCTTTGAATTCATCTCATTCTTTGACTTCCTTATATTCTTTGAATTCCTGGAATGCTTTGAATTACTCACATTGATGACATTCTCCTAATTCCCCACATTTCTGACATTGTTTGAATTCCTCACATTCCAAACATTCCTTTTATTCATCCCGTTTCTGGCATTCTTTCAAAAAAAAAAAACCAAGAACTCAGCGATTCCTCCCAAACTGTGAGGAATTCAGTGAATACCAGGAATGTGAAGAATTTGAAGATTCCAGGTACATGAAGAAGGAATAAAGGAAGAAAGGAGGGGAGATAAAAAAAAAAAAGAAACTTTAATATTATTTGGAAAAATAAATTCCAGATTATTTTTTTAGAACTGTCACCTCCCCTGGTGAGGGAGAATGCACGACACAGAGGGTCCTGGAGAGCTTGGGCAATTTTTTTCACTGGGTTTGCACACATGGAACTGGAATACATACTAGGCACAGTTTGTTTTCACTGTACATGTGGAACTGAGATCCACTTGGAGAAGGGTTCTTTTTTTTTTTTTTCTGCAGTATATGAAGGGGGAGGAGTTTACTCCATTGGGCCAATGAAAAGTGGGCCCCGGTGTGATGTTAGAGGAATTAGAAGAGAAGCAGTTTATACAGAGAGGGGTCTTTTGGCCTTGGGCTTTTGGGCTTTTGCCATATTAGATGAGGTGCAGAGACCCTTGGGAAATCTATGCACCGAGTCTTTCTATTCTAACTTCAATTTTAAATGACTAGTAAAGAACTAATTTAGAAACAAACAAACAAAAAAAAGATCCCAGCCTTCCCTCCCTAAACCTTCTACACACACATATATGCATACACACCGCCGCCGCCGCCACCACCACCACCACCACCACCACCACCCTTATTATCAGATTTCTGCTCCAGTCACACAGGCTTGATCCTAACTCATTCCTGTCTTGGAACCTTTGCACTGGCTACTTCCGCTGCCTGAAGTTCTAGCCCAGATAAACACACCACTCTCTCCCCCACTTCCTCTAGACCTCTTACCCTTTATCATAGAGCCCTTCCTGGCCTTCCTATCTACAAGAGCACTCACCACTCTCTTTCCCTCTCCCTCTCTGGCTCACTTTGCCTCCCTGCCCCCATCACCACCCCACACTGTGTACTTAGTGGAGGGGTTGTTCACATTCCCTCTCTGTCCATCTTAGTAAGTGCTGATGTTATGCATGTTATGCTGTGTAACAAGCTACCAAGCTACCCCAGAACTCAAGACTTCAAATAACAAACACTCATTTTTCCTTAACAATCCAAGGGTGGGTCTGATGCTGGATGGTGGTGCACTTGTTTGAGTGCACATGTTAGAATGGGCAAAGACCCCAGTTCAAGTCCTTGATCCTCACCTGCAGTGAGAAGCTTCATGAGTGGTAGAGCAAGCACTGCTGCAGGTCTCTCTAACCTTCTCTTATTCTCTCCTTCTCTCTCTCCCCCCTATTTCTCTATCTCACCTTTTCCTTTCAATTTCTCTCTTTCTCTATGAAGAAGAAGAAAAAAAAAGAGTGTAAGGGGCCATGAGGTTGTGCAGCACTAGGCTGTGGGTCAGCTTTCCCCCAAGTCTTTCTTCACTCTGCTTGGATCAAAAGCTCCCAGAGCACAATCTTCTCATGGAAAATTGTAAGTGCCTAGAAGCTCAGCCAAATTTAATGGTGCTCAAAACACACTATTAGTGGAAGAAGCATCATGGCCAAGTCTGACATCAATGGAGGGGCCTGTGTGTGGGTAGCGGGGATTGTATTGTTAAGTGGAAAACTAGGAAATGTTATGCATGTACAAACTATTGTATTTACTGTCGATTGTAAAACATTACTCCCAATAAAGAAAAAAAATCTGTTTATAAAGGATAGTATTTGAACAACGAGTGGGCTTCAAAAATGGACTGTATTTGATATTAAATTTCCTGTATATAGGATATAAGAGAATGTCCTGGGGGTAGAGAGCATAATAGTTATGCAAAGAGACTCTAATGCCTGAGGCTCCAAAGTCCCAGGTTCAGTCCCCTGCACCACCATAAACCAGAGCTGATCAGTGCTCTGGTTAAAAAAATAAATAAATTGTGGTCCGGGAGGTGGCCCAGAGGTAAAGCACTGGACTCTCAAGCGTGAGGTCCCAAGTTCAATCCCCGGCAGCACATGTACCAGAGTGATGTCTGGTTCTTTCCCTCTCTCCTATCTTTCTCATAAATAAATAAAATCTTTAAATAAATAAATAAATAAATAAATAAATAAATAAATAAATTGGGAGGGAGTAGATAGCATAATGGTTATGCAAAGACCGTCTTGTGCCTGAGGCTCCAAAGTTCCAGGTTCAATTCCCCGCACCACCATAAGCCAGAGCCGAGCAGTGCTCTGGTAAAAATAAATAAATTAATGTAAATAAATAAATAAAACAATATCCTTGACGCATGCATGCACACCCACACACACACACACACACACACACACACATATATATATAGAGAGAGAAATTATTTTTTTACCAGAGCACTGCTCAGCTCTGGCTTATGGTGGCACTGGGAATTGAACATGGGATGTCAGAGCCTAATCACTTGCATAACCATTATGCCATTTCCCCAGCAATATTCAAGGGGGCATGTCATGATCTTTGTAACTTTCTCTCATGTAGCTTAACAAAATAAAAGACTGATAATGCTATGTGTATTATATTAGATGCATATAATACATAAAGAAAACTAAAGCAAATGCAGCCAAACGTAATGAATGGACAGATTTAGGTGACTGAACTATAAGGGTCTATACTATTCTTTCAGCACTTTTCCAGGCCTGGCCATTTTCAACGTAAGCTTAATAAGAAAAACAAGCTGACGGGTGGGGCCTTTCAGGTGTTCTCTAAAGGATCCAGGACCATCCTTTTTTTGTCTTGCGTTTTCTCTCAAGCATCCTGCTCCCCACGCCCACCCCAGGGTTCAGGGTCTTGTTTACTAAACATCTCAGCAATGATCCCTCACCCCCTTGATTTCATCAATTATAAATATGCTTGCTACTCACCACAGGACAATTTGTGATGGACTGCGGCTTGTGGTGAGTATAGATAGCACCATCCAAGTTCACCGCAGCTGTGAGCAAAGATGGGGGCTGAGGCCAAACACAGGGCTGTGGGGGTGGGAGGACACCCAGGCAACCCTGCCACCTTCCTGTCTGTCAGTCAGGTGAGGCTATAGAGGGTAGCAGGCAAGGGGAACTGGGGGGGGGGGGAGTACTACTCAGGCTCACTACTGCTACTGGGCCAGACTGCTCAGGCCTGTGCATCCAGTGCCCACTTATCCAGGACTGGAGATCTCCCAGCTCCTACGAACTGAAGCCAACACTCTGGTTAACCTTGTCTTAAGTACCTTATGGACCTATATTTATGTCCTCTTCACAGCAAACCTAGGCAGAGCAAGTCATTAGACACATTGTGCAGATGAGGGGACCCAGGCACAGAGAAGTTAACTTCCTCAAAGTGACTGGTAAGTGACACAACCAAGTTTTGCTCTTTTTATCATATGATGTATTATTCAGTGATTTACATTAATAGATACAATGTGCACTTAATTGACACCTAATGATTAATAGTCACAAGTCATGGTTATTCCACTGATGCCTGCTTTGCCTTTCTGAAACTTGTCGGTTATACATTTCCCAAAAACATCTGTTCTCGCCTACTGTCACAAATCTGCTGTACAAATCTCTTTTCTATTTTTTAAATACTTTATTTATATGGATAAAGACAGAGAGAAATTGACAGGAAAAGGGGACATAGCAAGGGAGACATATTTATTTATTTATAATTGCAAGCCAGGGTTACTGCTGGGTATTTATTTATTTTGATTTACTAGATAGAGCCAGAAATAAATTGAGAGGAAAGTGGGAGATGGAGATGGAGATGGAGAAAAAGAACTACCTGCTGCACTGTTTCACCACTCATGAAACTTTCCCCTACCCCCACCCTCCTACTATAGGTAGGGTCTGGGGGTTTGAACCTAGATCCTTGCACATGGTAACATGTGAGTTCTACTGGGTGACTCACCATCCAACACCTCTCTCTCCTGATTTTTTTTCTTTGTTTGGGGGTGGAGGTTAATGATGTATAGGCAACAGTAAAATACAGTAGTTTGTACATGTATAACATTTCTCAGTTTTCCACATAACAATTCAACCCCCACTAGGTCCTTCATCATGTTCCAGGATCAGATACTCTCCCCACCCAGAGTATTTTACTTTAGTGCAATACACCAACCCAGTCCAAGTAGTGCTTTGTGTTTTCTTATTTTCCAACTTCTTTTTAAATTATTATTAGTGATTTAATAATGCTCGACAAGATTGTGGGATAAAAAGGATACAATTCATACAGTTCCCACCACCAGAGTGTCACATCATATTCCTTCCATTGGAAGCTTCCCTATTTTTTATCCCTCTGTGAGTATGGACCAAAGATCTCTATGGGGTGAAGAAGGTGGGAGGTCTAGCTTCTGTTATTGCTTCTCCACTGAGTGTTGTCAGGTTGATCCATACCCCCAGCCTGTTTCTATCTTTCCCTAGTGGGATAGGGAACATCTCTCCTTTTTATTTAATGTCCCATCTTCCCTTTTTCCAGAGAAAGGGTTGTTAGGCGTGTTCTCCAGGTTGTCTAATGCCATACCATAAAACAGCAACAGACATGGATTTCTTCCCAGCAAAGCCCCAGCCCAAGAAACAGAGCACATATACACATGTATTCATAAGTTAGGGGAAAATATACACCTTAAAGCAAAAGTGCACAATAGTTTGTAGTGACCCATTAAGTGCAGCAAGTGAGTAGAAAGACCTAAAAAAAAAAAAAAGACACCATATAAAGTACTTAGTCAAACAGTTTCTACTTAGATCTAGCTACCCTCCCCTACCTACTTCTTATTTCACTTCCCTAAATCACTCCAAGGCTAACTTTGTCAAAGTAAGAACTACAAAAGTTGGATAAGGGAAAGAGACCGATACACTTTAATGATGGCTCTTTTGGTTACTTCCAGGCCACCCCATCATCCGGGGCCCTAGTCAGGGAATCCTGGGATTACCACACAGACATGATGGGCCTAGACCTCTAATAGATTCCTCTTGCCACTATCACTAGCCATATTCATCAGGAACAACATAATGGACCCCTTTGTGGGCCCCTACAGGGCCTTGCCCTCGATGTGGATCAACAACGATAGGGACTACCCCATTCTCTGAAGGGAAGTTGGGCCAGAATATTCTCAGGGAAGATGGTTCTGGCAATAAGTGCAGCCTAGAATGTTCCAAGCTACGACCACAAAATATGAGCTCAGATGTACAGGGATGCAGAGGTTATACAGGCTCCTGTGCTGAATATGGGCCCCAGATCAAATTGATGGGATTTTTTTAGTTAACCATATTTACATACTTTTCCCATATTTGGGAGCTACGCTCTTCCTTGATCCAGCTTTCTAGTCCTATCTCCCCAGACAATAACATTGGTCCACCTCTACATGTTAGCTGTTGGGCTCAAGCAAAAATTAGTAAAATCATACCCTCCCCCCCAGAATATACCTAAACTAGACCTACTAGCTTTTTCAAAATGGAGACCGCAAAATCTCATCTGCTATATTCTTACTATGTGTGCTTAACCCAGTGCGCCACCTCCCGGTTCCCATCATCTGTACTCTTACCTTTCGGTTCCTGGTTAAAGAATTTGTTCTGCTTTGTATCTTAATGCTTTTTCAGCCACCAAGTTGCAGATGCTACTATGACGCCAACCTGACTTCACTGGGCAGATGACCTCACCAATGTACCCTGGAACCTCACCTTCTTAGAGCCCTGTCTCACTAGGCAAAGACAGAAACAGGCTGGGAGTATGGATCAAACTGCCAATGCTCCTGTTCAGCAAAGAAGCTGAAGAAACCAGACCTTCCACCTTCTACACCCCATAATGATGTTGGGTCCATGTTCCCAGAGACATAAAGAATAGGAAAGCTTCCAAAGGATGGGCTGGGATATGGAGCTCTGATAGTGGGAATTGTGTGCAATTTTACCCTTCTTATTCAATGGCCTTGTTGATATTTTTTATGAATAAATTTTTAAGAATTTTAATCAGGAAGAAAATGGATTTCTCCTTGGGATGGGTGTCAATGAACTCGTGGTAACTGAAGTGGGTGACTGGGCACAGGTCTTGGAATGTCCAGATCACACTGCCTTCTGTCTTAGGAGTATACCTAGCATCAGCCACATACAGAGTGTAGATCAGAGTTTGCAGGCTGAATGAATAAACAAGACACCCTCCTATCTGAGTCATTACACTAAAGGACGATTCTTACTACAGTAATATTTCAAAGAACCCAGAAATTTCAGTGTCTGAGCTGTGACAGTTCATGACTGAAAGCAACTTTAGGATTCTTTTGCCCAAGAGTAGACAAGGTCAAGAGCCTATACAGAAACAGGAGCTACTGCTTTTGTTTGTTTGTTTATTGTTTTTTATTGCCACCAGGGGCTTGGTGTTTACACCATGAATCCGCCATCTCTGGTAGCCATCCCCCCCCTTCTCTTTCTTTCTCTTCTTTCCTTTTTTCTTTATTCATTTTTTTTTATAGGAAGAGAGAAATTGAGAGGGGTAGGAGAGAGATAGAGAGACATCTGTAGCACTGTTTCACTGCTTGTGAAGCTTCTCCCCTATAGGTGTGGGTTGGGGGATTGAATCTGGGTCCTTATACATGGTAACTCATGCACTCAACCAGGTGCACCACTGCTCAGTCCCTTGAAGAAAATTTAAAAAGGAAGATAGAAGACAAAAACAAAGTTATCTTCTGGTGAAGAAACTATTTGTACTTGTTCAGTGGATCAGTTATGCCTGTAAACACAGAAGTCATGAATTAGGGCACTCAGGAACCTGGAAGTATGTCCAGAAAGTCTCTGAAGGCATGGGAGGAAATGAGGCATTCCCTTGACTAAAAGTGTGACTTCAACTCTAAGAGCCTTTTTAGCTGGTCAACTCCACTGCCTAGTCCTTAACTCTGGCTGCTTCTTCCAAAGGCTAATAAATGTCTGAAACTGCCCCCACTTCATCCCCTCCTCAGGCCCCAGCTATGGGAAGGGGAACCTCTGATAAATAAGTCAAGTCCTCTTGGGCCTCGAACTAGATTCCCATCCATGGGATGGTCTGGACAGTGGCCAAAGACTAGTGATTACTCCCAACATGCAGGGAGCTCAGTGCCCCCCACCCCCATCTCCAGGGCAGTCATTGGCTTTGGCCCTGGATAAAACAGTGACAGTGGCACCGCTGCCCACCCCTTGCTGGGTTCCCAGGCCCCCAGAGCCCTCCCATAAGCATAAGGAGCCATTTGCCCCATAACCAGTGGGTGACCAGGTTTTTAATCTTAGAGGCCCTTTGGATCTCAGCTGGGAAGTAGGATTTGTCAAATGGGGAGGAGGTAGGCACTGTCTAGGAATGCCAGAGAGTTTCTCAGTGGAAGGGGGCCAACATGGAGTAATATGTCTCTAATCCAGACCATTCCCCAACCCTCCAAGCCCCTCCCTTCCCTTACCCCTCCCCCCCCCCCAGAAGTCAGCTAGCTCTGCAGTTCCTCAGGGGAGTGTCTCCCACATGCTGAGCTGCTAAAAGAAATGGATGCCTGAAATGACTCTGGAAAGCTTATTTTATATTAACTCAGGTGCACATCAAGTTGGGGTGCCTCTTTGCTTGATTCTCATCCTCCTGCCTATGAAATGTCCTCTCTGGACTACAGCCTGTCAGTGGCTGTCCTACAAAGACCCTCTACCTGGCCACAGAAGACACAGCAGTGTCTGGGCTGTGAGCAGGTGGAGAAGCACACACTGGGTCAAGTCCTCCTTAGCCACTGCTGCACTTGCTCTGTGACATCAGGCAAGTCACATCCCCTCTCTGGGCCTCAGTTGCAGCAGGAGGACAGACTTAAGAGTTTCTTGTGTACCTGGTTTGTACCATGTTCTTAACACACATGATACTACACAATCTGTGCCAATGACCTTGGGGCAGAAGCCTTTCTCTTCTCAGTTTACAGGAGAGGAGAGGCCATGAGAAGAGGTAAAACGTGCCTCAGGCTACAAAGTAGCTTGGTGCATGCTGTGCAAATGTCTCCCCAAGGCTCTGCCACCCTACACAGAGTATTATGGTACTTTCAGGGCTTTCCCTAACCAATCCTGTCCCGACATGTCACTCCAGGGTGCTGACCTAAGAAGTCCGCCTACTCCCCCTGCCCTGGCTCTCTGTGCTCTCTTGCCCGGTGGCGGTGGCGAGGTAGCAGGGCAGCCATTTTTTTGGCTGGCTCCACGTGGCCTGAACCACCCGTCTTTATTGTTGTCTGACCCAAGAATAAAGATTTGTGCTCCCTCTGCACTTCTGTCTCCTTCACATCCCGCCGCTGCATCAAGCAGCAGGTACAGGACCTGAAGTTCTTCTCTTGAGCACTTTCTCCTGCACTGCAACCTCCAGGTGGTCCTGAGATGCTGTGGCTCAAACTCAGGACCTCATGCTTGAAAGTCCAATTCTTTGTCCACTGCTGTACCTCTCTTCCTACTTCTGGGTGCTCCTAAAGTCACCTTCGAGACTAAGGAAGAGATCTAGGATTTTTAGCAACTTGAGCTCTCGCTCTTTCTCTGTGGTCTTCACCATCTAATCACCTTTCCACTGACATTCTTCCTCCCTGCCAGTCTTTCTCAAACTTTAACGGTATGTGCAAACTGCCCAAAGTTTACTTTTTTGAGTCTCTCAGTCTTCTTAACCTGTCAATTCACCCTGCTGAGGTTGGTAAGTTCAACTTCCTCCTCCTCCCTGACCTGTCCTCCCTGACCACACAATGTAAAGCCATCACCCTCAGAAGTATCAAAGTATTTGACATTTTCATTTGTTTATCATTAAACAAATGTTTGTGTGTATCCCTAATAGAAAGGTGCTGCTCCCACAGATGCAGGGACTTCACCTGCTTTATCAAGTATTCTCTCCCCAGCACCTAAAACCCTGCACTTACAATGCTCAGGGATTTAACAAAGGAGCAAATTTATGATAATAACACAATCACCATTTGGGGAGTGTTTGCTATAGCTCACATTCCCTGAGGATGGTCAAGACTTAGCCCCATTTTACAGGTCAGGAGACTTGACCCAACAAAGTATAATAAATAACCTGCATGTACCCTAGTTTCCAGCTTTGAATCTCAGCATGTCTGACTACTGCTCATTAGGATGCTTTGTCAGCTCAGAAGTGCTTGAAAGCTTAAGTGCTTATAGCAATCGTACTTCCAAACTTGTTGAGAGTCAGCATGCATGGGTCTTCACTCTTGCCAAGAGAAGAAGCACCAAGACCCCACATGCAGCCCTGGATGCATGGACCTGGATCTTCTCCCTTTTCTGGCCTGTGTACCAAAAATTGAAAAACAAACATTTTAAAATAAAAGCCATATTAAAAAACAAAACCAACTTTCGGCCTTAAAATACTGTGTGCCAGGGGGCCAATTAGCAATTATGCTGGATCTTATTATGAGGAGATGGAAGCCTAATTGGACTGATTTTACATTCTGCACACCTCCACAGATTGTTTTGGGAATTAAGGTATCAGTTGTATCGGTAATTATGGTTTACCATTAAATTACACACCCCCACACACAGAGAAAACTGGTAAATTGTCTGTGACGGGACTTAAATTTAGCCCAGACCCATGTCCAGTGAAGACTGCGCGAGTCAAGACAAGCCACCAGGAAACCACTGGGTGCCCTGTGCCAGGCGCTAATTACGGGGTAAGGCTTCCAAGGTTTTACCTGAGACAGCATGACCTGCCCCGCCTGCAGCACTCTCATGTGGAGTGTGCCCTTGAATCCTGCCCCATTTTACTGGACCTGTGCACAATGCAGTCATGTGGTTTCACGTGATAGGTGAGGATACTGGGACAGAAGGAACCCCATGGCTCAGAGGGCTATGTTGTGATTCCAGAATGTCACAGTCAGACACACCTGTCCTGGTGGTGGGGGCACTGCATCTCTCTGAGCCTCTCTTTCCTCACCTTTTAAATGGGTACACCACCTGTCCTATACATGAGAGACTGTGAAGACTCACTGGCAACAGTCATGGTGAAAAAAACCCTCTGTGGTAGCCCTGTGATGTACCAGGCAGGCATTCATCTTTAATTAACTATTAATTAATTAACTAATTTACCTCCAGGGTTATCACTGGGGCTCAGTACCTGCACTATGAATCCATTGCTCCTGGAGGCTATTTTTTTCCTTTTGTTGCCCTTGTTGTTTATAGTTGTTGTTATTATTATTGTAGTTGTTTTCGCCATCTTTGTTGTTGGATAGGATAGAAAGAAATGGAGAGAGGAGGGGAAGACAGAGAGCAGGAGAGAAAGACACCTGCAGACCTGCTTCACCGCCAATGAAGCAAGCCCCTGCAGGTGGGGAGCTGGGGTTTGAACCAGGATCCTAATGCCACTCCATGTGCTTTGAACTATGTGCGCTTAACCCACTGCAACTGGCCCCCTCATCTTTAATTTTTTCCAGTAATTCAATAATTTATTCCTCTAAAAAAGTGTGTAAAAGAATATAACTCTCATTCACAAGGTATATATGAATGACATTTAAAATGGGGGCCTTTTACTATTGTCTTTTTATCAAAGTCTTTTAGTTTACTATACCAGCGCTATACTGTAGGTTTTTTTAAAATGAACTTCAAATATTTTTGTATTCTTTCAGATTGTTTGCTATATATAAAAGAAGCTCACTGCAAAATGCTTGAAGGAAAAAAGGAAACAAAAGAAAATCCAGAACTCCCAAGAAATGTGTAACTTTTACATTTAAAAAAGGTTCTAGGGTGGGTGGGTGGGGAGAATACAGGTCCATGAAAAATGATGAATGAAATAGTGGGGGTTGTATTGTTAAATGGGAATCTGGGGAATGTTATGCATGTAAAAAAAAAAAAAAGAAGTAGAAACGCAAAGCAGAAATTGACTGAGTTTGGAGTATGGCACCAAAGTAAGAAAGCAGAAGTACACTAGAGTTTGCAGTGAGTACCTCCCTAACACTTCGTCTCCACTATTCCAAGCTTTGGGTCCATGATTGCTCAACAATTTGTTTGGCTTTGTATGTTAACTCTCTTTTCAGTCACCAGGTTCCAGATGCCATCAGGATGCTGGCCAGGCTTCCCTGGACTGAAGACCCCACCAATGTGTCCTGGAGCTCAGCTTCCCCAGAGCCCCACCCTACTAGGGAGAGAGAGGCAGACTGGGAGTATGGACCGACCAGTCAACGCCCATGTTCAGCGGGGAAGCAATTACAGAAGCCAGACCTTCTACCTTCTGCAACCCACAATGACCCTGGGTCCATGCTCCCAGAGGGATAGAGAATGGGAAAGCTATCGGGGGAGGGGGTGGGATATGGAGATGGGGCGGTGGGAATTGTGTGGAGTTGTACCCCTCCTACCCTATGGTTTTGTTAATTAATCCTTTCTTAAATAAAAAAAAAATTAAAAAAATAATAAATAAGTAAAAAAGGTTCTAAAATATACATACAAGCATGCTGGACAATCCTACCCCACTCCTTCCCTGCCTCCCCATTTTTAGTTCAAACCATGGTAAGAGTTTGATTTCTGCAGAATTTAAAAAATAATAATAATAGTAAAATAACTTCTCACTCTGTAGCAAATCCAAGGCTTGTACATTTCAGATTAATTCAGTAAAAAACTCACAAGTGAAATAATGCATATTTAAGGGGAGCATTATACAGACTTTTTCACATAGAAGTACATAATAAGATTTTTAAAAATCTATTTCCATCCATTTATTTTTGCACAAAATGTATAAATATGTCACCAGCTTTTCTTTTTTTTTTAATTTTTTATTTTTATTTTTTTTATTTAAGAAAGGATTAATTAACAAAACCATAGGGTAGGAGGGGTACAACTCCACACAATTCCCACCGCCCCATCTCCATATCCCACCCCCTCCCCTGATAGCTTTCCCATTCTCTATCCCTCTGGGAGCATGGACCCAGGGTCATTGTGGGTTGCAGAAGGTAGAAGGTCTGGCTTCTGTAATTGCTTCCCCGCTGAACATGGGCGTTGACTGGTCGGTCCATACTCCCAGTCTGCCTCTCTCTTTCCCTAGTAGGGTGGGGCTCTGGGGAAGCTGAGCTCCAGGACATATTGGTGGGGTCTTCAATCCAGGGAAGTCTGGCCGGCATCCTGATGACACCTGGAACCTGTGTCACCAGCTTTTCTTAACTTAAAAATCTTAAATAAAAGACACCAGATGGGGGGGTCGGGCGGTAGTGCAGCGGGTTAAGCACAAGTGGCAGAAGGATCCCTGTTCGTGCCCCCAGACCTCCACCTGCATGGGAGTCGCTTCACAGGCAGTGAAGCAGGTCTTCAGGTGTCTGTCTTTCTTTACCCCTCTCTATCTTCCCCTCCTCTCTCCATTACTCTGTCCTATCTAACAAAGATGACATCAATAACAATAACTACAACAACAATGAAAAACAACAAGGGCAACAAAAGGGAAAATAAATATTAAAAAAAATTTTTTTAAAAGACACCAGATGAAAACCACCCTTTGCTGCCTTTTATTTTATTTTATTTTTGTAGAGTTTTTTTTTTTTGCTTAGAATTAGATTTCTTGGGAAAAAAAGCCCCCACATTAAAAACAGCCCATTAAAAAAAAAACTTCAAAGTTATGATGAATTCTGGGGGGAAAAAAGCAACCCCAAAGTGGTAAAAGATTACAAATTTTACAAAAGATTACAATTTGTCTTCTCACCAAGATAATTTTATACAAGTTTACAATCTTCATCATCTTATGCTCTTTAAAATACCTTGAGAATTTCTCCTTTCTGATTAAGAAAAAATATCACTGCAATATTTTTAAAGTCAATTTTACACTGTACACATTAGATACAAATGGTTTGATATACCAGATTTTTTTAACCTATACATTCATTCAAGTGCATTGGGAAAAGCATTATATTGCAGTCATAGAGTTTGAATCTAGCTACTAAATCAGGTTTAGGGGGAGGTGTTGGGGGGTTGCTGGACAGATGAAAGAGGATGCCAGAATGGAAGAGTCCGCAACAAGGAGAACAGATAGGGCCAGCAGGTCAAGAGCTTGAACTTCTCATCATGTTTGCCGGATGTCCCCAGTGGGAGAAACAAGTTCCCAAGACCTTGCCCATCTGTGGCTCCACACTGAAGAGTGGCTGAGTTGTAGGATCCCTTGGCACTACAAGGGGGCAGCAAGAGGGCATCCCCAAAGAGCACCCAGATTTCTTATTCCTCAAACCAATACAAACAATGATGAGGGCACTGAGGATCTAGGGATGGATACTGGACATGATTACTAGCTTTGTTTATAGATCAGGAAATCAGAGACCAGAGCAATTAAGCCACTTGGCTAAGCTCATATAACTGGTGAGTAACAGTCAAGACTAAAATCCATGCCTGTCCTGATAAACAGCTCCCTTCCCCAGCCCTCTGCCTGGACTTTTCCAACATAGGACCAGACCTCAGCACCAGGGGTTGGGCTGTGGGGCCTGTGTGCATTTCTGGCTCTAGGAGGCTCAACTACCTGCTCACAGCTTAGAGGTTCAGTCAGTTGAGGAGTGCAGGAGTTCTGTGTGTTAAACAGACACCTGTCAAGATGAGTCTGGAGGGAAGGCTTGCTGCCATGAGATGGAAAATTTTGAAGGTCAGATATCAAGGAATGACGTACTTACTTACGTAATTGATTGCTATCAGGACTGTTGATGGGACCAAAACTACAAACCCACTACTCTCAGCTGCTGTTCCCCTCCCTTTCTTTTTATTTGCTAGGACAGAGAGAAATTGAGAGGGGAGGAGTAGATAGAGGGAGAGAGAAAGATAGACACTTGCAGACCTGCTTTACTGCTCATGAAGAGTCTCCCTCCTACAGGTAGGGAGCAGAGTAGGGGTCGAGGGGGAAGATAAACCTGCGTCCTTGGACATGGCAATGTGAATGCTCAACCAGGTGTGCCATAGCCTAGCCACTAAGGGGTTTCTGTTGTTGCTGTCACTGGAAAGTTAACTCCCCATCAAGGCTTAAAAGTCCACCCCAGGGGCCTGATGGTTGAGTGCACATATTACAAAGATCAAGGACCCAGGTTACAGCCCCTGGCCCCCACCTGTAGGAGGAAAGCTTCACAAGTGGTAAAGCAGGGCTGCGGGTGTCTCTCTGTCTCTCTATCTCTGTCTCTCTCCCTCTATCTCCCCCTTCCTCTCAATTTCTGGCTGTCTCTATTCAATAAATAAAGATAATAAAAAATTAAAAAAAAAAAACTGGACCAGAGAACATCTCTACATTAGAAAGAGGTGAGTATGGAGATGCTGGTGGTCCTTTAAAAAAAAGAAGTCCAAGGGGGCCAGGAGTAGGGGTGATGGGATGGGACACAGTCTTTTGGTGGGGGGAATGGTGTTTATGTACACTCCTATTAATTTGTAGTCATATAAATCACTAAATAATATGAGAGGGGAAAAACTGATTGAATGTTTCAAACTTTTTGGAGCACAGACTGAGTCTTTTTAATACATAGGTTGAGTCTTTGATATATTGACTCTCTTAAAAGCTTAGTCCAGGGAGAACAAAAGCAACCGGTGGCATAGCTATACGCATAATGTCAAAAGACATAAAATATGGTGATGGTGTGTATGATACAGCGAAGCCTAACTAAGGGATTTTTCAAAGTTAACCCAACTGCCAAACAATATGATTATTGAAATAACTATCTATTGTCTACTTAAACCCTAAGACAACAGGAATCTCTTGCTTCCTACAGAGACATCAGGCATGGAATGCCAACCCTTCACCTTCATCACTCAGGTGAGACCTTTCCTTTCATAGTATTCTCTAATTCCATTCCAGGAGGTCCACTTCCTAACAAAGTCCCAAAACCTAGATATAGACCAGGTCCCATTAGATAGAGCATATGTTCACATGTATCCATAAATTAGGGCAAAATATATACCTGAAAGCAAAAATACACAATAGTCTGTAGTGAGTCAGTACCAAGTTCATAATGAAATAGCTTCCACTTAGACTTAGAAACCCTCCTCACCTACTTCCTATTACAGTTCTCTCACTCACTCCAAAGCTAACCTTAGCAAAGCAAGGACTACAAAAGCTGAATAAGGGCAAGAGACTGGCATACTTTAACGATGACTCTTTAGTCACTATTAGACCACTCCACCAGCTGGGGCCCTAATAGGGCAATCCTGAGATTTCCAAACAGACTTGATGGGCCTAGAACTCAAATAAATCCCTCTCTCCATTGTTACCGGTCATTTCTCTCAGGAACAACAAAATAGACCCTTTTATGGGCCCCTATAGGACCTTGCCCTCAACTTGGATCAACAATGGTAGAGAATGTTCCATCCTCCGAAGGGAGGATAAACAACATACTCTATGCTACACCTGAGGAAGGTGGGTCTGTACTGGGGCAGCATGGAATGTTCCTACTCATGACCACAGAATGTGAGCTCAAATCTACAGGGATGCAGAGGTCACACAGGCTCCTAAGCTAATTATGGGTCTCAGATCAGATCAAATCGATGGGATTTACAGTCAACAATACTTATACCCCTTTCCCATATTAGGAAGCCACTCTCTTCCCTGATCCAGCTTTCTGGTCCTTCTCCCAGCCATGACATCATTTCCCCAGACAATAACTTGGATCCACCTGCATATCAGATTTCAGGCTCAGGCAAAAAACAAAGAAACAAACATACAACAAAAAAACCCACCAGTATAGCTACAGGCCTTTTGAAATATAACTAAAATATGCCTACTAGCTATCTACAAAATGGAGGACCCCCCCCCCCAACACTTCATCTGCACTATTCCAGCCTTTAGGTCCAGGATTGGTCAACAATTTGTTTGGCTTTGTATGTTAACTCTCTTTTCAGCACCAGGTTCCAGATACTAACAGGATGCCACCAGACTTCCCTGGACAGACAACCCCACCAATGTGCCTTGGAGCTCGGCTTTCCCAGAGCCCTTCCCCACTAGGGAAAGAGAGAGGCAGGCTGGAAGTATGGATCAACCTGTCAATGCCCATGTTCAGTGGAGAAGCAATTACAGAAGCCAGACCTTCAACCTTCTGCATCCCACAATGATCTTGGGTCCATACTCTCAGAGGATTAAAGAATACTAAAGCTATCAGGGGAGGGGATGGGATACGGAGGTCTTGTGGTGAGAACTGTGCAGAGTTGTACCCCTCTTATCCTATGGTTTTGTCAATGTTTCCTTTTGATAAATAAAAAAAAAAATCCGGGGGGGGGGAATACAGGTCCAAGAAGGATGACAGAGGACCTAGTGGAGGTTTTATTGTTATATGGAAAAAAGAGAAATGTTATGCATGTACAAACTATTGTATTTACCATTGAATGTAAAACATTAATTCCCCAATAAAGAAAATTTTAAAAAGTCCACCCCATTCTAGGAAACTGGCCCCAATCCCACTGTATGAAGGAAATTCCACCTGCTCTGCACCCAGGACAGTCCTATACCTCCTCTAGTCCTCACAGGGCTTGGTCCCCCATCCCTGGGTGAACTCTACTGGGGAGTCTGCTTTCACATCTGCCACCCTGCGGGACAGGTCTCACCTGCTCAGGACTGCAAAACTCCAGAGATCCAGGGAAGTCCCAGAGTATGTGCTAAATAGGACAATATTGCTTTTTCTCCTAACTATATTATTTTTAGTATATATTACATGCCAAAGCTTCATAAACCATTTTCTCTAATCCTCCTATGAAGGATTCTCTCTTTTATAAGTGAGGAAATTGAGGGAGATTAAGTGACATACCCACAGTCACCTAACTATTATATGATGACAGGAATCCAACTTTTTAAAAAATTTTCTTTATTGGGGAATTAATGTTTTACAATCAACAGTAAATACAATAGTTTGTACGTGAATAACATTTCTCAGTTTTCCATATAACAATACAACCCCCACTAGGTCCTCTGTCATCTTTCTTGGACCTGTTTTCTCCCCCCTCCCCACCCCAGAGTCTTTTAGTACACCAATTCCAGTTCAGGTTCTACTTGTGTTTCCTCTTCTTATCATGTTTGTCAATTTCTGCCTGAAAGTGAGATCATTCCATATTCATCCTTCTGTTTCTGGCTTATTTCACTTAACATGAATTTTTCAAGGTCCATCCAAGATCGGCTGTAGATGGTGAAGTCACCTTTTAAAACAAACAAACAAACAACCTCAGATGTAGCATAGAGTATGTTGTTCATCCTCCCTTCAGAAGATGGAACATTCTCTACCATTGTTGGTCCAGGTTGGGAGCAAGGTCCTATGGGGGCCCACAAAGGGGTCTATTTTGTTGTTCCTGATAGAAATGACTGGTAACAATGGAGAGAGGGATTTATTTGAGTTCTAGGCCCATCAAGTCTGTTTGGGAATCTCAGGATTGCCCTATTAGGGCCCCAGCTGGTGGAGTGGTCTGATAGTGACTAAAGAGTCATCATTAAAGTATGCCAGTCTCTTGCCCTTATTCAGCTTTTGTAGTCCTTGCTTTGCTAAGGTTAGCTTTGGAGTGAGTGAGAGAACTGTAATAGGAAGTAGGTGAGGAGGGTTTCTAAGTCTAAGTGGACGCTATTTCATTATGAACTTGGTACTGACTCACTACAGACTATTGTGTATTTTTGCTTTCAGGCATATATTTTGCCCTAATTTATGGATACATGTGAACATATGCTCTATTTAACGGGACCTGGCCTATATCTAAGTTTTGGGACTTTGTTAGGAAGTGGACCTCCTGGAATGGAATTAGAGAATACCATGAAAGGAAAGGTCTCACCTGAGTGATGAAGGTGAAGGGTTGGCAATCCATGCCTGACGTCTCTGTACACAGTCTGAGGTAAAGCATGCTGAAATGGTACTCGTTGCATTGATTAGGTTTGAATCGACGGATGCAATATCATTTGGCCTGACTTGAGAGAAGCATGCAGGGAAGTGAGCCTCACCCCAGAGGTTCCAGGATTGGGAGAAACATAGGCTCTACAGAGGAAGTGGGAGATTCCTGTTGTCTTAGGGTTTAAGAAGACAATAGATAGATAGCTATTGCAATAATCACATTGTTTGGCAATTGGGTTAACTTTGAAGAATCCCTTTGTTAGGATTTGCTGTATCATACATATACACCCTCACCATATTTTATGTCCTTTGACATTGTTGGCATATAGCTGAGTAGTATTCCATTGTGTATATATACCACAACTTGCTCAGCCACTCATCTGTTGTTGGACACCTGGGTTGCTTCCAGGTATTGGCTATTACAAATTGTGCTGCCAAGAACATATGTGTACACAGATCTTTTTGGATGGGTTTGTTGGGTTCCTTAGGATATATCCCCAGGAGAGGAATTGCAGGGTTATAGGGTAGGTCCAATTCAAGCCTTCTGAGAGTTCTCCAGACTGTTCTCCACAGAGGTTGGACCAATTTACATTCCCACCACCAGTGCAAGAGTGTTCCTTTGACCCCACAACCTCTCCAGCATTTGCTGCTGTTACCTTTTCTTATGTATGAAATTCTCACAGGAGTGAACTGGTTTCTCATTGTTGTTTTTCCTTTCATTTCTCTGACAATCAAAGACATGGAGCATTTTTTCATGTGTTTCTCGGCCTTTTGGATCTCTTCTGTAGTGAATATTCTGTTCATGTCCTCTCCCTATTTTTGGATTAGGTCATTTGTTTTCTTGTTGTTGAGTTTGGCAAGCTCTTTATATATTTTGTTTATTAGCCTCTTGTCTGATGTATAGCATGTTCTCCCATTCTGTGAGGGTTCTCTTTGTTTGGGTATTGGTTTCTTTTGCTGTGCAGAAGCTTTTTAATTTGATGTAGTCCCATAGGTGTATACTTGCCTTAGTCTTCTTTGTAATTGGATTTGTTTCATTGAAGATGTCTTTAAAAGTTAGACGGAAAAGAGTTCTGGCCAATATTTTCCTCTAAGTATCTGATAGTTTCTGGTCTAACATTCAAGTCATTGATCCACTTGGAATTTACTTTTGTATTTTGTGAAATACAGTGGTTCAGTTTCATTCTTCTGCATGTTTCAACCCATTTTTTTCAACACCATTTGTTGAAGAGACTCTGCTTTCCCCATTTAATAGTCTGGGCACCTTTGTCAAAGATTAGATGTCCATAGGTGTGGGGGCTTACTTCTGGGCTCTCAATTATATTCCACTGGTCAGTGTGACTATTCATGTTCCAGTACCAAGCAGTTTTGATGACAATGGCCCTATAATACAGTTTGAGATCTGGGAGTGTGATGCCTCCAGTTCTGTTCTTTCTTCTTAAGATTGTTTTGGCAATTCTAGGTCTTTTCTGGTTCCAGATAAACATTTGTAGCATTTATTTTATTTTCATAAAAATGTGGTTGGGATCTTGATGGGGATAGCATTAAATTTGTATATTAAATTTGTATATGGCTGTGGGTAGTATATTCATTTTGATGATGTTAATTCTTCCAAGCCATGAACATGGAATATCTTTCCACTTCTTTGTCTTTTTCTATTTCCTTGAATAGTGACTCAAAATTTTCAGTATACAAGTCTTTTACTTCTTTCATTAGGTTTGTTCCTAGATATTTTATTGGTTTTGTTGCTATAGTAAAAGGAATTGATTTCTTGATTTCAACTTCTTCTAACTTAGTGTTTGCAATAGAGGAATGCCAAATATTTTGATAGCTTGTGTCTTCATTTTCATTGAACTCTTGAAACATTTTGATTTCTTTCTTTATTTCTTCTTTGACCCAGTAGTTGTTAAGTAGTGTACTGTTGAGCTTCCACATTTTGGGACTATTACTAATCTTTTGTTGATTATTAAGTGTTAGTTTAATTCCAGTATGGCTTGAGAATATGCTTGGGATGATTTCAATGTTCTTGAATTTGCTGATGCTGTCTTTGTGGCCTAACATATGGTCTGTCCTCGAGAATGACACATGTGGACCTGAATAAAATGTGTATTTCAGTTTCTTGGGATGAAATGACTCTGAAAATGTCCAATAGTTCTAGTTTATCTATCTCCTCACTTACCTCCCTCATGTCTTTATTGATTTTCTGCCTGGATGATCTGTCAAGTTGAGAGAGTGGGGGTGTTGAAGTCCCCTACAATGGCTGTGTTATTGTTAATATATTGCACAGTAGATGTCTGATGTATTTAGATGGCTTCTCACTGGGTGTATAGATGTTAAATATTTTTAAGTCCTCTTGATTGACTGATCCTCTGAGCATTAAGTAGTGTTCATCCCTATCTTTCAATTTTATTTATTTTAAAGTCTATCATGTCAGATATGATAATAGCTGTTTTGCCCATTTTTGTGGGCTATTGGCTTGTATGATAGTTTTCCATAAAACTATCATACACTTTGAGTCTGTCTTTGTCTTGTTGAGTTAAGTGGCTTTCCTATAGATAGTATATTGTTGGGTTGTGTTTTCTGATCCGTCTTCCTATTCTGTGCCATTTAATAGGTGAATTCAGGCCATTGACATTTATTGATATCAAAGATTGAAGATATTTTGATGCCATTCTTGTAGATTTTTAGAGTCTTCTGATATGGCATATTTATGGTGGTCTGACTGTTTATGGAAGATCTTTCAGAACTTCTTTCAGGGCAGGCTTGGTTGTTGGTATGCATGAGACCCCTTCTGTTTCATTTGGTTTAAATCCCCCCTGCTTAACACTGCATTCTATTTACATAACCACTTCATTCTATTTACATAACTGCTGTTAACAAGCACCACCCTCCCTCCAGGGCATTGGTTCAATCCCCACTGTTTCATGATATGTTTTTGCTCCACCCCCTCTCCTTGTCACACCCTGATCCTCTCCTTGTCACACTCTGATTGTCACCAGTCACTTTTCTCTCCACCCTCTCTATGTCACATCCTGTTTCCACCCTACTTGGCAAGTATATATAAAGACAACATTGTTCGTTTAAGAAGAGTTTAGCTTAGCTCGGCTTAGATTGTGCTGCATCCTGCATGAATAAAGAGATACTGCCTACAGCTCAGCCATGAGTCCCTGGTTGTCTATTACCCGCCCGTGAAGCCAGCCCGGCGAAAACAACATAGCCCGGCGAAAACAACACTTGGTCATAGTTGATTCCTTCAACTGTTGCTTGTCTGAGAAGGTTTTGATGCCTCCATCTAGTCTGAATGACAGTCTAGCAGGATACAGTAATCTTGATTGAAAGCCTTTCTCATTGAGCACTCAATAGATATCTTGCCATTCTCTTCTGGCCTATAATGTTTATGTGGAAGTCTGCTGCTAATCTTATGGGTTTTCCTCTGTAGGTGACTCTTTGCTTTTCTCTTGCAGACTTCAGGATCCTTTCTTTATCTTAATTCCTTTCCATTCTAAATTTTATGTGTCTTGGTGTCTTTAAGTCTGGGTTAATTCTGTTTGGGACCCTCTGGGATTCTTGAGCCTTTACATCTTTGATGTTGTCTAGACTAGAGAACTTCTCAGCTATTATGTCCTGTAAAAAGAATGCTTTCTTCCCCTCCACTTCTTTATTCCTCTGGTAAGCCAATAATGCATATATTATTTCTTTTGAAGTCATCCCATAGGTCTCTGTTGTTGTTTTCAGTATCTCTTGGTCTCTTTTTGAGATCTCTTACTTCTTCTTTAGTTGTCTTTAATTAATCCTCAATTTTGCTAATTCTGTTTTTAGCCTCATTTATTTTATTCTCTCTCCCCTCTACTGTTTTCTGGAGTTCATCTATTTTGCTACCCTGTCCTGATACTGTTTTACCTTGTTCAGCTAGTTGTGTTCTTAGCTCAGCTATTTCAGCTTTCAGCTCTCTAATAACCTTGAGACAATTAGTGTTTTCTTCCAGAGTCTCATTGGTTGTTTCTGCATTTCTGATGACAATTCTTTCAAACTCTTTAGTCCTGTTATTATTTCCTTAACTAGTGTTTAGATGTTGACCTCCTTATTTTGTGCTTCAACCTTTGGGGGGCTTTTAGCTGGACTCTTGTCTTGGTTCATTTCTCCAATATTTCTTCTTGTTGGTTTAACCATTTTATATAGTATGTTATGAGGTCCCTCTCTCAGTACTTTTCAAATTACTGATCACTCTTGCCTGGATTGACTTGTGTCTAAGTAAGGTAATTAAAGTGTTCACAGTTGTGGAAATTGACAGTTGTTTCAATATTATTTGAATCCCTGAGTTGGAGCAGTTGTTCCCTGTAGGCTATGGGAGCCTGAGGGCTTTTAAAGTAGGCTTCTTAGCTTAATCATTGACTCCTGACCAAGAGATAAAGCAGGGTGGGACAGAGATAATCCAGTGGTTATGCAAAGAGACTCTCACAGCCACACTGCTAGGCCACTGAAGTATAGATCTTCTCCTGAGTTTCCTGGTTAGTTCTCTGTCCCCTGGTGTCAGCACAGCTGCCCCCCCCCCCCCAGGCTGCTCCAGATTCTGAGGGCAGTAGCAATGGAGACTCACAGTTGCACTTGGTGAGTCTTAGGGGAGACCTCTCCTCCCTTCAGCTGTCTCTTTTATTGGTGAAACAGACTGGAGATGGTGTCTCAACTGGTTAACTGCTGGATTGTTACCAGCCACTTAATCTCTCCACATGTGTTTGCACTCACCAGTGATTTGGTGGGTTCCTGAAGTCGTTCTAGTCCTGCCTTGTTGTGGTCCCAGCCTATCTCCTTTGGTATTCCTAGTTGACTGGGGAGAAGAGAGGAGAGGAGAGGAGAGGAGAGGAGAGGAGAGGAGAGGAGAGGAGAGGAGAGAAACACATTTGCTGATGCTCAGGAATCCAGCTTTTTAATATAGTGACAGAAGCTGATTCTGCTGCAGCCTTGAGGTGATCAGGTGGAGCAAAGGGTAAAGAAGTCACATGGCACGACTGTGTGACTAAGATGGTCACCTTCTGTCAACAGACAAAGAAGAGAAAGAATCCTGTAAAATGATGCAGTCTTTGGTGAAGATAAGTTTTGGGGTCAGGGGTCCTTCTGGCACCACCAGAAGTTGACACATTGGTTTTGGCTATGAGAGAAATTATAGCAGGACTAATGTCAGCAAATCAGACACTTGAGATGAGCAGAGGTTTCATCTCTCAGTCTCTTATTTTTCCCAGAGCTATTTTTTAAATTTGTGATTAATAATGGTTTACAAGAGTTACAGTTACAGGGTATAGTTCCACATCATATCCACCACCTAAGTTCTGTGCCAGACTTAGTCTTTGTAAATGATGAAGATTCTATCATAACCCAAACTGGCAATGACTGAGATGCATTGTGATGCAGACAGCTTCTCCCAGAATGGACTCCAGCTATCCCTTCTTTAGCTAGTCCCTGAGGCTTTGCTTTTCATAAAATACAACTATAAGAAGCAGTCAAAGGTATGAGTAGTTCCCATTTTACAATAAAGCTGGCTCAGCCTATCATACCATTTCAGGACTTTGGCCCTTCCAGAAAGTAGCAGCACTGGGGTGAGTCCCTTCTCACCTGTGTCTCATCACCCCACACCTGAGACTGTAGCCAGGCAATGCTGTTCTGATCCACTACTGCCATCATGCCCTTTGTGTGTAGACAGGGATGGATAATGTACATATCTGCTTAGTTCTTCCTTTTAAATCTGTAAATTATCAGATATAAGCCGTTTGGAATGCAATTTGGCAAAAATAGGAAGGGACATAAAAATGTTCATAGCCTTTGGCCCAATAATCTTCCCCTCGGGAATTAATTCTAAGGAAATAATTCATCATCGAGAGAGCAATCCTATATCTGCAAAGACATTTATGGTGACAGAGAAGAACGGGAGGCATCTGGTCTAGCCAGCAGACTGTCCCATAAACGACCATGCACCTATCCAGTGAAATATCATGACACCCTGTGAGAATGACAAATTAGAAAACCGTAAAGACAACAAACGGTATTGAGAAAATAAAACTGTGTGAAGACAGGCACGCAGAACTGTACAAATGCCAAGGTTATTACAAGACTGACAAGCCCATGAATGTGTAGGGGTGATGAGGGCCAGAAGCTGGAGAAATTAAAATAGCATTTGTGTTAGACATAGGACGTGGGAAAGTGGAGGTTCAACCAGCCTCTTCCCTGACTGCAAAGGATTACTGAGAAACCATTTTTGTAAAATCGCAGTTTGTCGCCAAAATGCTTTGACTTTCTTTAGAAGCCGCCCATCCCAGACCAAGCTTTGGTCCTCGGTTACCCGTCCACACACACCCCAGCCCCGCCCATCCACCGCAGCCCAAAGCAAAGCGCTGCAGCCTCTTCAGTCTCTAGTGCACCATCTCCCACTTTGCTCTGAGCTTTAGGAGGCAGACAGAGAGGCTTGGGGCGCTTTTTCATGATCATAATTCAAATTACCTGTTGAAGTCCGTCAAATGAAAAAATAGCCCCTGGGCCCGCCCGCACGCGGGTCGCGGGGGCGCCGGGAGCGCCGGGGTGGCTGCAGCGCACTCCCCGCGGCGGCCCGGGCCTGAGCTCATTTCCTGGGGCGCGCGCGCCGGGCTATTTCAGCCTGGCGCTGTGCAAACAGGACAATTTACTGCGGCCAAAAGGGGCCCAAATTACAATCATATCACAGACAAATATCCGCCATGCCAGGCCTCCTGTGGCCGCGGAAGGGCCTCTTTCTCCGCATGGCGGTGTTGGGGGGTGGGGGGAACGCGCGGGGTCAGCCGGGTCCGCGGGGAAGGGGGCTGGCTGGCTCCTTGGTGCCATCAGCGTTTGCCTCTGCACTGTGCCCCCAGCCCTGCAGTAGGAAGAGAGGCCTTTGGGGGCAGTCAGATACGGCTTCCATTCCAGAAAACTTCACCTCTTTCAGGGGTTCTTTCCACTCTTTTAACTGGTTCCTTCTTCCCTCTTAAGATGAAAACATCCCCTCACCCAACCACCTAGATTCAAAATTTCATCTCCCTCAGACTCCCCCCCCCCGCTCCCCCCCCCCCCCCCCCCGTGGCTCCCATCATCTTTAGGGAAAAAGGCCTGGATTCTTAGCCTGAGTCTTAGAGCCCAGTGTCCTGGACCAATGCACCTGCCAGTTTGGTCCCTGCACCCCCAGTTCTCCAGTCACAGAATTACACCAGCTTTTCCACTCTCCTGCCCTAGCATGTGTTTTCATTCCTTTAAAATGTCTTAATTTTTCTCTGCCAGATGGAATGAACCTTCTTCAAAACCCAACTCAAATGCCACCTCCTCCTTGAAGCTTGCCTTGCCCTGCAAATTGTCAGCTCCTCTCCCACCCTAGCACCCTGCCCAAGTACGTCGCCATCCTGCAATGATTTGCTTGCATGATTGTAATACAATGTCCCAGTTGTCCACGCATATTTCCTCCTCCTCCTCTCCGGAGAAGAATTCTGCATCCCCGACCCATTGGTTTTACTCAAGATTGACCAGTGAAGTCTGATGTGAGTCACTGCGGGTAGAAACTTCCAAAGCTATGTATTGTTCACCATACTCTCTTTCCCCTCTGCTACAAGGATGGCAGTGTCCCAGCCAGAAATCCTAACATTGGATGAAGAATGTGTGGAGTGGGGCAGGAGCAGACACATGACTCACATGAAATATAAGGAAATGAACTTGATTATGATGTTCCAGGCCCCTGAGATCCTAGAAGCACTTGTTACTGTAGCATACATGAATTGATCCTAAATTCTACAATCTCTGCCTCTTCCTAGTCATGACCAGCACAAAAATAAGACTCTCACCTTTTTCAAAGGATATGTATTTGATAAGGATAAAAATTTTATACTTCATATTTACTACAGAATTATTCATAGTAACCAATATATGGAATCAGCCTAAGTGCTTTTACTGGATAAAGAAACTGTAACACACATTTACGTACACACACAAAGGAATATGATTCCGGAGCCAGAAGGTGGCACAACGGGTTAAGAGCACATGGCATGAAGCGCAAGGACAGGTTAAGGATCCTAGTTCCAGCCCTTGGCTCCCCACCTGCAGGGGAGTCGCTTCACAGGCGGTGAAGCAGGTCTGCAAGTGTCTATCTTTCTCTCCTCTTTCTGTCTTCCCCACCTCTCTCCATTTCTCTCTGTCCTATCCAACAACAATGACATCAGTAACTACAAGAACAGTGACAAACAACAAGGGCAACAAAAGGGAAAGTTAAAAAAAAGAAACACAAAGGAATATGACTCAATAAAAAAAAGAAAAGAAATCTTGCTATTTACAACAACAAGATTATGCCTTGAGGGTGTTATGCTAAGTGAAATAAGTCAAACAGAGGAAGAAAAGTACTGTATGATCTCACTGACATGTGAAGTATAAAAAGAGCCTAATTCAAAGAAACAGAATAGAATAGTGGTTTGCAAGGGCTAAGGATAGAGAAAATAGGAGATATTGGTCAAAGGATAAAACATTTCATTAATAAGGTAAATAAATTCTGGGTATATAATGTATAGCATGATGGGTATAGTTAACAATTCTGTCTTGTATACTTGAACATTACTAAGAGAACATCTTAAGTATTCTCAACACATATACAGCTAATTATGTGGAGCATTAACTAAACTTGTTGTGATATTTATTTCCCAACATACACATGTATCAAATTATCACACTGTGCACACTAAACTTGTGCAATGTTATATGCTAACTATCCCTCAATGAAAGTAGAAAATAATAGAAAGACTGATGGAAGACTGAATAGATATATATTCAAACATCCTGTGGAGAGAGCATCCAAGAAAGCTAACTATAACACTAAATTCATTTCAAAACCCCAAAGCTAAAATCCTTGCCCTCTTACATGGAAAATTTTGGCAACATTTTTTGGGCCTCCCTTTCCTGATACGAATTTTGGCCACAAAAACATCCACCCAGCCCTCACTCATCAAGTGTTGTGTCAGAGGGAGGGAAAGTAAAAATGAATAAGATATGTCTTCAAGGGGGTTAAAAACCTTTGAGCAACAAGGACAAATGAGAGCCCAAAGGTGTGCTGAGGTGTGGGGGTCTGCTGGTAAAATACAGAGGAGAGAACCATCAGCTCCTATGGGAACACAGGGAAGTGCTCAGAGCAAGTTAGAGTTGAAATGAGCCTTGAAGGATGAATGCTCCCACATAGAGAAGATGGGGCAGTGTCCTGAATAATGTAGGGCTCAAACACCAAGTGCTTGCCAAATTCAGGTGGGTAATATAAGTGAAAAGAGCAGGTGACAAAATAGCTTGAGTTAGAGTCAGCCCTAATTTGTCCCATCTGCCACCTGCCCTCGATCAGCTCATACAACCTCACATGCCTGCCCTGCCTGCCCAAGCTGTATGTTGACTGTCCTGCTATAAACAGAGGGCTTGAAGTCGGGTGTTGGTGCCCTCAGTTGAATATACACGTTATAGTATGCAAGGACCCAGTCTAAGCCCTCTTGCAGGGGGGAAGTTTCACGAGTAGTAGCACAGTGCTGCACGTCTCTCTTTCTCCCTCTCTACGTCTCTCTTCCATCTCAGTTTATCTCTCTGTCCAATAAATAAATAAATATTTTTAAATTTAATTTTTATGAGTGATTCAATATTGATTTACAAATTACAAAATAACAGGGCTACAATTCCTCACAGTTCCCACCATCAGAGTTCTGTGTCCCCATTCCTTCCATTGGAAACTGCAGTGGTTCTACCAAGATCATTATTGATTATTATTTCTATAGTAGTCTGTATATCTATATATTTGCCCATTTTTTCTATGGTCCTGCCTTCTCTTCCTTTCTAAGTCACACTTAAACCTATTACCACTTACAAACGTCTTTCCTTTTTTGCCTCTTATCTCTCTGAATACTGATAGAATTGGGTTCCAGAGTCCTCTAGTTATCTTCCCCTAGCATTCCTCCCCTTCTGAGAGTATGGACAAAAATTCTTTTGGGGGTGCAGAAGGTGATCACCTGTAGCTTCTGTATTGCTTCTCTGCTAAACATGGTCACTGACATGTCAATCCATACCCCCAACCTATTTCTATCTGGGTAGGGCTCTTGAGAGGTGAGGTTCCAGGATGCATTGGTGTTGAGGAATTATACAGATGCTGTCTTTGCCCTCAGGTTTTGCCACTCCCTGCGATACCCTCACAGTGCCCTTTTCAACCAATCCTGTCTCAACACATCATTCCTGGTTGTTGCCCAATAAAGCTCTCCCACTTCTGCGTTCTCTCTCTCTCTTGCCCAGTGGTGAGGTAGCGGGGACAGCCATATTTTTCAGCTGACTCCACGTGGCCTGAGCCACCCCCTCCTGATCCAATAATAAAGATTTGTGTACCCCATTTGCTCCGGATCTCCTCTCTCTCTTCTCCGCGGTGCAGCCTGACACCTGGCGCCCAACGTGTCCCACACTCACGCCCCGTTGGGTGGCCCGGCCTGAGGTCCAGAAAAGTCACCCAGATACAGGTAAGTGGCAGCCACCTGACTCTGCAGCCCCACGTTTCCCCCCACCATGGGATTTTTTCCACTTTACGAGCAGGTGTCCCAGACATTATATCCTTCTCTCATGGGACAGGCTTTCTATCTCAGAGACGTTTCACTTGGGGCTGCACTGTGGATTCTCTTGACCATGATCGCAGTGCTTGGGAGATGTGCGGGGTCCCCTCCCATGTCTCCTTTAAGGAGCACTGACTCTGGCCTGAGAAGCAGCCCTAGTCTAGCTGACCATGAGGCTGTCGCCCAGAGACTCCTATTTTGGCAGACATGTCTTAGGCTGCTGCCACAGCTTCTGCGGCCCCTCCCTCTGCCACTTTTGCCAGAGGCAGGACGCCCTCCTGGGACTCATGATACAAAATAACAGAATCTGAAAAATTAGTTCACAGAGCCCAAAAACAAAACTTCCCTACCATTTCTTTCTCCCCCCCCCACTCTCTCTAAATATCTTAAGCCTGCTTCTGTCTAACTTCTCTGCTTTCAGTAGTCTTAAACCGTGTGAGTAAAAATGGTTCAACTAAGACGGTACAGATCTAAATTCGTGTTTAAAATGACATGTCTTCATAACAAAAGTTTTTCTCCTGTGTATTGAAGACCATGTGTATGTGTGTGTTTAAAGTTTGGTAAACATTAACTTTAAGGTTAAAAATGTAACTTTAAGGCTACATTCTTACCAGGCAAAGTTAAATGAAAAAGGTTTTCAACATTAGTTCTCATAAAGGTAAACTTAACTTACATTTAAAGTCTGAGGTAAAATTAGTTAAAAATCAATATATTTTAACTAAGTTGGTCTAAAAAAAAAACCTGCGCACACCTAGGGTGTGTCTCCATCTTGAATGGGTGTAACAGAAGGTTAAAAAAGATGGTATTGATATGTAAACCTCTCAAATACCTTCTCAATCAGGACCGGTAGATTGCACAATGGTTATGCTAATGATTCTCATGCCTGATGCCCTAACAATGGCTCTTTGCCTTACCACATTTTATTGAGCTTAAATTGGTTAAGCAGCCTTAAAATGAAACGAGAAAGACCTTCCAAGTTTATAAGATACTTAAACCAATTATAATCATCGAGGTATCAACTATAGTAAACCTCTAACTCGTTACAAGTTTATTTTTTTTTTCACAAGTAAGTGATTACAACTATCAAGCCTTCATATGAAGAATCATCTGTTCATATGGTAAGGTATTAAACTATAAAAAGTTCTTCCATATACAACTTATATGAATTAACAACATTCACATATTCTTCTACACTTAACTGATATATCTCGTCCCCCAGTACTCAGTTGGCTAAGGCACCAAACCTCTTTTTCTATATATAAAAATAAAAATAAATCAAATCAGATGCCCTGCTAACCACGAGAAGCAGATTGTTTGTGTTTCTTTCACAGGAATACTGGGAAAAACCATCTGGACCCTGCACACCCTGACGTCACCCACTAGACGGCACGACTACAGTGGCACACCCCCCGAAACCCTAGATGTCACCTGACGCGATCTAAAGAACCTGATTCACAGACTCCAAGGACAGACTTTCTTAATGCCTGCTTGCCTTTCCTGCTTCTGCTTTGGCTGTCACATTTTGGTGGTTCCAGCTCGCTCTCTACAGAAAAGCAGAATTCCAGCAGCTGACCTTCCTCATGCAGCGTTTCATCTCCTGCCATTTCTTCCCCTAGTCATCTACTTTGGACTGAGACTTCTATCGGACTTGCTGGTATACCCTTTGGACACTTTACACAATTTTAAAGCAGCTTCCTTCCCTTCATGCTGCTGGTTTTTCAAAGACTGACCCACAGTAGTTCATGGACCTTATAGCCAATTGCCTTGGGGACTGTACAGAGCTGAACAGCCCCTTCGCTTGGCAGGCATGCCCTCCCACCTGCAAGCCCTGTCCCCAGAGGCAGAAAAAAAAACCCTTTACTAGATAACGCCCCCAGAGGCAGGAATCACCCCCAAAGACAGAAAATACCCCTTTGCGCACCAAGCCTCCCCTTGGCATCACACTGGCTTTTACTACTCCCCTACTTGTCTCCCCTGTTTTGTTATATCATTTAGGTTTATGCCCAAAAGGTTTCTGCTCACCCCTACACTACTATTCCTCTGTCATAGATAGAGTCTTTTACAGACATTGAACCATCTTATGCGATGACTAGATAGAAAGATAGAAAAATATGTAGAGATATTGTGAGGAGATGGTTGAGCAGGCAGAGCTTAACCTATGAGATGAGTCCCTCCAGGTAAGTCTCTCTCTAAAGAGGGGTTGAGCACAGGGGGACACATAAATCTCACAAGGTTCGCAGCCATTTAAGCCTTCCCTCCCCCACAGAAACGTCCTACATCTTCCCACCTGAGCATGGCATTCCTTAAAAACATTTAAGCCTGCTCCATTCTATATTTCCTTACTGTGTCCATTTAGATATAAAGGAAAAGGAGATGCTGAGGAATTATACAGATGCTGTCTTTGCCCTCAGGTTTTGCCACTCCCTGTGATACCCTTACAGTGCCCTTTTCAACCAATCCTGTTCCTGGTTGTTGCCCAACAAAGCCCTCCCACTTCTGCATTCTCTCTCTCTCTCTCTCTCTCTCTCTCTCTCTCTCTTGCCCAGTGGTGACGTAGCAAGGATGGCCATATTTTTCGGCTGACTCCACATGGCCTGAGCCACCCCCTCCTGATCCAATAATAAAGATTTGTGTACCCCATTTGCTCCGGATCTCCTCTCTCTCTTCTCTGCAGCACAGCCCGACACACTGGTGAGGTTGTCTGCCCAGAGAGTTCAGGATGGAATCATAGTTGCATTAAATAAATATTTTCAGAGGGGGCTTGGTTTTTGTTGTTGTTGTTTTGCCTATTTGTTTTTGCCACATCATGCTTTTGCAAAAAAAATCAGTTTCATGTAAACTTTTCTAATTAGGCAAGTACCAAAAAGACCAAAGAAAATCCACCCTTACTATATCCACCGTGGAGTGTGCAGTCCCAGTGGGGATCAATCCCCCTCTCCTTCTCCCTTGAAGTACACAACATAGCCTTTGGCTGAAATTTCACTGGGAAAAACACAACCATTGATGTAACATCCTACAAGCTGCTGCAAAACTATAACAGAAAGATAAGACTGGTCTCTGAACAAGAGGAAAAAATGTAAGGCTGTCAGACAGCACCCTTCACCCCAGATGGATGGGCAGAACTTTAATTTATTGATGTCCTATTTTGAGGGAAACTTCCCTGCTACCCTAGCTACCCCCACTCCCCATCCTTCCTGTCTTGCTAATGATAAATGACAAGCAGTGGACATTATTAATTAAATGACCCCCAGTGGCCAGTAGTAAAAACCAAGGCCACATGCAGAGAAGGTATTCAAAGCATTTCTTTGGCCCCCGCCCCCAGCACGGCCCCAGGATCCTTCTGACCCAACTAGAATGGGTCCCAACAGCCACAGCCTCACACCATCTGGACTCGGCCCTATCAAATGAACATCACCAAACAAGGGCCTCACAGTAATTAAACTCCTGGTATTCTCTAGACAAAAAATTATTCCTCTTGGGACATTCCCACAAGGTTCTAAAGGGCTGTCTGGGGCCACGTAAGCTTCCCAACTGATTGCCAATGGATTTTTGATGTTGACCTTGACTGGGGATCAAAAGAGGGTAGAAATTCAGGAGGTGGGAGTTAAGAATGGTAAATACCTTATAATTAAAACTATCATTTGTGTGTTGAGCTTGAAACACCCAAACTGCCTCCCCAGGACCAAGGCAGACATAGAGATGAAACAGTCCACCAAGATCTACTTACCTACATCAAGAGTGTCTGCTTGTATGTGTTGTGCAACAAGCACCTCAACTGAGCCTGGCACATAGTAAGCCTTCAGTGACAACTTGCTGATTTATCTGTCAGAAATGCAATAATAGTAGTTCTTGGCAGATGTGACAATTGGGAGCAATTCTAATTTGAGCTCTTGAACCAATGGCTTCTAACTGTTGTTGCCAGCTTGGAAACCTGTTGTGGATGAGGTTAATAGCTCATTCAATTGGCTATTCCCAGGACCTACACACAATGATCTCTTCACAGTATCTGTTGATGGAAGAGCTTGGGGCAAGACACATTCCAAGCTGCTCTGACAAAACCTCACTGGTTCAAGACCTGTGTGTCTTTTTAGCTGCTATAGCACCAAGGTCAAAAAAGCAGGGAGGTCAGATTCATAGCAGATGTCACAATTGGGAAGGCCTGATAATTCAGCCAGCCTCTGACCTGAGAGGAGGAAAAAATGAGTTAGCTACATGTTAGGACCTTCTAAAAATTACAACTTAATTTTCCTATGTCAACTTAATTACCTCCATTTCAGCTCTGTTCAGTAATTTGAGATTTGGATTTGATCTACTTTTCTCTCCCCAAAACAGCTTCTTAGTTCCAGAGCTTTCTGTGGCATAGGTGGGGCTACTATAAGCTGGGGAGAGTTGACTTGAGGTCCTTGGTATCAGCCTTTTGAGTGTATTCACTGCCATGGCTACCACCATCATCACCACCACCACCACTGGTGTCTGCTAAACCCATGTCCTTTTTTTCTCTGGCCATCAATCCATACACTCTGTATCCTCTTTACCTGCTTACAGGCACTCCAGGCCCAATGGCTCCAGCCCAGATGATTCATCCTTCTTTACTTTTATTTTATCTTATTTTGAGATAGAGAGAGATGGAGGAGGGGGAGAAGGACACAGAGAAGGCATCCCTCCACTGCTCATGAAGTTTTCTCTCTGCAAATGAGGACAGGGGGGTTGAACCTGGGTCTTTGTGGATGGTAAGCTGTGCACTCTACCAGCTGTGCCACAACCCAAGCTTTTGAGGTTTTTTGTTTGTTTGTTTGTTTGTTTGCTTGTCTTTGTTTTGTTTTCAAGCATAGATCATTGGAATTGTGGCGTCTTGGGCTGTGGGAGTAAAGCCAAGGAGTCTATACTTTTTAAGTTCCTCCTGGCATTGTGATACACAGTGTATTCATCCCAGCATTGCGGGACTTTCAGGCATCCTCTCTCATGTCATCCGAAGACAGAAAAGAAACTGGAATCCAGAGAACGAATCTGAACAACCAGCACCTCCAACAAGGGCTCCAGCTCCTTCCTGCCCTTAAGAAGGCAGGTGGGTCCAGTGTAGAGATTCTCACTTGCCTCTGGACCCCAACTCCAGTCTTTTTGGATTCCATGGGAACCCTATCTCCCTCCTCTCACTGGAGGGGAAACTAAAAACTCAGGGCAATCAGATTGTGTGGGTGTGAATCCAGTTTTGCCCTCCATTAGCTGTAAGAAGTGATCACAAGCCATTATAAAAGATATGCCCCAGGTTCAGTCCCCAGCAACACCATAAGCCAGAGCTGATCAATGCTCTGGTAAAAAAAAAAAAGTAAATAAATAAACTAATTAATTAATAATAATAAAAAGAAGAAGCACAAGAAAGTATATTTATATACGTGTATATCTTATGATACCTACTTCTTCTTCTAGTGTTTGCCCTTCTTCCGTAGCCAGTCAACAGCGTCAGGTTGAGCCTGATGTAAAGTTTCGAGACCTCCTTTGAATCTGGAGAGGTGGCAGTCGTTGACTATGTGGGTCATAGTCTGTCTGTAGCCGCAGGGGCAGTTCGGGTCGTCTCTGGCTCCCCAGCGATGGAACATAGCTGCGCACAGGCCATGACCTGTTCCATAGCGATTGAGGAGGGCCCAATCATAACGTGCTAGGTCAAAGCCGGGTTGACGCTTGCAGGGGTCTGTGATGAGGTGTTTGTTCTTTACCTCAACTGACTGCCAATGATACCTACTAAAAGATGTAAACAGAATATACAAATCATTTCATAAGCTGGCTTCTGTTTTAATGGTTTTGTTTCCCCTATAACAGTATTTATTCCACACTCCAGTTTCCCTATCTGTTAAGTCAGACTAATTTATTTCAGGGGTCCGGCAGTAGCGCAGCATGTTAAGCGCACGTGGCGCGTAAGGACCCCAGTTCCCGCTCCCCACCTGCAGGGGAGTCACTTCACAAGCGGTGAAACAGGTCTGCAGGTTTCTATCTTTGTCTCCCCTCCTCTCTCCATTTCTTTTTTTTTTAATTATTTTATTTTATTTTATTTATTTATTCCCTTTTGTTGCCCTTGTTGTTTTATTGTTGTAGTTATTGGATAGGAAAGAGAGAAATGGAGAGAGGAGGGGAAGACAGAGAGGAGGAGAGAAAGACAGACACCTGCAGACCTGCTTCACCGCCTGTGAAGCGACTCCCCTGCAGGTAGGGAGCCGGGGTTTGAACCGGGATCCTTATACCGGTCCTTGTGCTTTGCGCCACCTGCGCTTAACTCGCTGCGCTACAGCCCAACTCCCTCCTCTCTCCATTTCTATCTGTCCTATTCAACAACGATATCAATAACAACAACAATAATAACTACAACAATAAAAAAACAACAAAGGCAACAACAAAAGGGAAATTGAATAAATAAATATATTTTAAAAATTAATTATTTCATGGGGCCAGAGAGCTAGCTCACAAGGTAGGACTAGTGCCATGTGAAGCCCAGATTTAAATCCCAGCACCACATTCAAGGCTATAGCACCAGAGAAAGCTCTGGTATTTTGTTGTCACTTTATGTCTTTCTCTTCACACCTCTCTCTCTCTCTCTCCATATAATATATATGTGTGTGTGTGTGTGTGTTTCTGAATTAAAAAGTGTCAGTGAAATTGTGCACAAGGCCCTACATAGCCACATGTGTGCGCGCGCACACACACACACACACACACACACAAACATCCCTATCTTACAGTGTAATTGTTATGTTGTAAGACAGCATGAGGGAGTAAATAGCATAATGGTTATGCAAAGAGACTCTCATGCCTGAGGCTTCAAAGTCCCAGGTTCAATCCCCCACATCACCATTAACCAGAGCTGAGGAGTGCACTGGGGAAAAAAAAAAAAAAAGACATCATGAGCAACCTGTTGAATAGATGATAAACATTCAGTATGTCTGACTTTCCTCCCTTCTTGAGCATTTGGACCACACAGAGGCCTCCCCAGCTCTAGGTTTGACTTTGAGGAACTTGTGGTCACCAAGAGTATTTCACACTGGAAGTATATGCATTCCAAATTGATACCCAGCTGTATATTTTCTGGTGTAAACTATATGTTGACTCTAACTTTAGCCTGGGGGGGAGCTTTATTATTTGTTTCCCTTTCATGAAAGCTATAATAGAAGAAGAGAAAACCCTGCCTTGTGCATCTGATTCCTCAATACACAATTTACAATTTTCTGGGATATTATTTAAGTTTATTTTAGCTCTGTAGTCTTGCCATCCATGTTTAGTGCTTTACTTAAGTTCTGGGTGGGCTCTGAAAGGCCTGAAATGTCTTGAATGGGAGGAAGGAGGTTGTCCCCATTCATTAAACAGTGGGGTCTTGGGGTTTTGCAGGAATGAGGACCTGGAAGCTTCCCTGCCACCAAGGAGGCCCCCTCAGTCACTTCGTATTGATTCTGAGAGCAACCAACATATAGTGGCAGAGTTGGGGTCATCCCAATGCAACCAACATATGCAGCCTGGTCCAGGGGCCACAGCAGATGCTCACTCCTGAGGACACAGTCAGCTGCCTCTTCCTGGTCAATCACTTCAGACATTAAAGAACATTAAATGCACACCCAGTCACAGTCTTTCCTTTCAAACACAAAGAAAGGGATGGGAAATAACTCACATGGTACGTTGCATGCCTTTCCATGTGTAAGGACCTGGGTATGAGCCCTAAGACAATATGGGCCCACCGTGGACCCTATCGGTGAAGGTCTACAGGTGTTGGAGTAGTGCTGTCTTACCTCTTCCTCTCCTCATCATGTGAAATAAAAGGAATGAAGAGATCACCTAGGAGTGATGGAATTGCACATGCATCCAGTCCCTGATTGAAAAATAAATATTAAAACACAAATGAATTGCAGCAGTGTATGGCTTCCCCTGGGTGTTTGGGATAACCTAGAGCCCTCTTTCTTAAACTTTCTGTACTCTCTTTCTTTTTTGAATCAACAGGTGAAAGCTAGAAAGTGTATTTCAACATTTCTAGGGGGCTTCTTGCAAAATAGGTACTATGTTCTATGTTCTTGCTGGCTGGATTTGATTCAGCCTTCACTGAAACCCTAACAGGGTGATGACTTAATCTCTGGGCTCAGTAATGGAGCCATGAAGTTCAGGCGGACTTTGCAAGACAAAAACCTAAATCTATTTTGTGGCTGCCAATACACATTCTGACTTCACCACATCCGTGGTCACTCCAACCACAAACACAAAAGGTACTATAAATTCTTTCCATGAAGTATTTGATTGTTTCTGGCATCGTTCACTTCTTGATAATTCAGCCAGTCAAAATAGCCAGACTGGCTCTTTTATTGATCCCAAGAGTTCCATCATGGTGTTCTTGATTTACTGATGATTTTCCTAATTGTTTGTGGACATTTCTTTCCACGAACTTGGTTTTCTCATCGAATTGGATGAGAGGAAAAAAAAATAAAACAGATACTAGTGAAAAGTATAACTGCAGACAAAGAATTGACTGTTTTTAATTTATAAGTTTTCCTTAAGTGATGGATATTAAAAATATGAAAATATGGGGGCCAAGCGGTAGCTCACCAGTTTAAGTGCACATAAGTGTAGGAAGAGCAAAGACTGGTGTATGGATCCCGGTTCGAGCCCCCAGCTCCCCAGCTGCAGAGGGGTCACTTCACAAGCGGTGAAGCAGGTCTGCAGGTGTCTCTCTTTTTCTCCCCTCTCTGTCTTCCTCTCCTCTCTCAATTTCTCTCTGTCCTATCCAACAACAACAGTGGATTTTTAGTGCAGGCACTGAGCCCCAGCGATAACCTTGGAGGAAAAAAAAGAAGGAAAGAAAGAAAGAAAGGAAGAAAGAAAGAAAGAAAGAGAGAGAGAGAGAGAGAGAGAGAGAGAGAGAGAGAAAGGGAGGGAGGGAGGGAGGAAAATATAGGGGCACAGGTGGTGGCACGCTGTGTTGAGCTCACATAGTACAAAGTACAAGGATTTGTGCAAGGATCCCAGTTCCAGTTCAACACCCCTGCTCCCCACCTGCAGCGGGGAAGCTTCACAAGTGGTGAAGCAGGTCTGCAGGTGTCTCTCCCTGACTCTATCATCCCCTCCCATCTCAATTTCTCTCCGTCCTATGCAGTAAAATGGGGGGAAATGACCTCCAGGAGCAGTGGATTCATAGTACTGGCCCAGAGCCCACCTGCCATCCACTCAGCTCTTCTCGGCTTGTGCCTCCCAAGACAGCAAAATTTTGTTGGGGTCACAATAGTACAGGGCTCAACACCTAAATTCTGCACTTGTCCCCATTGCCTTCTCCTTGGAGTCACTTTCCACACACCACTTTCAGCTTTCAGGAAATATGAAAACATTCAAATTCCATTAAGCTGGACTTTAAAACTTTCAACAAAATTAAAGATGACCTACAGTAACTTACAAATATTTTGACTGAAAATGCTATTGATAAACTGTGTAAAAGTCATTTGCTTTTCCAAATAAAGGTAGAATGTTCCTCTATAAAAGAGTGAGACCCCCCCAATAAGGTGATTTAAAAAAATAATAAGATATAAACTGTAAAAAGGGAAGAAAGAGGAGGAGGAGGAGACTCAGCCTGATCGGGTCAGCCTTGTGATATGATGACGGAATCACACGTTGTGAGCGAAAAGACATAGAAAGGTTCCTGGGTCCAGCTCTAGAGCTACCAAATCAGAATCTTGAAGAAGTGAAAACTGGGAACCCTTCTTTCTTTCTCCCTTCCTTTCTTTCTTTCTTTAAATTTTTTATTCATTTATTTATTATTGGATAGAAACAGAGAGAAATTGACAGGTGAAGGGATGATAGAGAGGGAGAGAAACAGACACCTGCAGCCTTACTTCACCACTTGTTAAGCTTTCCCCCTGCAGGTGGGTACCAGGGGTTTGAACCTGGGTCTTTGTGTGCTATGGTGTGAGCACTTAGTTAGGTGTGCCACCGCCTGCCCCCCTTTCTTTCTTTCTCTCTACTTTCCTCCCTTTCTTTCTTTCTTTCTTTCATCCTTTCTTTCTTTCTTTTTTCCTTTCTTTCTTTCTTTCTTCTGCCTCCAGGGTTATCACCCGGAGATTGGTGCCTGTATTAGGGATTCACTGACCCTGATGGCCTTTTATTCCCCCTTCATTTTATTGGATAGGACAGAGAGAAATTGAGAGGGGAGGGGGAGATAGAGAAGGAAAGAGAAAGATAAACACCTGCAGACCTGCTTCACCGCTTGTGAATCGACCTCGTTTCCCCTGCAGGCGGGAAGCACTGCTCTTTGTGCTTCATACTATGTGCTCTTCAGGAGGCCTGCAGGTGGCGCACAGGGTTAAGCACACATAGTACTATCTTGGCTTAACCCTGTGCGGCACCTCCCAACCCCCAACATTTATTAGTTTGTACCAGAGCATGACTCATCTTTGGCTTATGGTGGTGTCAAGGTTTGAATCTAGGATCCTGGAGCCTCAGACATGAGAATCTTTCTGAATAACCATGATGCTATTGTCCTTGAGGGGAACCTGTGTTTTTAGCCAACTCCCAGGTCTTTCTAAAGCATAGCAAGCCCATGATTGAGTGACCTCCAGATCAAGGAAACCTAGCTTCCTCCTCAGAATCACCACCCCCCAACCTCAGTTACTTGGGTTATCAGTTCAGAACTCTCTACTCCTAAAATTCCTCCATGACCTGGCAATGCAGAAGACATAAGCTAAAGGCAGCTATAGACAGGCCTGTTGCCATGTTCTCTGGGAGCACAGAGGAAAGGGGGACTTCCCCAGAGGAAAGACTTCTCAGCGAACATGAGAGCAAAATCTAACTTGTCACCTGTAACAAAACTGGATGTGACACATTCTCTGATTATTGAATAAACCCCTGTCAGAGTGTCACCTCCTAACAAAAATGGTCTTCATAAAAATTTCCCCTGGGGAGTCGGGGCAGTAGCACAGCAGGTTAAGCACAGGTGGCACAAAGCACAAGGACCGGTGCAAGGATCCCGGTTCAAGCCCCCAGCTCCGCACCTGCAGGGGAGTTGCTTCACAAGTGGTGAAGCATGTCTGCAGGTGTCTATCTTTCTCTCCCCCTCTCTGTCTTCCCCTCTCCTCTCCATTTCTCTCTGTCCTATCCAACAATGACAACATCAATAACAATAATAACTACAATAATAAAACAACAAGGCCAACAAAAGGGAATAAATAAATAAATATTTTTTTAAAAAAGAAAAAATTTTGCCCAACACACATACATGCTCACCTGAGAATGACCTCTTAATCTTGACTGGAGAGGAAGGGGTCCCTCTCACACACAGATGTTAGACCTGTATGCTCTCTTAGCCCCATTGTCAGGAGGAGGTAGAGGTGGGCCAGCCCTTCATTGGAGGGGTTTCTTACTTTAGGTCTTCTCTAAAAGTCATGATGGGCTGTCCTCTAAAAGTCATGATGGGCTGTCTTCTCTAAAAGTCATGATGGGCTTGTGCCTCTGAAAACCAGCCCTGCCTGCTTGAAGACAAAATCAACAAACAGGATGCCGGAGGTTCCTCCTTTTCCAAGAGTCTCAAACATGAATCAGATCGCTTCTGGGGGATCATGTCCTTCCATTTGGATCTCAAGGTGTGATTAGTTCAGTTTATATCCAAATTCACTGTCCCTACATATCCAAATACAGGATTTTCAAATCAGGGTTCTCCCTACAGCCTGAGTATGCATGCCAGCCATGTCCCGACCTCATGAAGCTCTCAGCCCAAGGGAAGAAACAGATTGGTAATTAGAGAGCACTTTGTCAAGAGAACACTAAGAGAAGTGATAGTAAGCCATGAGACTACAGGAGAGATATGTCTGTGCCAGGAGGGGAGATGAAGCTCTCATGAAGCTTCCAGGAGGAAGTTATGGGAAATCAAGCAAGACTAGCTAGTGACACAGGAAAAGATAAGAAGGTGATGGGGTTAATGATAAAACAAACAAACAAACAAAAAAGTTGGGCAAGTGGGAGAGTTTGGGGGAACAATGAGCTGAACATTAAGGCATGGAGATTTGAGGGGCAGGGAGAAAAAGAGGGGCTGCTGAGCTGGGAGTTGTGCCCAGGTGTGTCCCAGAAAGATAAAGTAAGTGTTCTCTATCCCAGGCCTGCAGGAAGCACAGGATGGGCAGGGGCAGATTCTACTTCAGTGGGAATAGGAGCCCGGAGGAGGTTCAGAGGCCAGTCTTGAGGCAGGGGAGACGAGAAGACGGCAGCTGAACTATGGGTTAGCATCGGTGAAAAATGAGTGAATTCAAGCGTCAGGTACAGGAAAGTGGAAACTGCACAGGTTGTGGCCAGAGAGCTGCATGCAAGGGATGGGTGGTAGAGGTGTAGGAGCTGGGGAGTAGGGGGGAGACAGGGAGGCAGGAGGAGTCATGAGGGATCCCAAATGTCAGACTGTAGCACCCAGGCACTGGAGATCCAGCAGAAGCTACGGTGAAAATGATCCCATACCAACTTCAACATAAATGCCTGCATCACCCAGACAGCACAAATGGAGCAGCATCTGTGAATAAATGAAGTCTAACAAAAGCATTACAACTGGGGGTGGGGGGGGGGTAATGTGATTGAGGGAAGGAAAGCATCAGGAAAGAAAGAATGAGAAATTGAAAAGCTCAAAATATTTTTCCAGATCTGAAGTCTCTTCCCAATCCTCCAGGAAAGAGCCTGCAACCACAGGAGCACATATTTGTGATCTGGTGTTTAAATGACACCTACAAGGGTGTTGTTGACAGCGGCAAGTGAAGGGAGTGTACCTGCTGTCCCACTTCCCTTGCTGGTTAATGCATTCCATAAGCATTTACTGAGCATCTACTGTGTGCCATGCTCCATGGTTTCAATGCTGGGCACATTGGGTGGTCCTGGCCTTGCCCAACAGAATCCATTCTAGGCAGAAAAGACTTTACTACAAAATGGCATTCATGACAAGGGTGGGAAAGAGGCTAGCAAGGTCCTGTTTCAGTGGGGTCGTCAGGGAAGGTCTCTGAGGAGGTGACATTTGGCTTGAGACTTGAAGGCAGAGACTTCAGGAATCATTTTCCAAGTGGAACAGCATTGTCCTAAGTGAGAAGCCCAGTGCTTTCGAGGAACTGAAAGAGACACTGTGGGTGGACAGGGAGAGCCGGGGCCAGGGCAGGCATGGGGGGCATGGAGAAGGGGCAGCACTAGAGGTGGTGACTGTGTAGAAACTGGAATAATTCAGCAAAATTAGACCAAACAATTGTTCAGAGCTCTTGCTACCCCCAGGTTTCAAGTATATTTTGGACAGACATTCTGACTCCACAAAACACCTGCACATCAGTTTCCATCTCCAGCACCCTCCCCTCGTAAAACAGGGGTGCTGAAGTTGCCAGGGAACAAGTGACCCCAACGATGTCCCTTGGTGTCCTACAAACTGTCCAGTAACATTTTTAGACAAATATTCCTTTTTCGTTTTGAACTCCTCTTAACCAAACTGACCCAGGAAAAATAAGTCTCTACAAATAGCGATCACCAGTGAATAAGGAGTCATTATCTTAATTGAGGCTAGTTTCTAAGAAAAGAGAAGGGGGGGAGAGAAGAAGTAAGAGAAGGAAGAGGGGAGGAGGAGGAGAGTAAGGAGGAGGAGAAGAGTAAGGAGGAGGAGGAGAAAAAAACATGCAACTGGGCCAAAACCTCACCCACCCCACCCAGCCTGGTGCATACGTGAGGCTGGTGCCCCACTGCCCCGCCTGCCAGCACGGACTCACACCAGTCTCTGGAAGGAAGGAAATGGGCAGAGGAAGGAAGGCTAGAGATTAGAGAAGCTGACAGATGTAAATAGCCTCAGAGGAGCCATGCTGTCCCGCTCTCCTTCCCCAGGGAACCTTTTGTACCAAAGAATCTGGTTGCCTGAATGAAAAATGGTATCATTTCTTTCTTTAGTTGCAGTTGAGCTGCTTTCTTCCAACACAGAAATAACCTAACACCGCAACACCAAATTGTTGGCCAAGTGATAGAGGTATCTGCAATTTGGGTGCTTGATAATGTGCTGGGTAAACAACCACGGGCTTGCTATCTTGGAAGGGGCCCAATTCCACCACCTCCCACCCCATGTACACACAGTTACAAAGCTAGAGAGACATGAATGAGAAAAATGCTTTTGAAAACATTGACCCTGAGTTCTTTCCTGCCATTAAGCTAAAAGGAAATTGGACATCTTGTCCTTGCTTCTCATTCATCAAATATTTCTTGAGCACCAACTCTGATGAAGCCCCAAGCAAAGGCACTGGGCCTATAAGTGTGTGGAGGCTAAGGCCTTGCCCTCAACAGGTTGCGGTGGGAGGCAGCCAAGTTCAGTCCACAGGACAGTCCTGGTATACAGTATACACCAGGAGTGAGGGGTGGGGGTAGGAGCAAGTTTTGGAAGTGAGACATGAGATGAAGAGAATTTCCAGTGGTTTCCAGTGGTTCAGTGAATAAGGCATTGGATTCTCAAGCATGAGGTCCCAAGTTCAATACACGGCAACACATGTACCAGAGTGATGCCTGTTTTTTTTTTTTCTCTCTCTCTTCCTATCCTTCTCATAAATAAATAAATAAATAAATAAATAAATAAATTCCAGACGAAAGTGTTCTGGGCAGATGAAACAGCAAATACGAAAACAAAGACACTTGGCATTTCCTGGGTATTCTACTTATTACAAAAAGGGGGGGCCTGGGTAGATAGCAAAATGGTTATGCAAAAGACTATCAAGCTTGAGGCTCTGAAGTCTCAGGTTCAATCCCCAGAACCACCACAAGCCATAATTGAGACTCTCTCTCTCTCTCTCTCTTTCTTCTTCCCCCCATCTCTCACTAACATTAAATAAATACAATATTTTAAAAAATATTTATAAGAGAGAGATATCATAGCACTGGAGTTTTCCTCAGGGCCATGGCATCTCCTATGTGGGATGGAGCTTGGGGAAGATAAGCCCTATCTAGTGAGCTATATCTCTGGTCTCATACTTGAACATTTGAACATTTTAGAAGAGAAAAGAAATGCTATATTATAGGAAATAAAGTGCTAAATGTTTGAGTATGGACTTTGTAGATAGGCTTAAACCAGATCAGATCCCTGATAAGGTCAAGAATGTGGATCTTATCCTTCAGGTAGTAGGGAACTATGGAGAAATTTTGAACAGGGAAGTGGACATAATTTGAGTGTTGTACTACAACACTCTCCTCTGTCTTGAAAAAATTCTAACATATATCATATCAGGAGACTGATGCAAGCAAGCTCTTTATAACACTGCTCACGTTGATGAAAATACTGGAAACAACCTAAATGTTCACCAGCAGCAGAGAATGCATAAACAAATACTGGGGTTAGCATAACATCCTCTAGGGTTCAGTAGTTTAAAATTGGTGGTGCCTGCTGGATGAATCTGTCTTGACCAATAACCTTTTTTTTTTTGATAGGTCAGAAATAAATTGGGAGGCTAGAGAAAATAAAGAGGGAGAGAGAAAGAGAGACATCTGCAGCACTGCTTCACTGCTCAAAAAGCACACACACACCCACCCCACCCCACCCCACCCCCGCACGGGAGCTTGAATTCAGGTGTTTTCACCTGGTAATGTGTGTGCCCAATTAGGTATGCCACTGCCAGGGCATTCTTTCTCTCTCTCTCTCTCTCTTTTTTTTTTTTAGATAAAGAAGTAGAAAGATAGAAAGTGAAAGAGAACAGACCACCAAAGCTTCTCCCAGTGCAGTGGGGGCTGGACTCAAGCCTGGGTCATAAGCATGACTGTCCAAGTGAGCTATTTCACTGGCTCCACCCCTACGTTTTTAACTGCTTTTGGCCTCTGGACAGAGTCAAAACTTAGTCCTGGATTTTTGTCTAGTGTCCTTGGAGCATGGAGCTTTGTCCTTGTCTAGAACTGGTCACCATGACTCATATACCACATCGCAATGTGATGTGACTCTGGATCTGAGACTTCTCCCTCCCTCAACCACTACCACCACCACATTTGCAATCCACAGATGTCAGTATGATTCTGGGGCACCTGCTTAGAAAGAGACTAGAGAGAGGATTTGACTTCCGGAGGCGGAGCTACGAGCAGCAGATCGCTTTCTCTCCTCTCCTCTCCTCTCCTCTCCCGGATCAACTAGGAATACCAAAGGAGACCACCCGGACCGAAACAAGACAGGACTAGAATGACCACAGAAACCCAGTAAATCACCCGTGAGTACAAACACGCGTGACTGGTGACAGAGAGGAGAGAGGGGCCTAAGGAGAGATTAAGTGACTGCTAACAGTTCGACAGTTTGTCAGTGGAGACACCACCTCCAGTCTGCTCCACCAACAAGGGGACAGCTGAAGGGAGGAAAGGACTCCCCAGAGACTCACCAAGTACAACTCTGAGTCTCCATTGCTACTACCCTCAGAATCTGGAGCAGCAACAGGGAGGGACACCAGGGCACAGAGATCTAACCAGGAAACTCAGGAGAAGACCTATACCTCGGTGGCATAGCTGAAGGGTTGTGAAAGTCTCTTTGCATAACCACTGGATTATCTCTGCCACACCCTGCTTTATCTCTTGGTCAGGAGTCATTGATTAAGCCAAGAAGCCTATTGATAGTTTAAAAGCCCTCAGGCTACCATAGCCTACAGGGGGAAAAAAAAAGGCTTTTACACCACTGAACTCCAACTCAGGGATTGAAAAAACTGTTAACATATATAAAATGGTTAAAACAACAAGAAAAAATAATGGAGACTCAAACCAGGACAAGAGTCCAGCTAAAAGTCCTCCAGAGGGCGAAGCACAAAACAACGAGTTCAACATCCAAACATTAGCTAAGGAAATAATAACAGGAGTGAGTAAAGAATTTGAAAAAATTGTAATCAGAACTGCAGGAACAACAAATGAGAATATGGAAGAAAATTCTAATAATCTCATGGTTATTAGAGAGCTGAAAGCTGAAATTGCTGAGCTAAGAAGGCAACTAGCTGAACAAGCTAAAACAGTATCAGAGCAGGGCAACAAAATAGATGAACTCCAGAAAGCAGTAGAGGGCAGAGAGAATAGAATCAATGAGGCTGAAGACAGAATTAGCAAGATTGAGGATGAATTAGAGACAACTAAAGAAGAAGTAAGAGATCTCAAAAAGAGATTAAGAGATGCTGAAAACAACAACAGAGTCCTATGGGATGACTTCAAAAGAAACAATATACGCATTATTGGCTTACCAGAGGAAGAAAGAGAAGGGGAGGAAGAAAGCATTCTCCAGGCCATAATAGCTGAAAATTTCTCTAGTCTAGACAACACCAAAGACATAAAGATTCAAGAAGCCCAGAGGGTCCCAAACAGAATTAACCCAGACCTAAAGACACCAAGACATGTCATACTTAGATTGGAAAGGAATAAGGATAAAGAAAGGATCCTCAAGGCTGCAAGAGAAAAACAAAGAGTCACCTACAAAGGAAAACCCATAAGATTAGCAGCGGAGTTCTCCATACAAACACTACAGGCCAGAAGAGAATGGCAAGATATCTATCGAGTGCTCAATGAGAAAGGCTTTCAGCCAAGAATACTATATCCTGCTAGATTGTCATTCAGACTAGATGGAAGCATCAAAACCTTCTCAGACAAGCAACAGTTGAAGGAAGCAACCATCACCAAGCCTGCCTTGAAAGAAGTTCTGAAAGGTTTCCTATAAACAACCAGACCACCACAAATAGAACATATATCAAAACACTCTAAAACTCTACGAGAATGGCGTTAAAATATCTTCAATCTTTGATATCAATAAATGTCAATGGCCTGAATTCACCTATTAAAAGACACAGAGTAGGAAGATGGATCAGAAAACACAACCCAACAATATGTTGTCTACAGGAAACTCACCTAATGCAACAAGACAAACACAGACTTAAAGTGAAAGGATGGAAAACTATCATTCAAGCCAATGGCCCACAAAAAAGGGCAGGAACAGCTATTCTCATATCTGACATGATAGACTTTAAAATAGATAAGATTAAAAAAGATAGGAATGGACACTACTTAATGCTCAGAGGATCAGTCAATCAAGAGGACTTAACAATTATTAATATCTATGCACCCAATGAGAAGCCATCTAAATACATCAAACTTCTACTGAAAGAGCTACAGCAATATATTAACAGTAACACAATCATAGTAGGGGACTTCAACACCCCACTATCTCAACTTGACAGATCATCCAGGAAGAAAATCAGTAAAGACATAAGGGAGCTAAATGAAGAGATAGATAAACTAGAACTATTGGACATTTTCAGAGTCATTCATCCCAAGAAACTGGAATACACATTTTACTCAAATCCACATGGATCATTCTCAAGGATAGACCATATGTTAGGCCACAAAGACAACATCAGCCTATTCAAGAGCACTGAAATCATCCCAAGCATCTTCTCAGACCACAGTGGAATTAAACTAACACTTAACAATCAACAAAAGATTAGTAACAGTGCCAAAATGTGGAAGCTCAACAGTACACTTCTTAACAACTTCTGGGTCAAAGAGGAAATCAAAGAAGAAATCAAAATTTCGAGAGTTTCGAGAGTTCAATGAAAATGAAGACACAAGCTATCAAAATATTTGGGACACAGCTAAAGCAGTCCTAAGAGGGAAGTTCATAGCTATACAAGCACACATTAGGAAACAAGAAAAGGCACAAATAAACAGCCTGATTGTACATCTTAAAGACCTAGAAGAAGAACAACAAAGGAACCCTAAAGCAACCAGAAGGACAGAAATTACTAAAGTTAGGGCAGAAATAAATAACATTGAGAATAGGAAAACCATACAAAAGATCAATGAAAGTAAATGTTGGTTCTTCGAAAGAGTAAACAAAATCGACAAACCTTTAGCCAGACTCACAAAACAAAAAAGGGAGAAGACCCAAATAAATCAGATAGTAAATGAAAGAGGAGATATCACAACAGACACTGCAGAAATTCAACATATCATGCGAGGCTTCTATGAACAACTATATGCCACCAAGTTAGAGAACCTGGAAGAAATGAATGATTTCCTAGATACCTACCAACTTCCAAAACTAAGTAAAGAGGAAGTGGATAACATGAACAGGCCCATCACAGCTAATGAAATTGAAACAGTTATCAAAAATCTCCCCAAAAATAAAAGTCCTAGACCAGATGGTTTTACAAATGAATTCTACAAAACTTTCAAAGAAGAACTAATACCTCTACTTTTAAAAGTCTTCCAGAAGATTGAAGACACTGGAATACTCCCTGCCAGCTTCTATGAAGCCAACATCACCCTGATACCAAAAGCAGACAGGGACACAACCAAAAAAGAAAACTACAGACCAATATCTCTGATGAACATAGATGCAAAAATATTGAACAAAATTCTAGCCAACCGGATACAGCAGTATATCAAAAAGATTGTTCATCATGACCAAGTGGGGTTTATCCCAGGCATGCAAGGTTGGTTTAATATACGTAAATCAATCAATGTGATCCACCACATCAACAAAATCAAGACCAAAAACCACATGGTCATATCAATAGATGCAGAGAAAGCCTTTGACAAAATACAACATCCCTTTATGATCAAAACACTACAAAAAATAGGAATAGATGGAAAATTCCTGAAGATAGTGGAGTCTATATATAGCAAACCTACAGCCAACATCATACTCAGTGGTGAAAAACTGGAAGCATTTCCCCTCAGATCAGGTACTAGACAGGGCTGCCCACTATCACCATTACTATTCAACATAGTGTTGGAAGTTCTTGCCATAGCAATCAGGCAGGAGCAAGGAATTAAAGGAATACAGATTGGAAGAGAAGAAGTCAAACTCTCCTTATTTGCAGATGACATGATAGTATACATGGAAAAACCTAAGGAATCTAGCAAGAAGCTTTTGGAAATCATCAGGCAATACAGTAATGTGTCAGGCTATAAAATTAACATTCAAAAGTCAGTGGCATTCCTCTATGCAAACACTAAGTTAGAAGAAATTGAAATCCAGAAATCAGTTCCTTTTTCTATAGCAACAAAAACAATAAAATATCTAGGAATAAACCTAACCAAAGAAGTGAAAGACTTGTATACTGAAAATTATGAGTCACTACTCAAAGAAATTGAAAAAGACACAAAGAAGTGGAAAGATATTCCATGCTCATGGGTTGGAAGAATTAACATCATCAAAATGAATATATTACCCAGAGCCATCTACAAATTTAATGCTATCCCCATCAAGATCCCAAGCACATTTTTTAGGAGAATAGAACAAATGCTACAAATGTTTATCTGGAACCAGAAAAGACCTAGAATTGCCAAAACAATCTTGAGAAAAAAGAACAGAACCGGAGGCATCACACTGCCAGATCTCAAACTATATTATAGGGCCATTGTCATCAAAACTGCTTGGTACTGGAACATGAACAGACACACTGACCAGTGGAATAGAATTGAGAGCCCAGAAATGAGGCCCCACACCTATGGACATCTAATCTTTGACAAAGGGGCCCAGATTATTATATGGGGGAAACAGTCTCTTCAACAAATGGTGTTGGAAACAATGGGTTGAAACATGCAGAAGAATGAAGCTGAATCACTGTATTTCACCAAATACAAAAGTAAATTCCAAGTGGATCAAGGACTTGGATGTTAGACCAGAAACTATCAGATACTTAGAGGAAAATATTGGCAGAACTTTTTTCCACATAAATTTTAAAGACATTTTCAATGAAACGAATCCAATTACAAGGAAGACTAAGGCAAGTATAAACCTATGGGACTACATCAAATTAAAAAGCTTCTTCACAGCAAAAGAAACCACTACCCAAATCAAGAGACCCCTCACAGAATGGGAGAAGATCTTTACATGCCATACATCAGATAAGAGTTTAATAACCAACATATATAAAGAGCTTACCAGACTCAACAACAAGACAACAAATAACCCCATCCAAAAATGGGGGGAGGACTTGGACAGTATATTCACCACAGAAGAGATCCAAAAGGCCGAGAAACACATGAAAAAATGCTCCAAGTCTCTGATTGTCAGAGAAATGCAAATCAAGACAACAATGAGATATCACTTCACTCCTGTGAGAATGTCACACATCAGAAAAGGTAACAGCAGCAAATGCTGGAGAGGGTGTGGGGTCAAAGGAACCCTCCTGCACTGCTGGTGGGAATGTCAATTGGTCCAACCTCTGTGGAGAACAGTCTGGAGAACTCTCAGAAGGCTAGAAATGGACCTACCCTATGACCCTGCAATTCCCCTCCTGGGGATATATCCTAAGGAACCCAACACATCCATCCAAAAAGATCTGTGTACACATATGTTCTTGGCAGCACAATTTGTAATAGCCAAAACCTGGAAACAACCCAGGTGTCCAACAACAGATGAGTGGCTGAGCACGTTGTGGTATATATACACAATGGAATACTACTCAGCTGTAAAAAATGGTGACTTCACCGTTTTCAGCCGATCTTGGATGGACCTTGAAAAAATCATGTTGAGTGAAATAAGTCAGAAACAGAAGGATGAATATGGGATGATCTCACTCTCAGGCCGAAGTTGAAAAACAAGATTAGAAAAGAAAACACAAGTCGAACCTGAAATGGAATTGGAGTATTACACCAAAGTAAAAGACTCTGGGGTGGGTGGGTGGGGAGAATACAGGTCCATGAAAAATGATGAATGACATAGTGGGGGTTGTATTGCTAAATGGGAATCTGGGGAATGTTATGCATGTAAAAAAAAAAAAAAAAAAGAAGTAGAAACGCAAAGCAGAAATTGACTGAGTTTGGAGTATGGCACCAAAGTAAGAAAGCAGAAGTATACTAGAGTTAGCAGTGAGTACCTCCCTAATACTTCCTCTCCACTTTTCCAAGCTTTGGGTCCATGATTGCTCAACAATTTGTTTGGTTTTGTATGTTAACTCTCTTTTCAGTCACCAGGTTCCAGGTGTCATCAGGATGCCGGCCAGACTTCCCTGGATTGAAGACACCACCAATGTGTCCTGGAGCTCAGCTTCCCCAGAGACCCATCCTACTAGGGAAAGAGAGAGGCAGACTGGGAGTATGGACCGACCAGTCAACGCCCATGTTCAGCAAGGAAGCAATTACAGAAGCCAGACCTTCTACCTTCTGCAACCCTCAATGACCCTGGGTCCATGCTCCCAGAGGGATAGAGAATGGGAAAGCTATCGGGGGAGGGGGTGGGATATGGAGATTGGGCGGTGGGAATTGTGTGGAGTTGTACCCCTCCTACCCTATGGTTTTGTTAATTAATCCTTTCTTAAATAAAAAATTAAAAAAAAAAAAAAAAAGAAAGAGACTAGAAACATCTGTCCTATCTGGGAAAGTGTGACATTGTAAACTCAGAAAGATGGGGCCTGTGCACGTGCATGTATAAACAGGCACACTCATGACTGCATGTGCATAACCAAAGAGCAGGGTAAAGCAAACTTTCTGGAAGGGAGTAAGCTGTCTTTCTGAGATCTAAACTTTTAAACTGATGGGAGCATTCCTACACAGGTCAGAGAAAGACGAAAGAATCTTCCTAGAAGAGATTCATTTCTAGACTCCTTTAGGTCTCTGCCACCCAAGCATGGTCGTCTCAGCTAGATGGAATCAACACACACATACCAACATGCACTTCTGTGTCTGAGATAAAGCCATGCAGGAAGTAACAGTCTGTGCATGTGTGCTCACACTTTCCTGGGTTGAGTTAGACCTTTCTTTAGGGGGAAAAAAAAAAGTTTTAATAGGACAGTAAAAAAAAAAACTGAAGGAGCTGGAGAGACAGAAGGAGAGACAAAGGGCAACCCTGCAGCATTGCTTCACCACTCATGAAGCTTCTTCCCCCTTGCGGGTGGGGCTCAGGGCCTTTAACCTGGAGTCTTGGTCATGATAATGTGTGCATTCAACTGAATATTCCACTACCCAGCCCCTAATCTTTCCTTCTACTGAAGATTAGATTTGGGAGGGGCATCCATCAGAGACATCAGAATGTCCTGCAATTATATATGAATTTCATAATATATATATGTTCTAAAAGGATTGTGTCTACTCAGTGCAGTCTTATTTAAGCCTGTCTTACACTTTATTTATTCACTTTTTTTTTTCCAGAACCAGGTTCTCACACGTGTACTTTCACTGTTCCCAGGTTGACTTTTATCAGTTTCACTACTCCCAAGCTGATTTTTTTTCATGCAGGGAGAAAGAGAAAGAAAGAGAGAGACTGCAGCACCCAAGTTTCCCCCAGTGCTGTAACACTGAACCTGGGCTATGCATGTGGCATACACCTTAGCCAGTGAACTCTGGCCCCTATTATGCACTTTAAGAATAAAGGTGTAGAGGCCTGGGTGGTGGCGCACACATTACAGTGCACAAGGATCCAGGTTCAAGCCCCTAGCTCCCACATATAAGGGGAAAGCTTACCTAGAAGTAAAATAGTGCTACAGGTGTCTCTCTCTCCCTCTATATCCTCCTTCCCTCTCAATTTCTGTTTTTATTCAAAATAAATAAATAAAGCTAAAAATATAGAAAAGAAGAAGAAAGATGGGAGTAGTGCGGGAGGCAGTGCGGTAGATGAAGTATTGAACTCTGGCCAAGCAAGAGACCCGAGCTAGATCTCTGGCATTGTGTGTGCCACAGATGCTCTGGCTCTCTCTCTCTCTCTCTCTCTCTCTCTCTCTCATAAATAGATAATTTTGAAGAATAAATATGAAAGGGCAAGGAAGAGATTCATTTGCATGGTGGGGTCCTCAATTCAGTCTCTGGCACTACATGACTGGTGCTTCAGCATCTTTTCCTTTCTCTCTCCCTCATAAAAAATTAAAATGAATTAAAAGTGGCTTAGGAGGTGGCACAATGGATAAAGCATTTGGGCCCTCAAGCTTGTGCCTTGCCAAAGTACACATGAGACAAGTTTAATCCCCAGTACACATGTAACAGAGTGATGCTCTAGTTCTATCCTTCCCCATCATAAATAAATAAATAAATAAATAGTGTTAAAATTAATTTAAAAATTAATGTATGAGGTCAGCTAGTATCTCACCTGGATTGTGTATCTGCTTTGTCGTGCCTGTGACACAGGTTTGAGCCTGGCCTTCATCATACTGGAGGAAGCTTCAGTGCTATGGTGTCCTTCCCTGTCTCTCTATTTCTATCTGGGGAAAAAGATGTCAGTTTTTAGTCGAGCTTCCCAGGTAACAACAAAAAATAAATTAACTAAAGGTGTGTATAATCTTCAGTGTAGGAGGAAGAATCATTTGGTCTTAAACATAGACAACCAAGGAACATACAAGGAGAGTCTCTGTCTCCCTCTCCCTCCCCCTCCCCTTCTCCTTCCCCCCCATACACACACACTCATCTCCCACTATAATTACAATTACCATGCTGGCTCCCAGAGCAGGGTTTAGCAGCTGTGAAAAGAGATGCCTGAAAGGTATCCAAGACAATTAGTGATGTCCTTTCACCACCACCCCCCATGTATCTTCAGGCCCTTTGCACTTGCTGCCCACTGCCCACCCCTCCTGGCAATGTTTCCCCTAGATTCTCGAGTATCTCACCTCCTCAATGCATTTAGCTGTCTGCTCAGTTGCTCATAGGTATGAGCTGGCCAACTTCACAGCCTTTCCCTCCATCAGATCACCAATTGTACCTCTCCCTACAGAGCTGTTCTTTTTATTTCTGGTGGTAGGAATTGCACCCCTCTTTTTTGATTTCTTTATTGAGGGATTAATGTTTTACATTCGACAGTAAATACAATAGTTTGTACGTGCATAACATTTCCCAGTTTTCCATATAATAATACAACCCCCACTAGGTCCTCTGTCATCCTTTTTGGACCTGTATTCTACAGAGCTGTTCATTCCTGGGCATGATACTAGCACTTCTTGACTGTCACAACCCCATGTTCAGAGTCTCAGTGGCTGGCATGCATCTGGCACTCAGAGGGATGACTGGATGATCTCCTTTCTCTTCCTCTCCATGCCCACTAGCTCTCATGCCTCTATCTTGCTGACTGTGTGAACCTGATGACAGGGTTTTGCCCTCAGGAAACTGTCAGGCAGAAGAGGCTCATGAGCTGGGCGCTGCTCTGTTTTCTTTTCCTCACCCCATCATGTACTCATGTACTCTCTTGGCCTATAGCTTCCCACTGCCAGATCTGGTCTTCTCAGTGGGCAGGCCCCAAACTCAAGCACCCCAGATGACTATGAGGAAACTGAAAATGGAGAGGTAAGTGCTTGTAAGAAAGGCAGGATTTGTTCTCCAATGCAGCCTTGCCAGATTCAGAGAGAGAGAGACAGAGAGAGAGACAGAGAGATATCATTTGGAACCCACAACCCACCTTCTTGCATTTGCCACAGGAGCTGGCAAAGCCATTATGAGGATTCAGCACTCGACACTTTCTCCTTGCCCAAATGTCTCCTCTCTCCTGCCCTCATTGGCAGAATCTGATTCTATGCCCCTACCTCCTCGCTCTTTTCCTGGCTTAGATGTTTCCATTTAGTAAACCTAGAGCCCTCCATGTGCTTGGTCCCATATTGGCTTGGCTCTACTTCACCTGCTGAATCCCCTTTGTTTGCCTTCCTCCACAGACTCTGTGGCTCCTCCATACTGTAGCCAGACTTAATGCTTAGCCAGATCCCTACAGTGCCTTTGCTTGCCTGCAGCCCCCTAGCCCTCTCCTTGCTACCAGGCTAGAAACAAATGGTTACACACTCTACAGGGCACCCCCTGCCCTGTATTCCACTTGATTGCCCAGCTAAATAATGAACTAGTTGAAGGTAAGAGTTGTATATTCCCCTTAGAGATCTTATATAAGCCAATTCAGGCAAACTGCATAGTGACATAGTGGTTGGGAGTTGAAGCATTGCTGAAAGGCTCAAAAGAGAAATGAAAAGGAACATGAACCCTAAAAAAAGAACAGGAGTTGTTGGGGGTTGAGCAGTAAGGGCAGCAAACTAAGAAGGCTAGATAATGAAGAATAGGGTTTTAGGAGCATGGAGGTGGGGAAAGCTCCTATATGCCTGGCTGAGAATCTTGAACTTTGCCCTGGGCAGGCAGAAGCTATTGAAGGATTTACAGCAGGAGTGTGACAAGAGAACAATGTTTTGGAAAGATGGTGTAGAGTGCAGGTAGCTAGAGAGCAGGCTGAAGCTGGTACAAGGACCAGGGTGGAGGAATGAGTTATAGGTTTGGAAAGGAAGGGATGAACATGGACAGGATTTTTCAAAGCAAAGATATAAGCCACGAGGTGCCATTGGGCAACCAAAAGGGCCTCCAATGTGTAAACCCTTGTGATCAAGACAGAGATGTTAATTTTGACAGAAAAGACAGTATGTGGTTGGTGAAATAAGACCACATCTTCTCCATAATGGTTCATTGTCTTTATTAACAATGCCTCTGGATTCTGAAAAACAGACTGGTATTTCACGAAGCAATATTAACATTGTCATTATCTACTGGGGGAAAAAACACTTTTGCATAAATAACTTAAGTGAGAAAATAAATATGAAATGTAACTCTTTTTAGAAACCCCTACGTTCATTCTTCTGGACAAATCTCACATAAAAGGAGTGAAAAACAAACAACAGCAACAAAAAAGCAAAAGAAAAAAGAGAAACAGCCAGCCCAACGGACTTTCACATGGCATGTGCTTCTGTTTAAAAAAGTAATAATTAAAACCTAGGCAGAAAGTGAGAAGTATCCGGAAATGATTATTTAAAAGATTTCTAGAAGGCAGTTCTTAGATGCTGCAGTTTCTCAGCATATGTACAGCACTTGTAATCTTCCCCGGTAATATTATTTTACTGTGAAATAAGCCATGACATGTAACAGCAGTCAGAAGCTACCTTCTAGGCAGAGTGTGACCATGAGTGGTGGATAGGAGATGCCTCTAAAGGGATCTGTCATCTTTGAATGGGTGGTAGCTGCTCCCTTGAGGACATCAAGCCCAGTGTCTTGGGACCTTGACCAGAAAGGTGACTGGCCCTGGGGGTGGAGGCTGTTCTTGGGGAATGGGGAGGAGGAGTTTCTATCCCTCCAGCCACCCTGGGAACTTCTCCTTCTATACCCTGATCGCTGGTGTTATTTCTGCATCTTTGGTGATGGAGGGATAGAGGTAGCCAAACCTATGGGGAAGCTGGCTGGGAAAACAGCACAGGAGTTTGTCAGGCAGAAAGACAGCTCCTCGCTCCCCGCCCCACACCTGCTTTCCATCTTTGGCTATAGAATCAGAGGATCAAAACTCTTGCTTCTTGGAGAAACCCTGGCAGGGATGCAACCCAACCTCTCCTCTCTGCCCAGCCTTGGAATCTTAGACACTAGCTTGCTTGAGATCTTTATCCTCCGCCCCCCACCCCCACGCCCCCGCTTCTGTTTCGCTAAGAGAGGAAATAGAGGTTCAGAAAGAGAAGGTGTCGTTAAAGGTCACCAGCAAGTTAGTGGCAGAGCTGGGACTAGAACACGGATGCCAGTCCCGTGTTCTCGGCCAAGCGGGCCCTAAAGGCTCTTTGCCGCGCAGAGGAGGAGGGGGTCTTTCTTTGTCCCCAGACTTTGCTTACTCCCGTTGCTCCTTCAAAACCCCCGCGGTGGTGAGAAACTTCCCCTTTGGTCTCCTCGGCTGTGAGACCGGCTAAGGCAGGGCCCGAGCGGCCGAGGCTGCGCTGCTCAGTGTCCGTGACTCCCGGCTCCCTGCCCGGCCCTGCGGGACCCTGTCTCGGCGGCCGAGGAGAGCGGGGCCTGGCGGGCACTGGCGGGCACTGGCGGGCACTGGCGGGCACCTGGGATTGGCAGGACCTCGCCGCCTGCGGGAGCCAGGCAGCTCTCAGCCCCCTGCCCTGTTGCAGACATTTACAATGAGAAACAATCGGACCCAGCGCGCAGGGGGCGGAGACCCGGGGCGCCGGGTGGGGGCGCCTGCCGGGGAGGCTGGCGAGCCGGCTCTAGTACGCGTTCTCCAGCTCCGCCTGGTTGGCTTTAGTGCCCCGGGCGCGAGGCCGCGGCTTCCGGCCTTTCTGCGGCCGCGCGGCCTCGGCGCCGAAGTCCTTGAGCTCCGACTGGTTGTGGGAGCGAGTGAGGCGCTTGCACTTGCACGAGGCCACCAGACGCACCTTGTGCGCGCGAGGCGCCGCGCCGCCCGGGCACAGCAGCTGCACCCGCTGCGCGCGGTAGCGGTCGGGGACGCAGCGGAATTCGGGCCCGCTCGGGCGCCACCACTTGCCGCGGCGGATGGCGTTGGGGAGCAGGCGCGCCGGGCCGCACTGGCCGGAGCACACCTGCTCGGTGACCGGCTTGGCTGCGGCACGGCCCGTCCGTCACGTAGCGCGTGAGGTGCAGCTCGCGGCAGCTGTATTCCGACGCGTCTGTGAAGAGAGGCTGCTGTGAGCGCCGCGCCCCGCCCGCTGCCTCCACCTCCCCCAGTTCCCGCTGGCCCACCCACCCCCCATCAATCAATCGTTTAATTCACTGAAGCCCATTTTACAGCTAGAAGCACAGAGAAGCTAAGTGACTTGCCCAAGCCCACACAGCGAGGGATCCGGTATTTGAACCGCAGCAGTTCCTTCAAATGGGCTTCAGTGAATTAATCCGCGACACATAAATTGCAGGGAACACGGCCAGGTGCCGAGTAGGGGCTGGGAGTGCTGTCTGCACTGCAGAGGGTTATTATTCCTGTCCCAGGACCCTCATCACCAGACTGAAATCACACCTGGGCCCCAGGGTCCTGGGCCCACACCCTCTGCTCTCCGGCTCCACCCAGATTTCTTCCACTAGCCACAGGCTGAGAGGGGATGGAGAAAGGACACAGGTTAATGGAAGGTAATAAATCAGGGAAGGCCTGGAGTAAAGGTGTGAGGAGTCATTAGACTTGAAAGAAGCCTAAGACAGCATGGCCAGCCCCCTCAGCACCAGACTCAGTCAGGGAAGGGCACCTGCTGGAAAGACAGAGCTGGGTCTCCAGACTGCTGGGGGCTCCACAGAGGTAGAGGCTGTGTGCCGGAGTGCCCAAGAATGGCTGAGCTGCTTTTGCTCTCTCTCTCTCTCTCTCTCTCTCTCTCTCTCTCTCTCTCTATTTGTTTATTGGATAGGAACAACCAGAAATTGAGAGGGAAGGGGGAGATAGAGAGTGGGAGAGACAGAGACACCTGCAGCTCTGCTTCATCACTTGTGAAGCTCTCCCTCTACAGGTAGGAACTGGGGCTTGAACCCCGGTCCTTGCACATTGTGATATGCATTCAACCAGGTGTGCCACCACCCAGCCCCCTGAGCTGCTTTTCAGTGGCATTCCTTCCCTACCACAGACCAGACCCTGACTGAAGACTGACAGTGCCAGCTGCCACAAGCATTTATGAAGCACCTGCTGTGTACCTGGCACTGTTAGGTACAGCTCTTGCTCTGCACAGTTTAAGCAGATGGCTGTTGATGGCTCAGGCTTATCCCTCAGTGTAGGGGGGAGGGAGAAAGTTGGGAGTTAAGACCTGGCTTGGTCCCCCGAGGACTCCTTGACGGTGTCTCCTAGTGTGGGCTTGCTTAGGTGTGTGGGAGGACTGGAAATAGCTGGCCCCATGTAAGCACCTATGCACCCCTAGGGGTCTAATGAGGACAGTTTCCCTATGACACAAAAGGTGGAAATAGTTCAAAGGCAGCCCCACACCCAGATTCTGAAGAGCCGACACAGCAGAGACAGGAGCACGGATCGCCTGCCTGTGGCTGGGCCTCTGGCTCCAGGGCTGGCTTGTTGCCCTTGCCCTTCTCCCCACGGCAGGGGTGGTTGTGGTGGCAGCCTGTTTGCCCAGGGAAGGAAGCATGTGGGGCTTTCCCAGAATAGTGCCCCAGGCCAGGCACTGCTGCTGCAGCAGGTGACTTTGTTTTGAGTTTGTGGCTCCCTCAGAAGCCAGAGATATGGACATTCTGTACCTGGGTTACTAGAGAATTTTCGCTTGAGTTCAGTGGACCCTGTAGGGGAAAGGTGGGGGTGTCAGGGAGGGATCTTGTGCCCTTTGGGCAAGGCTTCTGCTGGACTGTCCTTTGCAGAGCCTCACATTCCCAGATAGTCGTGAGAAAGGAGGGGTGGGCAGCACACTCCTCTTCTACCTGGACGGCGGCTAGAGGGCAGGGAGGCCCTCACTCTGAAGTGACATTCCAGCCGCTGCCCCAGCCCTTCCTGCCAGCTGCAGGGCCAGCTGTGCACTGTCCCCTAAGCCCCCCCAGTGCAGACCCAGCTGTGCTTTCCACAGGGGCCATGGTCTCTTTAGTCTATGGGGGTCAGGCTCCCTCCCTAGGAATGAGGCAAGGCTGGGGCTGGGGCTGGGAACTGAAGACAGAGTGTGTCACTTGTGACCACTCCCTGCAAAGAGGCTGTTCCTCCCTTCTGGGGTCTGGACTCAGGTTCCACCCAGGTTGGAGGCCAGCTTAGAGTGCCAGCTCACTGGACAGATGTGGGCAGGGGGAGCCCAGGAGGGCAGGGATTTGCTCCCACTCTTGTTCCCCAATACCCTGCACACCAGCTATCCTGGAGCTAGATCCAACTGGGCAAAATCAGCTCTTCTTGCTACATGTCTGGGGCCTTAGGTTTTGTTTTTTATTTTACCTTCATCGTGGGGATTCAGCTTTGGGGGCCTCCCTGCCATGGGGCCCTAAGAGAAAGATGCAGGCACATCCCACAGAGAGTGCCTGCCACTTAGTGAGTACTGGGGGTGAGGATGAGGGTGGGGGTGGCAGTGGAAGAGGACCCCTTGCCTTGTTCCTTCCTGGGAGAGCCAGTCACTGGACCTGGCTCCTTCTTTCAAAACGCTGCTCCTGTCCCAGCATTGTAGCAGCAGTACCTTGGGACCCTCCCCCCTCCCAGCCCCTGCACTTGGATTCCAACACTGCCTCCAGATAGAACTACCCCTCCAGTAGAGACTGGCTGCAGTTGTGGGTCTACTGCCTGTAGAACCTCCCCACGAAGCCCCCTCCTGGGCCCCCAGTGCTCACAGCTCTGTCCTCCAGCACTTACCTTTGGGCTCAAAGGGGTGGTGGGGAGGCCTGCCTCCGTTCTCAGCCCGGTTCATGGTCCTGTTGTTATCCAGCTCTGGGGGGAGCTCCGGGTACTCGCCAAGCTCAGGGATGATCTCTGTAGCGTCGTTCTTGAAAGCCTGCCACCCTTGGCCCTGCACCACGCAGAAGGCCGCGTGCACCAGCAGGCAGATGAGACACAGGGCAAGAGAGAGCTGCATGGTGCTGGCAGAGGAGGGCACACCAAAGCCTTCCAGTAGTTCAGGCTCAGGTCCCCAACCTGGACACATAGGCCTTTTTAAAGCCCCCTCGAGCTCATACCAGCCAATGAGGACAGGCTGGGGCAGGGCTGGGCCCATGCTTCCCTCAGCCCTAGGGTGAGGGAGGGTAGGGGAAGGGGTGTGCTCAAAGCAAGCCCTCCCCAGAGACTTCTCAAACACAACAAACTCCCAAATTGCTGCTGGTGCTCCCAGGTGACCCACTGTGGGTGGGGGAAGGGCCAGCACCTCCCCAGGGCAGGCTACAGTCTGCAGTCTGCAGTTTGAAGATAGCACAGCACTTAATCTGACCTCCTGGCTCCTCAGGATTTCTCCAAACAAACCTGGGACCAGCTAAACAAGGGAAACTGCAGCTCAGAGTCTTCTGTGGGGCTGAGCCCAGTGGGTCCCATTTCTCAGACAGTTTATTTCTCACTCTTTTTTTTAAATTTTATTTATTTTGCCTTTTGTTGCCCTTGTCTTTTTAATGTTGTTGTAGTTATTATTTTTATTATTGATGTCGCTGGTTGTTGGATAGGACAGAGAGAAATGGAGAGAGGAAGGGAAGACAGAGAGGGGGAGAGAAAGACAGACACCTGCAGACCTGCTTCACTGCCTGTGGAGCGACTCCCCTGCAGATGGGGAACTGGAGGCTCGAATGGGAATCCTTCTGCTGTCCTTGCACACTGAGCCACGTGCGCGTAACCCGCTATGCTACCGCCAGACTCCCAAAGTGTTTCTCACTCTTAACAAGAACTGATCCTAGGAGTGTCAGTTTGATCCTCCAGACCTGGCACACCCTTGACCTGACTCAAAAAGCCCTTCTTGGCATCCATTGGAAGGCACTGGCAAACAAGAGAGCTCTGGCCAGAGTGCCTGCCTGAGCAGCAGGCTGGGGATTCCGGCTACAAGAGCAGGGTGAACAAGCCAGCAGCCTCAAGTGATGGAGGCAAGGAGCAAACTTCAGTTGCTTGCCGATCCTACACAGAGTCAGAGGCACTTCTTGGCCAGGACACACACTGTGGCTGGCAGGCTGATGTGCCAAAGGCAGTTATTTCCCTGGCCAGGCTATAGGTAGGAGTGAAAAGCAAAAAATTCCCCCCCCCTTTTTTTTTTTTAGCAAAAGCCAAGGCCAGCATTTTTAGTGCTGACTTTTTTTTTCTTGTCTCTGAGTCCATTACATTTTTTTTTCCTGCAACTGCTTTGAGTCAAATCTGGAAAGCCCTATACCCTAGGGTGTATTCTGTGAGAGTCATCCCAGGCAAAAAAGAATTGCTACCTCAGCCCTGAAGCAGAATGAGGGGCACCAGGAGGGGAAGAGATGTGGAGGAGGGAGGTTCACACCTGAGGTGCAAGGAAAGAAAGGACCAGGAACAGCTTTCCTGGCAGAGGAATTGCTGGAGGAGGCTCGCCCTCTCCTCACCTCTTCTAACGAGGTTGGGCAGAGAAGGCTGTGGCCCTGGACCCCTTGGTATTTTCACTGTGCAGTGAATCAGTAAGACCCGCCTGCCTTGACTTGTAAGTTTCTGTGTCCATCTGCGACTGTCTGTCTGTCCCTGCTTTCCATCATCCATCACTCAACACATGAAGGCAGCTGCCCTGACAGTTTTACAAGTTAGACAGAAGCCCCCGCAGGAAGGGGTCTCTTCGATACCTACTTCCTAAGTCAGTTTCCTTCGGGGCAGATGAAAACAGCTGTGGCCATTGTTGGGGGAATTTATCATTCCCAACAGAGCTAGGGATGTTGTGAGAAGCTGGCCTTCTAAGCGCCCCCCCCCTTTGTCTGTGACCCTCTACCGCCTTTTCCCCTGCTTTGGAATGTGGGCTGTTAACACTTTCGTGACCAGACAACAGCTTCATGCCCTGGGCTTGGGAGAGGGCCCATGCTGATTCCTTGAGTTGGTGAGACTGGGACAGGAGCCCCACCTGCTGTTGGAGCTGCCGGACTAGTCAGTCGTGAACAAATGAGGCCATAGCCATCTTCAGTGGAACACTGCTGCCACCTGCTGGAAAGAGGAGGAGGTACCAGTAACTAGAGGACAAAGCTTGGGATTTTGCTTCATTGTTTTATTTGAAGTGAAGTACTGCTAAAAAAAAAAAAAAGTGGGCTTTAACCTCTATATTACCTCTATCTTATGGAATTATTCTCCAGTAATATATAACCATGCATTTCACAGAATGGATTAGAAAGACTCTAGATGGGGGGAGCGCTTCATGATGTCTCTCTCCCTGTCTCCCCTTTCAATTTTCTGCCCTATCAAATAAAGAAACCTTTAAAATGTTTTTTAAAGAACATGTTCTGACACCACCCTCTGTTTTCATTTAATGCTAATTTCATCTTCACATTTATTCATTCTGAAAACGTCACTGTTGACAGTTGGACAACACTCCCTGGAGTTAAACCCCTAGGGTTTTAGCTGACTTCTGTTGTGACTAGTTTATTTCCATTGTTTCCTTATACTAGCAAAAGATACTAAGAATATCATGTACAAAGTAGGTTCTGAGTTAATTTTTTTTGAGACCACTGTAAATTTGAATGCAAAGCCTATGTTCAAATTACCCAGTTTCTTTCACTTGAAAACTACAATATCACAAGTAGGGTTTTTAAAACTTGTTTAAATTTATTTTGAGAGTGAAAGTGAAACCAGTGCATCACTCAGCCATCAGCAGTGCCAGGGCTCAAACCTAGAGCCTCATGCATATAAGGAGTGTGGGCTACTCTCTGTGTAAACTCCCTTGCCCTCTATTATCCACACCCACGCACCTCCCACATCCTCCTTTAACCACCTCCCCATGGTTTCCACTATCATTTCCATGCTCTTCAATGTTTGTGAAGCTTCTCACCCTGCAGGTGGGGGCTGAGGGGTTTGAACCTGGGTCCTTGTGCATGGTAACATGTGCTCCACCAGGTGTACCACTGCCCAGCCCTTCATGCTATCATTTCAAAAATGTTATACAAATGGAATCCGTTAACCTTTTAGAATTGATTTTGTTCATTCCCCAAAAGTCCTTAGAAATCCCTCCAAGTTATACCAATGATTTTCTTTCCTTTTTATTGCCAAATGACATTCCACAAAGTTGTGGGGTGGTATTTAAGAAATTCAATTTAAGAATTGTTTGTTTGTTTTAATTGCACCAAAGTAAAAACCCTGTGGTGAGGGGTAGACATGCAGCTTCCTGGGCGGGTGGGGGGTAGGGGGGATGGGTGGGATGGGACACAGTCTTTTGGTGGTGGGAATGGTGTTTATGTACACTCCTAGTAAAGTGTAGTCATATAAATCACTAGAAATTCAGAATTTTAATTGCAAATGAATATTCCATGGAGTATATATCCCACAAAACTTGTATCAAGTCATCTGTCAATTTATGTTGCTTCCAGTCTTTAGCTATTGGGGATAATGCAGCTATAAATATGGGGGTGAATATGTCTCTTTTGAATTAGTGGTTTCATGTCCTTTGGATAAATGCCTAAGACTGGTATTCAGGATCATAAAGTATAAGTATTTCCATTTTTATTTTAACACTGTTGTAATTAAGGAAAAGCTGTGCCTGAATCCCTCTCAAGGCTGTGTTCCTATGGGATAATTTCTACCTAGCTGCCTTTCTATACATACACTGGTTGGTTAACTACAGATATGAGGCCTCCCACCAGGCATAGAGTTGACACAAGCTTCCCCTTCCAAAAGCTCAGGGAAGTTTTTACATTGAAATTCTTCATCCAGACACCTCCAATTCCAATAAAAAGTGATTGGTACCACTAAGAAAAAAGGCCTTAGCTAGAAGTGGACCTACCCTATAACCCTGCAATTCCTTTCCTGGGGATACATCCTAAGGAACCCAATACACCCATCCAAAAAGATCTGTGTACACCTATGTTCATAGCAGCACAATTTGTAATAGCCAAAACCTGGAAGTAACCCAGGTGTCCAACAACAGATGAGTGAGTTGTGGTCTATATATACACAGTGGAATACTACTCAGCTATTAAAATGGTGAATTCATTTCATCCATCTTGGATGGAGTTTGAAGATATCATGTTATGTGAGATAAACCAGAAGCAAAAGGATGAATATGAGATGGTCTTAGAGACAGAAATTAGAAAACAAAATCAGAAGCAGAACTTGACCTGACATTGGTGTACTGCACCAAAGTAAAAAGACTCTGGGGTGGGGGGTGGGGGTGGGGGAAGGCTCAAGTCCTAGAACATGATATGGTGGCAGAGGAGGGCCTAGTGGGGGTTGTATTGTTATGTGGAAATATTATACATGTACAAACTATTGTATTTTACTGTGGATTGTAAACCATTAAAATAACGAAATAAAAGAAAAAAGGTCTTAGTGAATTTTTTTTTTCAAGAACAAAATATTGTGAGTCTTTAGACTCTGGGCTAGGGTGATTGGTAGGCAGTGGGGGTGGGAGTCTGGATCCTCCCAGAAAGATGCGGTGCTGAGACCAGGTGCTGAAGGGCAGTTCTCACTGGGAAGATATGCCATGCTCCTTTGACTCCTCGGGATCATATTCAAAGGCCACCTAGTTCACTCTCCTCTTGGTTCTCAAGCAAGCCCTAGCCCCACCCCACCCCCCACTCCTTGCCAACTCCATCTCTAGTTCACAAAAACAGTACTGCTTCACCACACATGAAGCTTCTCCCCTGCAAGTAGGGACTAAGGGCTTTAAACTCAGGTTCTTGTGCATGGAAATGTGTACAATCTACCAGATGAATCACCATCTGCCCCCCCCCCAGGTTTTTACATGGAAGAACAATGGCAATACTTATAAGGGAGCTAGAGCTAATGGTGGCAATAAAAACATTTAGAAGAATAGATTCGAGTACTGGTTGCAATATCATTCAAATCCTAAAACGCTACTCAATCATCTCCAGCCATGGTAAGACTGTTGCCCCAGTTCCCTCCTTTCTTAAGAACATAAATCTTTCTTTGGAAAGTTCTCAAGAATATTCTAGTCAATTATATCTCAACAAATATGAAAGATTTAATTTTAAAATAGAGTCCTAACACAGGAAATTTTTGCTACTAGAGAGAGAGAGATCAATACATTTCTATTGCATAATTATAATCACCATAGAAGGAGGGTGGATTTTTTTTTTTTAGATGATTGTTTTTTAAAGCTAGGACATGTAAACATAAAAGCTTTTTAAAAACATAAAAGACAATGAACCATGATGAGGACAAAAAAAAAAAGGACAATTTCTTTGTCTTGTAAGACCTTTATTTTGGTTACAGTTTTAGTGCTTTAACACTGACTTGTGAGACAGCAGACATTAAACTTTTTTTTTAGTCATTCAATACCTTCTCTTGTTTATAAAATACACAAGTTCACAATCAAATGATCCTAAAAAGCTGATAGACTTCCAACCAACCTTTTCTGCCAACTAGAGATGGACCCTGTATCCAATCAGAACAAGATCTTGACGTGGAAATCATTGTTGACTCTTCAGTGATTCCTTTTACCACTTTATGACAAAAAAAACCAAAACTTTCCACATAAAGAGTCTTTATTGTCCTATTATAAGACCAGTGCTTATTTTGATTAAAGCCTTAGCATCTTAGCATTAACTTGCATCTTATCATTAACTTGTGACCCAAAAAACATCAACACTCCTTGTCAACCGCAGTGCCACCTGCTGGTCATAGCATTATTATCCTATCATTTCTGGCTGGTGGTAAATTCCAAGTGGGGATTCCTAGTGAACCTAGTACCAGCCGAAAGGGAGGCGAGGGATCTTCTAGATGATTCCTCTCATTTGGTGAGTGATGACTGCTGCTGCCCAGATAAATCAGTGGCAGCAAAACAGAACTAACTGCTTGTGAGGGCTGCTGCTTTAGAATTGAGAGGACTGTCTGGTGTTGTCTTTTTGACTAACCCTGCTCTGCTAGTCAAAGAAAGAGGTGAGGTGTAGAGAGGGAGGGAAGGTGGGAGGGGTGTACCCTGAGATCCTATTCCATCACTTCCCAAGGGAGAAAGTTGTTCAAGAACAGCTTCACTCACAGCTGGGCACATGTTGGCTCTCAATAGAATTTGATTTTACTCAAAGAATAAGCTGAATCTTGTGAAACAGGGAGTTTCTGGGACTGTAATCTGTAATCAGTAATCCCCTTAGCTACTAGTAGAGTAGCCTCAAAGGAAAGGCAGTAATATCCCTCTATGGTCTTTTCTTCCTCCTACCCTCACATTGCCCTCAATGGGTTCCTACTAAGCTGGCTGCACCACCCTCCTATGTTGGCAGAAAGAATTGCAGCACCCTGTGGGGAGCAGGAGAGGAGCCCCAGTCCTAGCTCCTCAGCTCCCAGAAGCTAAGCAGAAGCTCACACAGAGGCGGAAACACACACGTTTCCTGAAAGAGGAACCACATAGTCCAACCCAACTGGGGAGCTACTTTTTACCTCTTCCTCCAGGAACAGAGTAGAATTCATGTTGACACTTCCTCATCCAGACCTCCCCCAACCCCAGCCCCAGCACCACAGAGCTGATTGACCTCTGTACACACAGAGTGAGTCCAGGCCATGTGCTTGGGACCCTCCTGGGGGCCTGATTTCTTGAGGAGTGTAAAATTGCTTCAACTATGCCTTAAGAGTCAACTGACCCTAAAAAAACCCTACTTATGTTGATCTGCATTTCCTTTCCTTTTTTTCTTTTTTTTAAACAAGCTAACAAAATATATTCATCTATTCTGCCAACATTATAGGGTCATTGTGAGCATCAAGTTGGGGGTGGGGGGGAGCTATAAGAGGGATAAGGGGATGTCTGGGAAACTGTGAGGTACAACGGTCCAGCGGATGACCACTGCACGCAGGTGGGGTTGTCCAGGCAGCCCAGTTGTTTGAGGCTGCTGTGGCTAGAGAATGTGCCACACTTGGGCTTCTCAGCATGCTTCCTGCTGCCACCAGAGACAGCTATCCCTGTGAGGGAGGCCTGAGGGGCAGCCATGTCTCCTGTCCTAGCAGAAGTGCCTGGGCAACTCTAAAAAGGCACATTACCCACCGCAACACGCTAATACTGCCTGGCTGTAAATTTAAACCTGCATTTCAAATATTCCACAAAGAGTCCCTGATATTTCATTTTAGGCAAGACACTTTTGCAAATCCTTGCAAGTCATCCTACCATGAATATAGGCTTCTGGGAGCCCCAACAGGCCTGCCAGAACTATGCCTGACATCTATTTGGTGCTCAACAAAGAAAAAAGGAATTTATAAACCTTGATCAGACATCTATGTACTAAATGTCTGGAAAGCATGGCTGAGAACCTCCTCTTTGCCAATATAGGAATCCAAAGATGACAGTCATGCAATGTTCTAAGCAGAATGTATTCAAAAACAAAATGAGACTCTAACAAATGAGTGCTGACCTGGGAGTATGAGTGCTAATTCATTCTGGCATCATGGGGAAAAGTCTTAAAAATGGTGGTTTCTTGTCTGTCAGTCAGTTGGTCTGTTTTGCCACCAATAAGGGACTTGTGTGGGTGCCCTGCCATGTTTCGTCACTGCCTGTCCAGTCACGTTTGCTTCCAAACCTCAGGATCTTTTCTGGCACCAGGGAGCCGTAAGGACTACCTGTAAGTGGGCAAGGTGTAAGCCTGGCATCATTTGTCTCCCTGCTTGTCCTCTGGCTGTGTTTCTGAGATACAGCCCCAAACACACATACACCCACTGTAATTAGCCAACTTCCGCCTTCTGTTCTTGGAATAGCAACCGAGACAAAAAGTAGTTAGCACGAGTGGCTTGGGCTCGCCAACACTATCATTCAGGACAAAACCCTTGTAATTCTCCAAATGGTGGGTTTTTTTAAAATAGGCTGGACTTCAACACCCTGTTTTCTAAAAAAAGAAAAGAAAGCCATGCCCAAGGCACCTCTCTTCTCACAAATGAAGTGGCTGAGAGCAGTCCAAGGGACATAGTCCAGTGGATTCTATACCCAGGTCTCCTAAATGTTCACAATTTAAAAACATGATTTGAGAGTCCTCTAAAAGAATTTGTTTGTTTGCCCACTCTAGGAGCCTTTGTTGGGATACTCCCAATCCTACAGAAATCATGAAAATGAGGTTTCATCATGAAAATTTCCACCAAACAGCTGATGATATCCCCACACCAGCTTCAGAACTTATGATGAGCTTCTGCCTAAGAGCTGGGTGTGGACAGCTCAGAGGAGGGACAGACATGGTGGGTAGAGAAGGGCTGTGTTTGCATAGTTCCTTGACAGGGCTCAGGTGCTGTGCTCCCCTCTTAGGAGAGGACCCAGAGGTGAAAGGTGGACTAAGGAGTGGCAGGAGATCAGGAGTCCCTGTAGGCATCTTGGGCCTTACACTTCCACAGTCCTTCTGCCCCAGGCCACTGAACAGGCATGCATATTATAGGTCTTCCTCCCCTGTACCGCCCCCGCCTCAGGGAGAGGCCATCACAGGCTACAGGCAAAGGATACACCAAGGAGCAAAGGATGATGTCCTTAGAAAGCTTCTTTATATGCTCCCCGGGGGGGGGGGGGGGGGGGGGGGGGGGGGAGTGTCCCAGGGCTGTGTGGGGACAGACTTTTGGCAAGTATCTGGTGATGGTGATGCTGGGAGCAGAGTGCAGTGTTTCCTAAATATGGCGGTTTGGGAATCCTCAACCAGGGCCTCTCCCCATGTGAGCTCTAAAGAAGATGCAATGGGGTAAGGAGTTCCCTAGAGTTTCAATTTCCCCTCCTTGACAAGTCTGTCATTGAGTTGGCAGAGCTGGGTCAGGAAACCATCGTTGGGGCCAATCTCACGGTTCTGTCTCACAAGGCTCAGGGCTGACTTGACATCCATCTTCTGGCGCAGCATGAGGTACGCGATAACGAGAGTTGGGGAGCGGCTGTATCCTTCACGGCAGTGGACAAGCACCCGACCTATAGAAAATACGGGGTGGCGGGGCTGGTAAGCTAGGCCCCTTCAACCACCCCACCATGACTGTAGTCAGATCTCCTCCAGGAAATGCTAAGTGGAAGGTAAGTCCACGGCTATCCACTGAAATGACTTTGATGAAAACAGGTGAGAAGCACAGAGCACTGGTGAGGAAGTGGAGGGGAGATGTCTACCTTGCCACCTGGAACATACTCAGCAAGCTCAGGGCTCACAGTCAATGGGAAGGAGAATGTTCATCATACTGGAAGGTATTCCAGGTCCCACTCAGATAGCACCTCCTCCATGAAGCCTCCCTTAATCTCCTCCCAGTGTCCCAGGGTGTCCTTCTGCCCCAAATCTTCAAAGTGACAGGCCCTTGGCTCCTGAGCCCCATGAGGCTGCGGTCACCACAGAGCTTTCCAGACTGACAGACCAGCCCATATGGGCAAAGAAGCAGGCCACAAAAAGTCAGGATATAGGGGCTGGGTGGTGGCACACCTGGTTAAGCACACATAGTACTAAGTTCAAGGACCCATACAAGGATCTGAGTTCAAACTCCCGGTTCCCCACCTGCAAAGGCCACTTCACAAGTAGTGAAGCAGGTCTGCAGGTGTGTTATCTTTCTCTCTCTCTCTCTCTCTCTCTCTCTCTCTTCCTCCCTCTCTCTCTCCCTCCTTCTTTCTCTCTCTCCCTCTCTCTCCCTCTCTTTTCTAAACAGTGACTCTCAGTTTACAATATTTTATTTATTTATTATTGGACAGGGGAGAGAAATTGAAAGGGAGGCGATAGAGAGGGAGAGAGATACCTGCAACTCTGTTTCGCCATTTGTGACGCTTTCTCCCTGCAGGTAGGGCCAAGCCTAGGGGCTTGAACCTAGGTCCTTGTGCATTGTAGCATATGCACTCAACCAGGTGGGCTGCCACCTAGCCCCATGTCTGTCTTTCTCTCTCCTTCACCCTCCTTTCTCAATTTCTCTATGTCCTATCCAACAAAATGGAAAAAAAAATGTCTGCCAGGAACAGTGGATTTATAATAGTGGCAGCACCGAGCCTCAGTGGTAACCTTGGAGGAAAAAGAAAAGTCAGGATATGTCTCTCATTGTATGGAACAAGGAAACAAAGTTGAAGAGCCTTAAGTTCTATAAAAGGATAACCAGCTGATACTCAAGAAAAGCAAGTTTCACCCCCTTCCTTGGCCCCTTGCTCTCTTCTGTACAGGAGCTCAGTACAGCTGGCATGGAGGAGGCGATCAGGAAGGGGCATCAAAGACCTGAAAGACCTGCAGACTCCCAGGCCTTGTCAGCCTCCCTCCTCAGCCCTGAACAAGTGCTCTTCAACATTTAGTAAATCCTGTTTTCTAGAACTCTGTCCAGCAGGGGGAGATTACTGGCCCAAGAACCATCAATGTAACAAAAACAGGCTAAGGGGGCAGTGGCAAGGCTGATTGTGCCTTAATGGGAGGCCCTTCCCCAGAAACCTTAGTGAGGATAAGAAAGACACTAGGGAGCTGTGGAGGGAAACAAACTAAAAGCAGAAAGGCCAAGTGGCCAGCCTGCTCCAATGGCCATGCCCTCTGACCTTCTAGGATTACTCTCTGGCACACCTTGTCCAACCGTCAGCACTTAACAGTTCTGCTTCCGTCTGGCCTTTTATTTGGAAGCTTCAGGGGTCATTTAAAATGGGGCTTTTGGAGGCTAGGTAGCAGTATACCCAGTAGAGTGGCTGGCATGTTACAGCGCCATTAGGATCCAGGTTCAAGTACCCGCCCCCATCTTCAAGGGAAAGTTTCACAAGAGGTAAAACAGAAAAGAAAATGGGCCTATAACTTTATCATTAGAGAAATACAAATTAAAACCACACTGAGATTCTATCCATACTTCACACTCATGGGAATGACCTATACCAACAAGGCAGGAGATATTAAGTGTTGGCAAGGATGTGGAGAAAAACGGACTCTGTTATACAGTTGGTAGGAATGACAACTTATATGGCCCCTTTGGAAAACGGTATGGCAAGTCCTTAAACAAATAAAAATGGAAATGCTTTATGATCCAGAAATACCACTCCTAGGTATATACCAAAAGGACATGAAAACATTAATTCAAAAGGACATATTCACCCTACATTTCAATATTCACAATAGTTAAGGAATGGAAACAACCTAAGTGCCCACTGCCAGATGACTGAGTAAAGAAGTTACAGGATGTATGTTTAATAGAATACTACTATACAAAGAAGTTACAGGATGTATGTTTAATAGAATACTACTATACAGTTTAAAAGGACTAGATTATATCCTTTGGGACAAAACGGGTGGAACTCGAGGTGATTACAAATAGTGAAGTGAGGAGGTGAACAACTACCACCAGATGGTTTCACTCCTATGTAGAGTCTAGAGATCTGAAATACATAAACTTGTAAAAAAAAAAATCAGTAATAAACTGTAAGTCAATGAAGATGGTGGTTACCGCTGGGTAAAGGCACAGAACTTTGGTGATGGATGTGGTGTGGAGCTACGCCCTGTGATCTTACAATCTTGTAAACTACTATTAATCACACATTAAAAAAAATAGCTTGACAAGAGAAAAATAGAAAGAAAAGAACACATAAACTTGCTAATAAAATATATATGTACACACACACCCATATATCCCATATATATATATATATATATAAAATCAGGCTGTGGTGAGTATACATGTCACCATATGCAAGGACCCAGGTTCAAGCATCCCGGGGTAGGGGGGTGCCTCATAAGTGACGAGCTGCAAGTGTCTCTCCTTCTCTCTCCCCTTATCTCTTGATTTCTCTGTCTCTAGCCAATAAATAAATAAGATTTTTAAAAAAGGAATAGCCAAAATGAACTATAAGGATTATCTGGATGGGGGAGGGAGGAGAGAGGTGGGGAGCACAGAACCTTGGTGGTGGGTATAGTGTGAAACTACACCCATGTAATCTTATAATCTTCTAGATCATTATTAAATTAGTAACAAAAAATGTGGAAAAAAATAAACCGGGTTGGATTTTGCTGCCCTCCACCCAGAGTCCACCACAGCCTCCCTATTGGCCTTGCCATGCTCATGAGCCTCAGCTCCCACCAGTGAGGCACGAGAACTCCACTGGGGACTTCTGGGGAGTGATCTATTTGTTCTTCAAAATAAAAATGAGGAATTTACAAGCCTAAGTGCTGAAGAGTTTCCTGATCCTAGACTCCCTGATATTTGTTATTAGAAATCCTACTGATTTCTATCTGTGCCTCTAATACTTGTAACAGGTACATCAGATGGAAAGACCAGAACATATTCCTCATGGGGAAAGACATCTGAAGGTTTATTTCTTTGTCTGAAAATACCATGAAGCCTGATTACTAAAGGACCTCAGGCTGTCCTTTGTTACAACTCCTGCACTCTAGGGCAGACGTCTTAAATAGGTCATGAGTTAAACTATAATAGGCCCACAGGCCAAGGATAAATAGCCACATGCAATTAATTATCCACGTACTCTGAGGACTGACATTCTCCCAGAGAGTCTGGGGATTGTACACAGATGACCAGAGGATAAATTCAAAGACCACATGCTTAGGGTCGAACACTGTATCTACTGAGACACCCCCCCCCCCGCTGATATCTGTTTGCTTATTTATTTTTTTATTTATTATTGTTACCAGTACTCCATAATTCTAGGTGAGCTATTTCACTAGCTCTTATCTTTCTTTTCTCCTCCTCCTCTTTTTTTTTCTTCTTTTTCTGGGTACATGATAGTGCTATGAACTGCTCCTTTGGTGGGGAACCTTAACTAGATGCCAAGAGTCTGAAATATGTTGCATCTCAGGGTTAGGGTTGAGAGAGATTAATTTCAGACACCAAGATGATGATCTAAAGAGATCAGGAGGGACACACATAAGATCCTGAGAAGGGACAGTGTCAAGTGAGTGACCCTAATCAGAACTCAGACAGAGTATTTATTGACAAAAATCATGCATAACCTCAGGAACAAGGAATATCAAAGATGTCTTTTAAGTGAACATACATCAAGGGAGTAAATGTCAAGATACCAAATAACAGGTAGTTGTACATCATATGGAAAGATCAGAACATTTTTCTTTCTTTTTAAAAATTTTATATTATTTTTTATGTATTGGATAGAGACAATAAGAAATCAAGAAGAAAAGGGGTGATAGACAGGGAGAAAGAGAGACAGAGAGAAACCTGCAGCCCTGCTTCACCATTCGCAAAGCTTTCCCAGGTAGAGACCAGGGGCTCAAACCCAGGCCCTTGTTCATGGTAAGGTGTTCCCTCAATGAGGTGCACCGCATCCCAGCCGCAGAACATATTTTTCATAGCAGAGAGACACCAAAATTCAGGTAGGGATGTTTAAAACTTAACTACACTGTCATTACATCAGGTATACTTTTTTGGTTCCCTAAGAAATCTTGTAATTAGTTATCTTTGATCTTCCTCATTCTTTTTTGATGTTATGCATGATTTTATCAATAAATACTCAGTTCTGATTGGGGCTGCTCATTTAAAACTGTCTCACAAAATGGGTGGAACTGGAGGTAATTATACGTCATGAAATAAGAGATGAGAGAGTCGGGCAGTAGCGCAGCGGTTAAGCGCAGGTGGCGCAAAGCACAAGGACTGGCATAAGGGTCTCGGTTCAAGCCCCCGGCTCCCCACCTGCAGGGGAGTCGCTTCACAAGCGGCGAAGCAGGTCTGCAGGTGTCTTTTTCTCTCCCTGTCTCCCCCTCCTCTCTCCATTTCTCTCTGTCCTATCCAACAACGAAGGCATCAATAACAACAACAATAATGACTACAACAATAAAACAACAAGGGCAAAAACAAAGGGAAAATAAATAAATAAATAAATAAATAAAAAGAAATAAGAGAGGAAAGACAGCTACCAGATGGTTTCACTCATATGTGGAATCTAGAGATCTGGTTTACATGAACTTGCCAAAAAAAAAAAAAAAATCCAAGAAAAACAGAAGCAAGCAAACTGTTCATAAGACTTATGAGAACTATGGTGGTTATCTTTGGGAGGTTGGAGAGTGGGGTTACAGAACTTTGGTGGTGGGTGTGATGTGAAACTATACATTATAATCTTGTAACAAACTATTTATAGCAGTTTTTTTTTTAAAGAAAGATAGGAAGGAGGAAAGAAAGGCTCCCAACTCTGGATATCTTATGTGTGTCCCACCAGATCTCTTCAGATCATCAGCTTGGTGTCTGAAATTAATCTTTCTCAACCGTGAGATGCAACATATCTCAGGGTCCTGGCATCTGGCTAAGGTCCCCCACCAAAGTAGCCATACCTGAAGCCTCAGGTTCAGTCCATAGCACTGCCATGTACCCAGAGTTAAGTAGGGGTCCTAGTTTGTCTCTCTCTCAAAAAAAAAAAGGAGGAGAAAGAGATGGGAGCTAGTGAAATCGCTCTCCTGGGAGGGCACCTGCTTTGCCTGGGTTTGAGCCCCTAGTCTACCACATGGGGAGTACTATGGCACCAAGGGGAAGCTTTGGTGCTATGGTGTCCTTCCCTCTCTTTCCATCTGAAAAAGTTGGCCTAGAATGGTAGAGTCCTGGTAACAACAATAAACAAACAAACAAACATCAGACTGGGAGTTGGCACAGTGGATAAAGTGTTGGACCCTAAAGCAGGAGGTCTTGAGTTCAATACCTGGCATCACATGTGCCAGGGTGATGCTCCAGTTCTCTCTCTCTCTCTCTCTCTCTGTCTCTCTCTCATTAGTAAGTAAAAAAATACAACTTTAAATAAAAACAAACAGGATGAACAACAGATGTGGCCTCATCTTTTGCTGTACTTTGCTCTCTTGAGAAGCAGTGAATGGCTCTGCCCCAGCCACTGTGGTGCCTTTGGGGGAGCACCCAACACTGACAGGGCAGAAAGAGCAGCAGCACCTGGTCTTGATGCCAAGCAGCTCAAGCAGCCCTGCAGCTCTGGCACCTCAGGACTTCGTGTAGTGCGAAATAACACATCTTCATAAAACACTACTGGATAGGGGTGGAGGGGGGAGGAGCAGAAAAGTAACACTCAGTCAAAGTCACATTGTAGACCTGGCTGAGCACAAATGTTACCAAGGACCAGGGTTCAAGCCCCCAGTCCCCACTTGCAGAGGAGAAGCTTCACAGAGTGGTGAATCAGTTCTGCAGTTTCTCTCTTTCTCTCTCCCTATCTCCCTGTCCCCTTTCAATTTACCTCTGTCCTATTAAATAACTTAATTAAAAATAAAATAAAGCCATAGAAGCTTACATGTCCTATAGAGGGCAGGGACCATGTGACAGGCAGCCAGGTGAGCAAGGACCTAAAGTTCTCAGCCACTCACCACAGGAGATGAGACAATAAGTGTTCCCAGAGGAGGCCTGCAGTGAGCTGTTTCTAGACACAGTCCTGTCCAAGCTGGACTCAGTTCCTGAGCAGTGGGCCCCTTACCATTCTTATGTGCCAAGGCCTGGTCGATGAAATCTGCAGCCTTTTCAAAGTAGGCACCAAGATTGAAGTCCTGTGTGTCGTTGGCCTTGATGCCCAGGTAGGTGATGCCAGAGTCCTTGTAGAAGCTGGCATTGGTGTTGACATGCATGAAGGACCTGCCTTCAGCAGCATTCAGGACGTGAGTGATGCCTATTTTCTGCAGCTTGGGGATGTCTTGAGCCACAGACCTGGATGGGAAACAGCAATAGGGGAGGGAGGAAGAAGGAGAGAGGAATTGACTAGCAGGCCCACTGGGAGAAAGAGATGATTCTTTTTTAAAAAATATCTATTTATTCTCTTTTGTTGCCCTTATTGTTTTATTATTGTAGTTATTATTGTTGTCATTGTTGGATAGGACAGAGAGAAATGGAGAGAGGAGGGGAAGACAGAGAGGGGGAAGCAAGACAGACACCTGTAGACTTGCTTCACTGGTTGTGAAGCGACTTCCTTGTAGGTGGGGAGCCGGGGGCTCAAACCGGAATCCTTACGCTTTGTGCCACATGCACTTAGCCCACTGCACTACCGCCCAACTCCCAAAAAGAGATGATTCTAGGCAACGAACCCTCTGGGCTCTGGGCCCTGCTGATCTCACCAGCCCCTTCTTGAACCCCCTGCCTTACTCCAGCTACATCGAAAGACCAACAGCTTCCCCCAATAAACTGGGCAGTGTTGTACCCATCTGTTTCCTTCACCTGGGATGCCCTTTTTCAACAGTCCCTCTTTCGCTTTGCCCTCTTCTCTGTCCCATTTGCTCCCTGTGCTGTGCTAACTGGGACTGCTTAGTGGCCAAAATGAGCACTGGGTTTATGATGAGGAGATAAAAAATTATACCCAGTAAAATTATTTGGACAAAAGAAAGAGGAGGGCAGAGCTCTGAAGCTAGAGTTGCCAAGATCTAAATCCAACCCTGTTACTTAACATGCAGGAACTCTGAGCAAGTCACTTAACCTTTCTAACTCATTTTCCCTCTGTAAAATGGGAATAAAAACAGCACCTATCTACCTAAACACTCACTTAACACGTGAGTGTTAAGTGAGCTGGCCCACAAATAGAGCCTGACACCTGTCAGTGCTACTATTCTTTTTTTTTTTTAATATTTATTTCCTTTTGTTGCCCTTGTTTTATCGTTGTAGTTATTGTTGTTGTTGGATAGGACAGAGAGAAATGGAGAGAGGAGGGGAAGACAGAGAGGGGGAGAGAAAGATAGATACCTGCAGACCTGTTTCACCGCCTGTGAAGTGACTCCCTACAGGTGGGGAGCCGGGAGCTAGAACCAGGATCCTTAGCAGGTCCTTGCATTTTGCACCACCTATGCTTAACCTGCTGTGCTACTGCCTGACTCCCCAGTGCTGCTATTCTAACCCTGGGTTGTGCTCACTGGTTTAGATGCCCAAGTTAGGAGCTTCTTGAGGGCAAAAATCACAAGGGCTCCAGATGTGTATAGTCTGTACTTGCTATGACACCAAACACATAATAGGTGCTGAGTGAAGACATGGCAAACTGATAAAGGGTCCAGGAAGTCTTCTTTTATGAATTATAAAGTACAGCCTATTATCTCCCAGAGGAATCCTTCCTGACACAGCCCCACTACAGTTCCGAAGCTCTCTTGGGTGACTTGACACTCAGGGAGCAAGTAGACCAAAAAGAACTGTGGGAATTACAAAATCTTTGATCTAAATAGTCAAAGGCCTCCTTTATTTCATCTCATGAAAACATCCCAATTCAAACAGTAGTTTGTACTTTACAAAATGTCTTCTTCCAGTGATCTCACTTGCCTGTCACAGTGGCCCTGCAAGGAACAAAGGACAGAGCTTAAACTCTGGCCCGACAGAGAGGATAACGGAGGGGTAGGCTGCTGAGGGCAGGCCAGGAGAACTCCTTTCTGCTGACAACCAGCCCTGCTCTGTCTTCCTTCTCTCTCTGCCTCCTGAGCCCACAACAGCAGTAGATCCAAGACCCAGAGAGCATGAAGGTCTTGATAGATGAAGCAACACAAAACAATTTATCCTCCCAGCTGAAGACCTGCACACACCTGGCCAAGTGAAGGTCAGATTTGCTCAGAGGGCAAGGAATTTTCTTACAATTGCCACAGCACTTATCACTCTGGTTACCATCAGATAGATTGTTCACAACCTTGTTTTCTGCTTGAAAAGAGGTGACAGCTGTGCCAGAATACCAAAGGGAGCAGGGTTTCCAAGGATGCCAAGAGCACTTGCTACTTAGGTAGTTGCGGGAGGTGGGGGAGGGCAGGGCCAGTGTCTATAACACTGCACACAATTATAAAGTGGTGACCAATTTAAATAATTGATTTTGGGGACTCAGGCAGTGGTGGACCCAGTGGAACACACATTACCATGCACAAGGACCTGTATTTGAGCCCCTGCTCCCACCTGCAGGAGTTACACTTAACACGCAGTAAAGCAGATCTGTAGGCGTCTCTCTCTCTCCCCAACTTCTCTTCTCTCTCCTCACCCCTCTCAATCTCTCTCTGTCCTATCCAATAAAATAGAAATTAAAAAATGGCCACTGGGAGCAGCGGATTTGTAGTGCTGGAACTGAAACCCAGCAATAACCTGGTGGCAATAAAAAAAAATGATTAGGGACCAGGCAGTGGTGCACTTGGTTAAGTGCTCACATTGCAGTGTGCAAGGACCCAATTTCAAGCCCCTGGTGCCCACCTGCAGGGGGAAAGCTTCATGAGTGATGAAGCAGAGCTGCAGGTGTCTGTCTCTCTGTCTCCTCCTCCCCTCTCAAATTCTCTGTCTCTATCCAGTAATAAATAATTTTTAAAAAATAATATTGAAAAAATGATTTTAAAGAGTAGCTCCCTTCTCTCACCTCCCTCTTCTACTACTAATTTGATAGGCAACATATTTGCCATTATCATTATAATCACGGCTATGAATGAGCACTGTGCTGTGTCTGATACTTGGCAAGAGCTCAGTACAGTGTATGAATGAGACCTATTATCCATGAGACTGGGACTTGCCCTTCCAGCTTTGTACTGAGCCCTATTTTGTGGTAGGTGCTAGTCCAAGACTAGGGATACAGACACAAACAACACATTGCCCTATCCTCATAATACCTCAACTGCTTTGAACCACGAAAAAGACCTGAAACATTCTGCTATGTGACATTAGATAGGGGCTTAGTTTTGAATTTCCAACAAGCTGATCCTCAGGCACATGAGCTTTGGGGTTGGTAACTGGGTATTTGAAGTCTCATGAAAATACAACCTGAGCCCTACTGGGCCCATACAGGCCTGGAAGTTTATTTTCTGCTTTTAGTTGATTATGTCAGCATCTCTCAGAATGGTTAATACTGGTTTTCTCCTGCTACTGAGAAGGTCTTACAGCAATGTCACTAACATGGGGGAAAACCAATTCAGTGAGAACTCTAAAGTGATAAATGATGAACGCATTCCCATTTGGTGAAGTCGGGAGCCTTTTTTAGGTGATGGCTCAGAACCTCGGGAGACTTATTATGGGATCCGGCTAGAACCCCACGTTAAAATCAACCCATATTTAGAAGATGGGAAGAGAGAGGTCCATCTCCCTGGACCTTCCTTGAAGGTACTGGGATCCCCTCATCTGTGCCCGCACGATCCCGCAAAGCCCACGCCCTCATGTGACGTCAGCCTGTTGCCAAGGCAGCGAGGGCAGACATTCCGAGGTGACCTCACTGCAGAACCAGGCAGCTGTCACATGACGCACGGGCAGGAGACAACCCGGGGACAGAAGGCCACCTGTCAAGTGAACATGGTAGCCCGTCCAAGACCGAATCGCTATCTGGAGGCGGCTTTGGCAGGGCATGAGGCTGGCCAAGCGCCCCCAGGCCTGGATCCGTGCAACCTGCGCCCCATACGCGGGGGCGGCGGCGACTGCAGCACGGGAGCTCACGCATCAGCCCGCTCGCACCCCGGCTGTTGCTCCTGGAGGGGCTGCCACGACCCGTCTCCCCCAACCCCGCAGACACCCCCACCCCAGCTTTCGGGTGGGCGGGGCCCCAGGAAGGCCCGCGAGGTTGGGGCAGGGGTGGAGCTGCGACTCACGCGTTGCCCACGTAGATCCTGGGGGCGACCTCGTTGCAGGGCTGGCTCGGGAGGCTGTAGCATCCGCTGCCGTCCGAAAGCAGGTCGTTGAGATCCTGCACCGAGAGCTCGAACGAGCCCGACATGGCGGAGGCCGAGCCCTGCACGCCGGGGCCGCTGCGAACATGGAAGAGCGGCCGGGTCAGCGGGGCGGGGCCGGGAGCGGAGCCGCAGCCCGAGCGGGAGCAGCCCCGCCCCGCCCCGGAGGCGGGCCCGCGTGGAGCTGCGGGGCGCTGGGCTGAGCGCATCCGCTCCGGTACCGCAAACTCGCGGTGCGGCGCCTAGCAGGTACTCAGGGGAGACCCCTGAACCCATGCCGGGAGACTCCAGGATTTGCCCAGTGGGCGGAAACGTCACCACTCTGGTGTCTGGGTTTTTTTTTCCCCACCTCCAGCTATGTTCTGTATTGTTATAAACCAGGACGTGCAGTAACTTCATTGGATCAAAGTGCACCCAAGTGTGGCTTCTCTCTCTCCTCTCTTCTTCCTCTTTCTTCTCTTCTCCCTCTTTCGTTTTCTTTCTTTTTCTTTCTTTCTTTCCCAGATTACACAGACACCCATGTTCCACTTGAGAGCTCTCATTCTCCATCCAGCCTGCCTGCGGGTCAGCAGAGATGGCTTCAGACCCCTTGAATGAGAAAGTGCATTTACAGAACCCCTTGGAGGTTGTCCCCACGCTGATAAAAGTTTAAGAAGCCTAACTCTGGGATACGTTTCCACATTTTTTTAACTTTTTAAATACTTACTTATTTCCCTTTTGTTGCCCTTGTTGTTTAACATTGTTGTGGTTATTGGTGAATAGGACAGAGAGAAATGGAGAGAGGAGGGGGAAACAGAGAGAGGGAGAGAAAGACAGACACCTGCAGACCTGCTTCACCGCCTGTGAAGCAACTCCCCTGCAGGTGGGGAGCCGGGGGCTCGAACCGGGATTCTCCTTACGCCGCCAGTCCTTGAGCTTTGCACCACGTGCATTTAACCCACTGCGCCACCGCCCGACTCCCGCGTTTTCACATTTTTAAAGAATCAGCATGGTGCTTACAACTTGGAGCTGTGTGCAACCAGGCTTGAAATTCTGACCCTGGGGAATCAACTTCTCTGAGCCTGTTTGTCGTGGAGGGTATGTACAATGGCAAAAAATAACATCTAACTCCAAAGGTTTTTGGAAAGATTAAATGTGACACTCAAGGACAGCGTCTGGCACTACTAGATGTGAACACTCAATAGATAATATTTATTGATTCTCCTTCCCCAGTAATCAGCGCCCACTGGGTGCTGCACCCAGTACCAATGGCCAGTGACCAGGCTCCTTCCAACCCTTCCTGGAACTGCCAGCCCATTGTAAGCCACATGATATCAATAACTCATCATTTACTAAATGAGCAAAAAGAAAATCTGTCTTCTCCCACTGTCCTGGAAACTGCAAATCCCCCACCCCACCTCCAAGAGTAAATAAAGTGCCCAGAATTCAGGAAACCCACAACCTGTGCACAGCTCTGCTACTAACTTGGCAACTGCTGCTTTCAACTTCATTTCCTTCATCTGCAAAATGAAGACACTAAATCAGATGATCACTAAGGTTATCTCTCAAACCCCCCCCCCCCCATCCCTCGGAATGGTTTCACACGTTTGGGCAAACCATCACACAGGGAACTTAGTTTCTACCCCAAGCTAGGTAACCAAGGGTGGGTTTCTCTCCCCCTCCCACCTTTACAGGTCTCTCCCACCATCCTCTCACTCCCCACACACCAAACCTTTTCCTTCCCGTGTAGCTGGCACCTGTGTCCCAGGCAGGTGAGACAGCTGCTGAGTCTCATCCCTCATCTTGACTTCGGCCTGGGTTGGCTTCCAAAGGAGGAGCCCAGAGACACAAGTTCCACTGCTTCTCCTGCCTGGAGACCTGACTCTGATGTCATAACTGCGTATCTATGGCAACCCATCATCAGGACGCCTAAGTACCGCCTAAGTACCTCACAGAGGAGACTGGGTGCCTCATTTCTGAAGTGAGACTAAGAAGAGAAGATGAACAATTCCCTGGATTATCTAGCCTACCCTGTAATCGTTTCTAATCATAGGCAGAGCACAAACTTCAGAAAGAAACTGGACTTCGGCCACTATATATTTCACAAAAATAGAATCCAAATAGGTATGTGAATTGTTTGGGCTGGATGCTGAGATTAAAGATTCTGGAAAGGTCTACCTTAGATACATTGGCAGCAACCCATGTTGGTGTCCAGCTTTGTTACAAAACAGCCTTCTCCAATGAGATGAGTTAAGAGGATGTTATTAGTGTCAGTGACAATCTCTCCCAAGGAGAGATGCTTATTTAAATTCTATAAAGCCAGAGTGAGCTAGGAAACAGATAGGATTTCATCAGTAGGCAAGTCATATTGAGAAAGGGTGAAAGATACTCTTTTAAAAGATGTGTACCTCTGTAAATCTTTTACTTTTTAAAAAAATATATTTTTTAAATTTTATTTAACTTGATAGGACAGAGAAACAGAGGGAAAAGGGATGGAAGGGAGGAAGAAAGAAAAAAGGGAGAGGAACCTGAAGCCCTGCTTCACCAGTTTTGACGCATTCCCCCTACAGGTGGGGACCAGGGGCTTGAACCTTGGTCCTTGTGCATGGTTACATGTGCACTTAACCAGGTGCACCGCCACTCAGTCCCATAGCTTTCTAGCCCTCATCATTCTTTCCTTTCTGCTCAGAATTCTTCCCAAGTTATTTTTAAAAATCAGCAATCATGTTATATTTTGTTTAATTCTAAGGGATAGGCTGAAATAACATGTAAATAAATGTGTTCTTATTTCTGTCACAACCAAGTTGTGGATTATAAAGGAAATGTAATTTGCATACATTGTTAATGAATATTTTCCACCATTTAATCCTTTGGATTCTTATTTTGTCAATTACGAGTTATGCAAAATTTTGAAGTGTTCAATGGTGTTCATTTGGGAAATTAAACTAAAATCTGTGGATTGGGTTAAGTTTAAAATGATGCAAATCATTATGTCTTAGCACAGCTCACTCTAAGAACATGAGCAGGTTTTCGGAGGCTGCAGTGCAGTCCTGTGATATAATCATGTTCTTTCGTCCTTATCTAGTGAAACCAACTGTTGATACCAAACCTCCAGCGGCGCACACCCATCACATTTTAAAACTGAGCAAATTACAGGTATTTACTCTTGCCATCTGCAAGTGTACCTTGATTTTTACCTAAAGAGGTCAGCTTCCCAGAGCCTTCTCCAGACCCACCTAAGCCAGGAATGTCTTAATGCTCCCCCCGTCCACACTCCCCAACGATAGGTCCCTAAGATCAGCTCCCACTCTGCTTGCCCCTTTCCTATAATCCCAGAGCAAGGTGTTGGCAAATGAAATCAGTATAGCAAAGACCCAACCACCGTGGGGTGGATTTTTTTTCTCTTCTTTCTTTTTGGCCAGGGTGAACAAAAAAGAATTGACAAAATAGAATATGAAAATAAGCAACTGTGTCAGAAAATCGCAAATGCCCATCGTGGCCCTGCTAAGGTGGATTGCTGGAATGAATATTTTTCAAAAAGGTAGTGTTCTTTCTCTTCAGTTTTTGAAAGTCAAAATTGGCATTCCTTTTGCTGGATTTCAGTGGGAGGTTATCGAGGGGGAGGAATACTTACAAGGAAGAATTTATCTTGAAGCATAACCATAGAGCATATTAATGAGAATAAAAACTATCCCAAACAGAACCTCTCTCTAGCATTAAAGACTTAACTTTCTTTTTAATCCAAGAAACATTCAAGAATCCTCTTTAGAGATCATCACCAGAAGGCAGTTTTGTAGCACAAAGACCATCACTGGAACTGTGACATAGTTTTCTTAAAATAAATTTTGAAAATATTTCCTAGAAACTACCATATGGGAAACACCAAGAAAATAGACATGAGATCAATATTTCCTTTTTTAAAAAGATTTATTTATGAGAGAGCTAGAGCCAGAGCCAGAGCATCTCTGGCACACGTACGGTCAGGAATCAAAGTCAGGACCTTATGCTTGAGGGTCCAACACTTTACTCAGTGCAGCACTTCCCAAGCCTTAAGATCTGTATTTCTTGGTCTTAGAGAACCCAGTGTCTGGTAGAAGTGACATCTGTGGGGAGTCGGGCAGTAGCACAGCGGGTTAAGCACACGTGGCACAAAGCACAAGGACCGGTGTAAGGATCCCGGTTCAAGTGCCTGGCTCCCCACCTGCAGGGGAGTCGCTTCACAGGCAATGAAGCAGGTCTGCAGGTGTCTATCTTTCTCTCCCCCTCTCTGTCTTCCCCTCCTCTCTCCATTTCTCTCTGTCCTATCTAACAACAATGACATCAGTAACAACAATAATAACTACAATAAAAAACGAGCAACAAAAGGGAAAATATTAAAAAAAATTTTAAGTGATATCTGTATAAATAATACAGCGTGATCAGGATTACAAAAGAGCATACAAGAATAAGAATTTGGTGACTATGTGTACTTGTAGGGGGGAATGTTACTAGACTTTGCCAGTATCCTTGCATATCTGAAACTAAGTTGAAAACTGTAGTGAACACAACTTGTCACCAGCTGATTTATCCAGAGTCAGGACTGCCCACGTCCCATCATGTAAAGTAGAGAATCTCAAACCTACTTTCAAATAATCATCACCCCTGGGGAGCTTTTCCACAATGCCAGTGCCCCAGCTCCTCCCTCATGCCAATAAAGCAGAATCTTCTGGTGGACAGCAGGCTGTGAACCACTGATCTAAACCTGGGGAGTTTCCCACTTCCCCAGAATGCACTCTGGTTCTACAGGTGGAAGGGGCCCCAGGGCTCAGTGGAAGTTTGTTCCCTGCACGCACAACCTAGGTTATTGACATCATTACTTCATTTCCTCCACTCCACAAGAATTGTTTCTTAATATTTTGTTTATTTTTAAAATTTATTTATTCCCTTTTTTCTTTTTCTTTTTTTTAATATATACTTTTAAAATATTTTCCTGTTTATTGCCCTTGTTTATTGTTGTTGTTGGATAGGACAGAGAGAAATGGAGAGAGGAGGGGAAGACAGAGAGGGGGAGAGAAAGATAGACACCTGCAGCCGTACTTCACGGTCTATGAAGTGACTCCCCTGCAGGTGGGGAAGCCAGGGGCTTGAACCGGATCCATACGACGGTCCTTGCACTTTGCACCACCTGCACTTAACCCGCTGCGCTCCCGCCGGCTCCCAATATTTTGTTTATTTTTAATGAGATACAAAGAAAAAGAGAAGGCAGACACTGCTCAGCTCTGGTTTATGGTGGTGCTGGTATCTAACCTGGTACATTTAGTGCCTTGGATATGAAAGTCTTTTTGCATAACCATTATGCTATCTCCCCAGTCCCAGAACTATATGCTTTAGCTGTCTTGAGGTTTTGTGTTTTTCAGTTTAAACAGAGAAACGAGGAACCGGGAATTAGTGAGAATTACCATGGAAAACCAGGGTATTCTGAAGAGGCTTGGTGACCGCAAACCCCACTACGACCGCAAGTTGTCTGAGCTAGACTGGCAGGCAAGTGGGCACTCCGGGACATTCCATCTGCATCCATATCAGGGGGTACTCTTGTGCTGCCGAGGGTGAGAGCATAGAAATGTGCAACATGGGGAGTTGGGCGTTAGCGCAGAGGGTTAAGCGCACATGATGCAAAGCGCAAGGACTGGCATAAGAATCCCGGTTCGAGCCCCTGGCTCCCCATCTGCAGGGGAGTCGCTTCACAAGCGGTGAAGCAGGTCTGCAGGTGTCTATCTTTCTCTCCCCCTCTGTCTTCCCCTCCTCTCTCCATTTCTCTCTGTCCTATCCAACAACGACGACATCAATAATAACTACAACAATAAAACAAGGACAACAAAAGGAATAAATATAAAAAAATAAATAAAGAGAAAGAAAAAAAGAAATGTGCAACTGGTGTCGTAAGGAAAGCCTCTAGAGCAAACAAAGTTAACCAGTCAGGAGCTAAGGCCATCATCTCCTTGGTAGCAAAGGCATTACGCATCAGTTCCAGAGAATTTTCTTTTTTTTTAAATATATTTCCCCCCCTCATGTTGATTAAATAGTGATTTATAAGACTATAAGTTAATAGTGTATATTAACACCATTCCTACCACCAAAACAAAGGTCCCTCCACCCCCTTATAGTGGAACTGAAAATCTACCCTCCCTCCACGCTCACCCCAGCCCCCGAGCTTTTTACTTTGGTGCAATACTCCAAACTCAGAGGATATCTGATGACTTCTTTCCTCATCCCTTAACTCTCTTCCTGCCCCGCCCCCACACATACACAGAATAAGCAAAAAGGATGATGAGTATGACTCAGCATGCAGTTGATTTTGAAAAAGGAGGGAAGGAGCCATCTGCACTCTTTTAAAACCTCCATTCCATAGCTTTGGACTCTAAGCCTCTTCTCTGAGAGAAGCTTAGTGTTTAGAACTTCAGCTTTAGCACCAATACTCTGGCATTGACATAAATCTGATTTTTTTTTCCTTTAAGAATTCAAGACGTTATATCAGAAATACAACAAGATATCGTCTCTCCCGAGATGAATAGGTATGTCTTAACACAGTGGCTCTTTAGTAGGGTCCAGTGAAGACAATTGACACTGAAACCCCAAGAGCTAAGCTATACAGATGGAGGGTGGGAGGTTTAAGGGGTGACTCTGCTCTCCTCTAGTATCACTTGATCAGCCAGCCAGGAAGCTTGGGTTCTTTTATTTCTTTTCTTCATACAAGTGAGAAATGACTCTTTTTGTCATTAGCTTTTAGTATAAGGGGAAATGATTTGTTGAGACAAGACATAAACAGGAGGTCTCATGAGTTTAAAGTTGTGCCAAAGTTACAGTACAATCACTCTTTAAAAGTACTGTTGTGTTGGCAATTTGTATTGGTATTCTTCTCAAATTAATTTTCTTCCTTCTAGATTTTACTTATTTATGAGAAAGACAGGAGGAGAGAGAAAGAACCAGGCATCACTCTGGTGCATGTGCTGCTGGGGATTGAACTTGGGACCTCATGCTTAAGAGTCTGATGCTTTATCCACTGTGCCACCTCCCAGACCCCACTGTTAGTATTCTTAGTAGTGACCATGTTTTTCCTGGGGACAAGGCTATATAGATACTTGGGCTTTCTAAAGAACAGTTCTATGTAATTGTTGTTTCTCCATTTCTCTCCCTAACATCTCCCTAATACTAGGTTACCCACCATGGAAAAAAAGAAAGGAGAAATTCCTAGGATTTCTTAGCTGCTTAGAATTTCAAGACATTCCTAAGTAGCAGAATGCTCAGTACACTTCTAAGTAGCTGTATGCTCAGTCTTAGGACGCTGCAATAAAACTTGGAACACAAAGCGAGTAAGTTACATTTAATGCTCCTGACGACTCTTAAGTCCCTCTCCCAAAACAGAGACAGAATAGAGCAGGTAGAAGAAAAGACCCAACAGACATTTTTATTTGAAATGATAGAAAGAAATGTTCATGAAAAAGAGAGTACTTTTTAAATTGTATACCATCATTACCATCCTGGAAGACAAAAAGGTGAGATGATCCATAAATTCAGTTCTGTCAAAATGGCAAACAGAAAGCACAAGAAGAAATTAAGATTCAGGGGCCAGAAGGTGGCAAAGTCAGTAAATTATGTAAGTTACCATGTGTACGGACCTGCTTTTAACTTTAGGTCGCTGCCTGCAGGCGGCGAGTTTCATGAGTAGTGGAGCAGGCTGGAGGTTATCTCTCTCTCCCCAGATCTCTCCCTATCTCTATCATGTTTTTTTTTAAAAAAATGAAAAATGAAATGGTCGTCAGGAGCAGTGGATTCATCATGCAGGTACTGAGCCCCAGTAATAAACCTGGTTGGAAAAAAATATTAAATTAAGGGGTTGGGGAGATAGCATTATGCTTATGCAAAAAGACTTTCATGCCTGAGGTTCCAAAGTCCCAGGTTTAATCCTCAGCACCACCATGAGCCAGAGTTGAGCAGGGATCTGGTAGAAATATATATATTTAAGTAATGTCCAGACATCACAGAGAACACCACCATATACTAGGTTGCTCCATAGTTTTCTTCATGGACAGTACTAAGCTAGAACTTGTTGTTCCTTACTAGTTGTTTCTTCCTGTTTTAAAGATTATTTTTCTTAGTTTTTAGATTTCAGAAGATTATGATGTACCTTAGGATTGGTTTCTTTGGGTTTATTCAATATGAGGTTACAACTTCTTTAATCAGGTTTTTATCTTTTTACCAAATTTGGAGGGTTTCAATCATTATTTCAATACTTTTCGGTCTCACACTTTCTCCTATACTTCCGGAACTCTGGTGACACAAGTGTTAGCCCTCTTATTAATGTCCCAAAGGTGTGTATGTGTGTACGTGTGTGTACGTGTGTGTGTGTGTACGCACGCGCTCTGATTAAATTTCATTGACCCGAACACAAATGCTCTAGTTTGATTTTCAATCTCCTGCCATTTCCACTCTATCAGTTTACAATTTCCACTTGATTCCTCTCCACAACTTAACTTTGCTTTGCTAAGAATTTGATTCAACATAATTTGTAATTGTTGCTCTTTTTATTACAATCACTTTAAAATTTGTGTCATATTTCAACACTGAATTAGATCAGTACTGATATCAGCTATCTTTTTCCTATTTAGATCGTGGTTCTCCTGGTAGTTTTTGGGTTTTTTGTTTTGTTTTTTATATTTTTGTTTTATTTATTTATTGGATATTATTGGATAGAGACAGAGATACTGAAAGGAAAGGGGGAGATAAAGAGGGAGAGAGACAGAGACACCTGCAGCCCTGCTTCACCACTTGTGAAGCTTCCCCCCTGCAACAGGGACCAGGGACTTGAACCTGGGTCCTTGTGCACTGTGATGTGAGCACTAAACCAGGTGCGCCACTACCTGGCCCCCGGTAGTTTTTGTTTTTAATAAGCTGGTAGGAAGTCTGTTTAGGGATAGTGTATAGGTCCTTGCTTCTTTACTGGTTTTAGTTCCAGTGACAGTTTACTTTTTTTATACAAATTTTTAAAATTATTTTTATTTATTATTGGATAGAGACAGAGAGAAATTGAGAGGGCAGAGAAATAAAGAGACAGAGAAACACCTGCAGCCATGCTTCAGCACTCATGAAGTTTCTGCCCTGCAGGTGGAGACCAGGGGCTCAAACTCATGTCCTTGCACCCTGTAATGTGAATGCTTAAGCAAGTGCGCCACCACCCGGCCCCCCAGTTTACTTTGCTGAACCCTTGCAATGCTATTCCAGTGTTCTGTTGGGGCTTTCATTCAATTCTTGTTTTCTGTGGTGTCAGAAAGTGTTAGTTGGGCTGCCTGATGTAACAAGAGTGGAGGACTGGCAGGTACAGGATGTCTCTGCTGCTCCAACAGTTGCCGCTGCCCCTGTGGATGAAATGGACCACCAGCTGGTGTCTGCTATGGAGCCAGGGTTGGGGCTCCCCAGTCTGTTTCCAATGGACTCTGTTTCCCCTGGTCTGTCCTTTGGCTGAGAAAACAAGCTCTTCTTTATCTTCCCTGTCTATGCTTGCAAGCTTTAGGTTGCCAGCCTCTCTAGGGCTTGCTCTGGGGTATGAGGGAGATGGAAAGTTAGGAAACTCACCACATGATTGTTCCTCAAATCCTGAGGTCTTCTACCAATGCCCCATCTTCTTCCCGGCTTTTGGAATTCTTTTGGCATTGTTTTTTTTTTCAATACCAACGGGTTTAGTTGTATTTAAAGGAGGGGAGAGAAAGGCAATTCTGCATCATCTTGTTCTAAAACCACGAGCCTATCTTTTAAAAAAGGTTAATTGCTTGATACTGTACTCAAAGGGCAGGACAAAATAAGAGTAAGAAGTTGATCTGCAGGGGGCCAGGTGGTAGCACAGCAGGTTAAGCGCACATGGCACAAAGCGCAAGAACCGGCGTAAGGATCCTAGTTTTGAGCCCCCGGCTCCCCACCTGCAAGGGGGGCAGTTACCCCACAAGCGGTGAAGGTCTTCCCCTCCTCTCTCCATTTCTCTCTGTCCTATCCAACGACAACGACATCAATAACAACAATAATAACAAGGGCAACAAAGAGGGAAAAAAACAGCCTCTAGGAGCACTGGATTTGTAGTGCAGGAGCCAAGTCCCAGCAATAACCCTGGAGGCAAAAAAAAAAAAAAAAAAAAAAAGTTGATCTGCACTAACCTCATTAGATACAAGAAAAGATATACTGGTTCTGAACTGTTTTATATTTTGTCATCACCAAGACATCTCTGGGCTAACTTTCTCAGAGACAGAAAGAGACAGAGACAGAGAGAGAGGTATCACAGCACTGAAGCTTCTTCCCCAGTGGGGTGGAGGCCAGGCTCAAAACTTGGTCACACACATGGCAAGCAGGTACCATCCCAGGTGAGTTATCATACTGGCCCTATTGATTCTAAACCATATGGTTTAGATGGGTCTTATACTTATTAAATAAATCACTTTTTGTTGCTCAATAAAAAGTGATTTAATAATTTTTATGCATGATCTTATGTTGATCGTATAAACCATGATACTGGATAGTGGATGCAAAATTTTGATGGGCCATGTCTTTTATATTCAAATATACGATGGTGCAATCTTTTTAAATGATTGGTTAACATTTAAAATAGCTGAACACGGCCTGTGAGAGACAGATAGTAGTTGTAACTTAAACTTGCTCCTGCAGGAAATGAATGAAATAGCAGGGAAGGATACAGCTCTCTAGATAAAAAACAATAAATAGGATTAATTCATTGCTAATTCTGCTCAACAGATACTTGATATGTCCTCATGTCCTCAAAGATCCACAAGCAGTGCCTAGACCTGGCAGAAAAGTGCTGTAATCAATTAGTAATGCCTGACTGAGGAGTAAGAATGCATAGGAGCACACTGACCATTTAACATCCACTACCTAGAAAAGTCCTCTGAGCTCATATTCTCTATAGACACAGAATTTAACTGAGTTTGAAGGCCCAAGTTGGGAGCTAGGGATGGTACATCTTACGATAAAGAGATTTCTTGATGTGAGAAATCAGAATGATGGATTTTTGGAAAAGAAAATTGTCCAGGGGCTCAGAATATATGTGCTGCTAGTTAGAACTGGACTTGAAATTGCATTTCTACACACTCTACTAATATACGTATGTAAACAGGTTCTTTTTTCAGGGCTTTTTACTTCATTTTTTTAAAGATCTGGTTGTTTACTATGAGAGAGAGACCAGAGTAGTACAGTGGCATATGGTAGTGATATGTGTTGAACCTGTGACTACTGTAGGTATTGAACATTTTAGTAACATAAGTTTGCTAGTTTTAAAAGATTTGTTTATCTATGAGAGAGAAATGGAGAGAAAGAAAGAGAGAGAAAGAAATAGAGCATTACTCTGGCATTCACAATGCCAGGGATTGAACTCGGGACTTCAAGCTTGAGAGTTTAGCATTTTATCAATTGTGCCACCTCTCAGGCAGGCTGCACTTTTCTGATTATTTGTTTTTTGTTTACGAGAGCACTTCTCTGGCTCATGGTGGTGACACAAAATGAATCGTGATCCTCAGGCTTTAAAATTTTTTTTTGTTGGGGGCCAGGCAGTGGTGCACCTGGTTGAGTGCATAGATTACCATTCACAAGGACCCAGCTTCAAGCCCCCATTCTCCACCTGCAGGAGGAAGCTTCATAAATGAAGCAGTGCTGCATTTGTCTCTTTCTTTACCCCCCATCCTCTCTCAATTTTTCTCTGTCGTAACAAATAAAAAAGAAAGTGAAAGAAAGAAAGCAAAACAAAAGGAAAACATGGCTACCAGGAGTGGTGGATTCATAGTACTGGCACCAAGCCCCAGCAATAGCCGTGACAAAAAAAAAAGTATTTTTGCCATCCCTTGTCCCTCTTCTGATTTTGAAGTACTATACAAATGATCCATGTCTCTAGGACCCCATTGATCTTCTCACAGATTTAGCAGCAGATCAACCACTGAAGACATAGCCTGTCTTAAAGGTAGGGAAGCTACTTTGATGGAAAGTAAAGCAATCGTCAGATTTTTGTTTTTTGTAATTTGATTTATTTATTTTCCCTTTTGTTGCCCTTTTTATTGTTGTTGTAGTTATTATTGTTGTTGTTACTGATGTTGTCGTTGGATAGGACAGAGAGAAATGGAGAGAGGAGGGGAAGACAGAGAGGGGGAGAGAAAGATAGACACCTGCAGACCTGCTTCACCGTCTGTGAAGCAATGCCCCTGCAGGGGGGGAGCCGGGGGCTCGAACCAGGATCCTCACGCCGGTCCTTGCGCTTCGCGCCACCTGCGCTTAACCCGCCACGCTACCGCCCGGCTCCCAAGCGTCAGATTTTTAACACCTTGCTTCATAAATTTACAGAGTGTTATTACCCTATCACCTAGCAATTGTGTGAAAATAATAAATAAGGAGAATATATCTATTGAGTAGTATGACAGGCCAATGGGGTTGGAGGGAGAGCTATTTATGGTGCTCAATACTCTGCTCCCACACTGGAGGAAAACTATTTCCAGGGACTTCTAGAAGGTGGTTAGGAAATCCACTGCGGTACTCCCTAAAGCACAGTTCAAGGGTAATTCTGACTAATCTGCTTTTTCACCTGAGATGACTTTAGATCCAGGCTTCCTAAAACAGACAACTTTGTATGTGTCATTCACACTCGGAGGAGCAGCTGCCCTCCCTGCCCTGGTTCTGTATAGAACAGCCCAAGACTCACCTTACTTGATAAAAATCTAGCATATACTCTGTAGGTGCAAAAAAAAATTTTCATCCTTTTGCTGGAACAGGCTGGATAATATGATGCTGTTAGGCAGATGCAGCAGGTTAGTGAACTGGAAAGTCACAAAGGTGGGGAGTCAGGCAGTAGCGCAGTGGATTAAGCACACATGGTGTGAAGCGCAAGGACCAACATAAGGATCCTGGTTCAAGCTCCCAGCTCCCCACCTGCAAGGGAGTCGCTTCACAGGTGGTGAAGCAGGTCTACAGGTGTCTATCTTTCTCTCCTCCTGTCTTCCCCTCCTCTCTCCATTTCTCTCTGTCCTATCTAACAACGACAACATCAATAACAACAACAATAAAAAAGCAAGGGCAACAAAAGGGAAAATAAATAAATTAAAAAAAAATTTTTTAAGTCACAAAGGTGTACAAAAGGGCAAAAAAAAAAAAAAAACCCTTTCTAAATGAGCAGCAAATCTTCTCCCTGGTGTTTCACACTTGTTCCTTTTTCTTCTAAGGAGAGAAAGAATTTGAAATATTGATGCACGTAAGCAGTCTCTGTTAAGTCTTAGTAGTTACAGTTACACTGCATCTTGCTGTCTAGTTATGAGCACATTCCTCACTTCCAAGTCATAGTCTTAATGAGTAGTCTCAGTTATGGGACCACAATAGAATGAGTCAATATCACAACAGTATTATGAATAATGGCCATCTCTAGTATTAGAGAGACAGGTTCAAGTAGTCTGGTAAAACTGCTTGTTAAGCTATATGAGCTTGGACATATTATTTAAACTTTCTAAGCCTTGTTTTTCTCATTTGTATAATGGGGATAAGAACCTTATAGCATGAGCTTGGTGTATCTGTCAAAGTGATGTATGTATATAAAGGCCTTAGCACAGATTCTGACAAAAAAAAAAAAAAAGACATGTTAACTACTGGAAACAAAAGAAATCCTTTGAGCAGCTAAAATATATCACAAATCCTGTGTGACATTAAAAAGACAGCTATTGTGGTCCGGGAGGTGGCACAGTGGATAAAGCATGGGACTCTCAAGCACGAGGTCCTGAGTTCAATCCCTGGCAGCACATGTACCAGAGTGATGTTTGGTTCTTTCTCTCTCTCCTCCCATCTTTCTCATTAATAAATAAATAAAATCTTAAAAACAAAAAGACAGCTATTAGGACCACACTCAAGATCTATATACTTGTAATAGTCAGAACTGATTTACCATGGCTTTAGGAATAGTTTTAACTGACAGAATATCTGATTTCTTCTACTCCAGCTTGACAGTAACCCGTGTAATCTGAAAGTAAGGACATGTGAGAACCAGAAAACAGTAAGAGGAGAAACAAATGATAGAACAAGTCAAACAATGCCAGGACTCAACTGTCAGAGCCTGAGGGCATTAAGAAAAAGACAAGCAGTCTTCTCAAGAACCCCTGAAAATGTCACTATGTCAAAATAAGACAGTAATTAGCAGAAATGGTGAGTGTGCCTTAGTCTTCAAAAAAAAAAAAGAGAAGAAAGAAAGAAGTAGGGCAGTGAATCAATTTCTTTGTTGTCAGGCAGTTACCACAAAAAATTAAAAAATCATTTTAGGGCACTGGAGATAGCATAATGGTTATGCAAAGAGACTCTGATGCCTGAGGCTCAAAGTCCCAGGTTTAATCCCCACCACCATAAACCAGAGCTGATTAGTGCATCAGTTAAAAAAAAAGAGAGTTGGGCGGTAGCGCAGCGGGTTAAGCCCATAAGCGCACATGGAAAAGCACAAGGAATGGCGGAAGGATCCTGGTTCAAGCCCCTGGCTCCCCACCTGCAGGGAAGTCGCCTCACAAGCAGTGAAGCAGGTCTGCAGGTATCTATCTTTCTCTCCCCCTTCTGTCTTCCCCTCCCCTCTCCCTTTCTCTCTGTCCTATCCAACAACGACAACATCAATAACAATAAAAACAAGGGCAACAAAAAGGGAATAAATAAATAATCAGTTATCAAGATGGGCACTTCAGTTACATGCAAAATCCCTTTGGGTAACACAAATCTACCCCCAACAGAACTGGATAAAGTGTGCAAATCAATGCTACATAAATTCACCACCACCACTACCACTCTCAAAAGATAGTGGCTACTTCACTTTGGTACAAAGAATCAGGATCACCTTGCCTCTAATACTTTTAATGAATAAAATGTGTTACTTTGTGACAAGCTCACTTTCAACTCACGTTGAAAGGCACAAGTGTAAAGCAACAGACAAAAATCTACAATAAACAAAGACTTCTCACTTATATACTCTTCTTGATGATGATGGAAAATTCTGCCTCTCCCTGTACTTGACAACCCTTGATGATAACATAGTGGATGGAGACTGGACTAAGTGGTGGTCTGGGCCCCCTCCAAGCCAAACTGTCTGGGAGAGTCACCTGACCCAGCTAACAGGTACCCAGTGAGTGTCCTTGTTCAGCTTGTCTAAGAGCACTCTGAGCTGGCTGTGTGCACCCTGGAGGTCCTCCTTCACCAGCACGGCGTCCACCAGGTGCCCATAGCACTCGTCTATGAAGGTGGCAGAGATGGCCATTTCCTGCTGCTCCTCATCCTGCAAGGGAAAGGGCAGTTATAAACAACCAAGTTGTTCTCCCCTCAAATAAGAAGCCTATAGTCTTTGTCTTGGGCAACTTCCCAGCCTTTCATTTTTAAGTAACGAATGAATAACTATGACCCATTAATAGTCAACAGAACACAAGAACAGTATAGGGACATAACTTATCAAAGTTCCAATAAAGTTAATGGATGGCAGACATAATCACTGGAGTTATTCATCATAGTACATCTTCTGAGGCCCTGTCAACAAACCAGGATATGAAGTTCTTTGAAGTGTGAAGTTCTACATTTGTGTGTCACATGCAGTTATCATGATTCCTGCCCCAAAATATTTCCAAAGAGAATACTATTGTATTCTTGACATTTTGATTAAATAACTATAGGAAATGCTATAAATATTAACCATGCAAAAATAAAGAAAGCACTTCTCAAATTAACAGAAAAAGGAGTTTAACTAAAATCTTCATGTCATTCTCTCATACCAGGTCAAACAGTAGCACAGAGGACAAAGCAAACTGATTTAAGAAAACACTGGGCTAATCTTGGTCAAATTTCTTTCTTTTTTTTTTTTTGTGCCTCCATGGTTATTGCTGGGGCTTGGTGCCTGCAGTACGAATCCACTGATCCTAGAGGCTGTCTTTTCCCTTTTGTTGCCCTTATTGTTATTATTATTGCTGCTGCTGCTGCTGTTGTTGGATAGGACAGAGAGAAACCGAGAGAGGAGGGGAAGACAGAGGGGGGCGAGAAAGATACATGCAGACCTGTTTCACCGTTTGTGAAGTGAAGCAAGGGGCAGGTGGAGAGCTGGGGACTTGAACCAGGATCCTTACATTGGTCCTTGTGCTTTGCACCATGTGTGCTTAACCTGCTGCACCACTGCCCAGCCCCCCAAATTTCCCATTTTCTATGACACCTGATTTCATTAATCAGATTGCTTTCCTAACACCCAGCACTAAACTACAGGCATCCAATGGTTTCCTCCTTGATGCAATCTGAAGAGTGCTTCTTTCTTCAAGGAATTTCTAATAAGTAGAACTTCATGTGGGTAGCTGACCTATAAACTCAGTTGTGTAAGGAAGGAAGGAAAGTGGCAGCAGTTCCACTCATCACAAAACAAAATCACTAGCATTCACCCATCTCCCTTTCTCTTTCCAGTCCTCTGTTGCTTTTTCTCCTCTGCTTCTAGGCACTCAGTGTTCTTATGCTGCCATAATGGGGAAGAGTTCTGTTATATCTACATTTCAAAATAGTCCCTCTTCCTCTGTCACAAAACCAGATTCCTACTTTAATGAGCACACCTGCAGTTTCAGGACATATCTAAAGGTTTAAGCAACAGGGCTGGCAAAATAGCTCACTTGGATAGTGTGCTTGCTGCTTTGCCATGTGTGACCCAGGTTTGAGCCCAGCCCCACTGGACTGAAGGAAACTTCAGTGTTCAGTGGTCTCTTAGACTCTCTCCTTCTGCCTCTATGTAAAATAATTACTATTATTAATATAAACAAAGGTCTAAGAAAATTTTTTCTCTCTTTTTTTTGGCCACCAAGGCTACTGCTAAGACTCAGTGCCAGCACTATGAATCCAGCACTCCTGGCTGCCATTCTTTCCCTTTATTTTATTCCCCCATTTTATTTGAAAGGACAGACTAATTAAAAAGGAGGGAAATATTCACTATCACAGCAAAATCAATAAAATATCTAGGAATAAAACTGACCAAAGAAGCGGAAGACTTGTATACTGAAAACTATGAGTCACTATACAAAGAAACAGAAGATGATACAGGGAGTTGGGTGGTAGCGCAGCGGGTTAAGCGCAGGTGGCACAAAGCACAAGGACCGATGTAAGGATCCCAGTTTGAGCCCCCAGCTCCCCACCTGCAGGAGAGTCGCTTCACAGGCAGTGAAGCAGGTCTGCAGGTGTCTATCTTTCTCTCCCCCTCTCTATCTTCCCCTCCTCTCTCCATTTCTCTCTGTCCTATCCAATAATAACTATAAGGGCAACAAAAGGAAATAAATAAATATTAAAAATAATAAAAATGTTTTATAAAAAAAAAGATGATACAAAGAAATAGAAAGATATTCCATGCTCATGGATTGGAAGAATTAATATCATCAAAATGTGATACACATCAAAGTCCTACCAAGTTTCTTTAATAGAACACAAATTACAATAATTTATCTGGAACCAGGAAACACCTAGGATCACCAAAACAATATTAAGGAAAAGAAGCAGAAATGGAGGCATCACACTACCAGATCTCAAACTATAATTATAAGGCCATCATAATCAAAACAGCCTAGTACTGGAACAAAAATAAGCACACAGACTGGTGGAACAGAATCGAAAGCCCTGAACTAAGCCCCCACACTTAGCGGACATCTAATTTTTTATAAAGAGGCCCAAATTATTAAATGGAGGAAGGAGGCTCTCTTCAATAAAAGGTGCTGGGAAAACTGGGTGAAAACATGCAGAAGAATGAAAATGAACCACTTTATCTCACCAGAAACAAAAGTCAACTCCAAATGGATCAAGGATCTGGATGTTAAACCAGAAACTATCAAATACTTAGAGGAAAATATTGGTGCAACACTTTCCCACCTAAACCTCAAGGACAACTTTGATAATACAAACCCAATTAGAGGGAAAACAAATCAGTGGGACTACATCAAATTGAAAAGCTTCTGCACAGCAAAATAAATCATCAAACAAAGAAACCGCTCACAGAATGGGAGAAGATCTTCACATGCCACACATCAGACAAAAGGCCAATAACCAAAATACATAAAGAGCTCACCAAACAGCAACAAAAAAGCAAATAACCCCATCCAAAAATGGGCAGAAAATATGAACAGAATTTTCACTACAAAAGAGATCCAAAAGGCCAACAAACATATGAATAATTGCTCCAGTTCATTGCTTGTCAGAGAAATGCAAAGAAAGACAACAATGAAATACCACCTCACTCCTGTAAGAATGGCATAGATCAAAAAGGACAGCAGCAACAACCGCTAGAGAGGCTGTGGGTAAAAAGGAACCTTCCTGCACTGCTGGTGGGAATGGAAACTGGTCCAGCCTCTGTGGAGAGCAGTCTGGAGAACCCTCAGGAGGCTAGAAATCAACCTTCCATATGACTCAGTAATTCCTCTCCTAGGGATATATCCTAAGGACTCCATAACACCCAATCAAAAAGATATGTGTACACCTATGTTCATAACAGCACAATTGCTAATAGCTAAAACCTGGAAGCAAACTGGGTGCACAACATATCAATGGCTGAGAAAGCTGTGATATACATACACAAAGGAATGCTATGCAGCTATTAAGAATAATAAGCCCACCTTCTCTGACCCATCTTGGATGGAGCTAGAAGGAATTATGTTAAGTGAAAACTCTGAAAGACAAAGATGAGTACGGAATGATCCTACTCATAAACAGAAGTTGAGAAAAAAAAACAGAAAGGGAAACAGCAGAATCTGACTGAGTTTGGAGTATGGCACCAAAGTAAAAATCTCTGGGTAGAGGGTGAGGGTAGAAGTTCAGCTTCACAGATTGGGGGTGGGGGGGGAGAGACAGACCTTTGGTGGTGGGAATGGTGTTAATATATACTCCTACTAACTTACAGTCTCATAAATCACTATTAATATGAGAGGGGAAAATGGATTGAATGTCTCAAACTTTTTGATGCATAGACCATAGCTCTGAGTATCTATTCCTACAATCTAAGCACTTAAAGACTTGAAATTAGTGATCAGATCGAATTTTAACAGTGGGCTCAAATTGTTAATACATTTATAATAATGACTTATTCTATGAAATATTAAATCACCTATAAGCTTAGACCAGGAAGAACAGAAGCAACTGGTGGTGTCACTTTATAGATACAGCTATATGTAAATAGCATAAAAGGACATAAATTATGATGAGATCTTGTATGATACAGCAAATCCTAACAATAGGATTTTCAAAGTTAACCCAATTGCCAAATAATTTGGTTATAGCAGTAACTATCTACTAATTTCTTAAACCCTAAGACAGCAGGAACCTTCCCCTTTCTCTATAAAGCCCATACATCTCCCAGTCTTGGAACATCGGGGGTGGGGGCTCACTTTCCTGTATGCTTCTCTCAGTTCATCCCAACTGATTACTGCATCTGCTGATTCCATTGTAATCAGTGCAACCAGTACCACCTTGGCATGCTTCGCTTTGGACTATGTCCAGAGACGTCAAGCATGAAATGTTAACCCTCCAGCTTCATTACTTGGGTGAGACCTTTCCTAGCTCATAGGACTCCTTAATTCCATTTCATGTAGTACACTTCCTAACAAAGCCTCTAAACCTAAATATAGGCTGGGGCCCATGAGATAAGGTATATAATATATACACATGTATGCATAAGTTAGGGGAAAATATATACCTTAAAGCAAAAGTGCACAATAGTTTGCAGTGACCCAATAAGCACAGCAAGCAAGTAGAAAGACCTAAAAAAGACACCATGAAGTACCTAATGAAAAGTTTCTGGGCAGTCTGGGAGCTGGTGCAGTGGATAAAACGTTGTTCTCTTAAGCATGAGGTCCTGAGTTCAATCCCCAGCAGCACATGTACCAGAGTGATGTCTGGCTCTTTCTCTCTCTCCTATCCCTCTCCTTAATAAATAAATAAAATAAATTAAAAAATCATTTCTGGGAATCAGGCAGTAGCGCAGCAGGCTAAGTGCATGTGGCGCAAAGCACAAGGACCAGCGGAAGGATCCCAGTTCAAGCCCCCAGCTCCCCACCTGCAGGGGAGTCACTTCACAGGCGGTGAAACAGGTCTGCAGGTGTCTGTCTATCTCTCCCGCTCTCTGTCTTCCCCTCCTCTCTCCATTTCTCTCTATCCTATCTAACAATGACAACATCAGTAACAACAACAATAACTACAACAATGAAAAATAATGGCAACAAAAGAGAAAATAAATATAAAAAAATTTTTTTTAAAGTTTCTACTTAGACCAAAATTACCCTCCTCACCTACTTCCTATTTCACTTCCCTCAATCACTCCAAAGCTAACCTTGTCAGATAAAGTAAGGACTACAAAAACTGGATAAGGGTAAGAGACCAGCATACTTTAATGACTTTAATGACTCTTTGGTTACTACCAGCTCACCCTATCACCTGGGGCACTAGTCAGTAAGTCCTGGGGTTTTCACACAGACATGATGGGCCTAGACCTCTAATAGATCCCTCTCTCCACTGTCACTGGTCACCTCCATCAGGAACAAAATAATGGACCCCTTTGTGGGCCTCCATAGGACCTTGCCCTCAAAGTGGATCAACAATGGTAGGGAATGTTCCATTCTCTTAAGGAAGGTCGGGCAACATACTCTACCACTTGAGGAAGATGTGTCTTGAAGTTAGTGCAGCCTGGAATGTTCCTAGCCATGACCACAGAATGCGAGCTCAGACCTACAGGGACGACGAGTATGGGCCCCAGATCAAATTGATGAGATTTACAGTTAACAGTATTTTAGATACTTTTCCCCATATTGGGGAGCTATTCTCTTCCCTGATCCAGCTTTCTAGTCCTTTTCCCAACTATGACACCATCTCCCCAGACAATAACTTGGGTTCACCTGCTTATTAGCTGTCATACTCAGGCAAAAACTAGTAAAGTCATGGCCCCTTGGAATATACCTAAAATAGACCTACTAGCTTTTTCCAAAATAGAGACTACAAATATTCATCTGCAATATTCTTGCCTTTAGGTTCATGATTAATCAACAATTTGTTTGGCTTTATAGCTTAACTCTTTTTCAGCCACCAGGCTCCAGATGCTAACTAACATGATGTCAACCTGACTTTCCTGGTCAGAGGACCCCGTCAATCAGTCCTGGAACCCCATCTCCCCAGGGCCCCACCCCACTAAGGAAAGAGAGAGAGAGGTTAGGAGTATGGATCGATCTGTCAACGCCCATGTTCAGTGGGGAAGCAATTACAGAAGCCAGATCTTCCACCTTCTGTACCCCAAAATGACCCTGGGTCCACAGTCCCAGAGGGATAAAGAACAGGAAAGCTTTCAAAAGAGGGGATAGGATATGGCGCTCTGGTGGTGGTAACTGTACCCCTCTTATCCTATGGTCTTGTCAATGTCTATTTTATAAATAAAAAATATTTTAAAAGGGAGGGAGGGAGACAGAGAGGAAGAAAGAGATAGACACCTTCAGACTTGCTGCAGGTTGGGAGCAGGGGGTTGAACCTGGGTCCTTAGGTGTGGCAACATGTGCACTCAACCAGACATGCCACTGCTTGGCCACTTAAGAGACAGTATTTTTGCATGCTACCACAGAGACAGCTTAGGACTAAAAGAAGGGTGGGGTCATTCCTCTTTAGTTTTTTCCAGCAGGAAGGGAAAAGCTACATTATGTTTGGAGGAGTCTCCCAATTTTATATTCTACAGGGCTTCACTCATATATTATTACAGGGCTTCACTCATATCCAAATGCTTCCTGCAGTGCTGTCCCTGGGTCTCCAATCTCTCCCCACACCCTTGTACATACATCCTGTACTGGAAGCATTTAGTCATACACAAATTACAGAAGTTAGTGTTTTGTTTGCTTGTTTGCTTTTTTTTTTTTCCATCACATACCTCAATCTTCCTAATATTTTCTTCTTAAAAGAATTCAAATTTCCAATGGAGTTAAATGTCATTGAAAAAAAAAAAAAACATGGAAAGCGTATGGACCGGCATTAGGATCCTGGTTTGAGCCTCCAGCTCCCCACCTTCAGGGGTTTCACAGGCAGTGAAGCAGGTCTGCAGGTGTCTGTCTTTCTCTCCCCCTGTCTTCCCCTCCTCTCTCCATTTCTCTCCGTCCTATCCAACAACAATGACAACAATAACAACAATAATAACAATGATAAACAAGAAGGGCAACAAAAGAAAAAATAAAGTAAAAGTCTTAATACATGAAGGAAACAAAAAACATTACACTAACATGAAAGGAGGCCACATGCAGTATATGAAGTAATATTAATAAACACAGCATGTATTCTTACAGTCATAACCTTGTGATATAATCTGACAATCACAAATTTGAAAAATGGGAAAAAATAAAAATAAAGCAAATCTGTGGTTACCTGAGGTTAGAAAGGAATTGTGGGGAGGGATATTAATGGACTCAGGGCTTCTTTGGGGGTAGGGAGGATCAGGGCTGTACAACATTGTGAATGTACTACTTCAAATGGATGAATTATGTGAGATATACATATATATATAATTTTTTTTTCTCCAGTTGGTTATCACTGAAGCTCAGTGCCTGCACAACTCCAGTACTTCCTGGCAACTTCTTTTTTTTTTTTTTAAATAAGCATGATTGAGAGACAGAGAGGAGACACCTGCACCAGATTTCCACCACACATGAAACATCCCCCTTACAGGTGAGGATGGGGGGCTTGATCAAGGTCCTTGTACATAGTAATGGCTCTATCCAATGAGCCACCACCTGGCCCCATGATGTATAAATTTTATCTCAATAAAGCTGTTAACCACCCCCAAAAGAGTAAAATAGAAAACAGAACTAGTCATGATCCCACTCACTATATGTTTTCAGTATTTTAATTATTTTGTGACAAAAAAAATTAGAATCACATATTTTCAGATTTATTTTCATTTAGCAAAATCACATTTGTCTATGTCATCAAGTAGGCCTCAAACATATGACTTTAGACTGTGTAATATTCTATTCCATCTTGTGGATATTGTATAATATTGGACTGAGTCTGCCTGTTGGCAATTTAGGGTGCTTCTAATTTGGGGGGGATTCTCATTATCCTCACCATGATGAACGTTCTATGTGTTTCTAAGAGGTTCTAGACTCAAGCTGTCTCCTTAGAGTCTCAAAAAAGGAAAACTTCTAATGTTTCTCTCCAGTTGTTACTTAGTCACTCCATAGGTGTGGACAATTATAAACAGAATTAGCAGGAACTAGGACTACATTCTGGGGAGGATCCAAGAGGGCCTCCCTCACATGGATCTATATTGCTATATTGGACAGCAAGCAAAGTCAGTGATGGAATTGGGTTGCTTCTGACTCCCCCATAACAACTGTCAGCAGGGTCTAACTGACCCTGTTAAAAATCAGAAGAAATGAGTCACCAAGCCTACATATCCTGGGAAAACTGTGACAGATACTTAGTTTTAAGTATGGCTCCTGACACAGACTGGACTGAACAAGTTATCTATGGCAAACTAAGGGCGTCGGGTGGTGGCACACCACGTTAAGTGCACATACTACCATGCACAAGGATCAGGGTTTGAGCCCTGCTCCCACCTGCAGGAGGGACACTTCATGAGTGGTGAAGCAGGTCTGCAGGTGTCTATCTTTCTCTCTCCTTCTTGATCTCCTCTCCCCTCTCAATTCCTGTCTTGTCAAAACAAGAAAGGAAACACACACACACACACACACACACACACACACACATTGAGTTATCCATGAATTTTAGAAGCAGATTCATTCACTGATGGTCCAATCTCATTTGAAGGCTTGATAAATGTTAAATGAACTTGTTAGCTGACATTTCAATTTGTACATACATGGGTTTGGCTTACAAATTTGATATATTAATGTGTTTTGTCACACTCAGATCAGTTCCCTGACAGGTCAATCACTTAATCTCCAGAAAGGTGCTTGTGTGAGGTGATACAGGATGGCAAGGTCAGGTAAAGTCAGCATGACTGGATCAGGAGGCACTTCTGACTGTATCTCTCTAATCTTCTGGCCACAGGACCAGTTAAGTCATCCCAATAGGTAAAATGGAAAGACAGTCTAGTGTAAATGGTATGAATATTCGTATGCTGCTATAATAGGACTTTTCAGGCCATCATAAAAAGAAATGATAAACTTGAAACTTACAAGTGGCATTGCTGTGTCCCCACAAGCTGGGGACATGGGTGGTGTCTTCCTTATGTCCTGAATTGCAGGCTTTACAAATATAATATAGGGTTTGAACTCTGAGGTTCTCAGCTGTTTCAGTGCCTAGAAAGAAAAAATTAGAAGTATTATATACTTTTTAAACATTTTATGGTAAAATATATTTTCTGAATGTTCACTAATGGTTTGTTTCAACACAAAATTTTAGTGGCAAAAATCTGTTGGTTTTTTTTTTTGCTTTGTTTTGTTTTGTTTTGTTTTGTTTTTCTACCAGAGTACCGCTCAGCTTTGGTTTATGATGGTGCAGGGGATTGAACCTTGAAGCCTCAGACATGAAAGTCTCTTTGCATAACCATTATGCTATCTACCCCACCCATATGGCAAAAAATTTGATGACATTTGTCAAGTGATAATGAACTTCAACTGAACAGACCAACTGTCATTTCTTGTTTTCTTCAACTTCGACTCAGCTGAGGCCTGCCTCAAGCTTTAATTAACCATCTCGTGTCCTCCTCCAGCTATCCATTCCTGATGGAAGAGCTGGCAGGATTCAAATGTCATCAATGTGGATGACACTAGTACAAAGTACGTGTTATCACCAGCCTCCTTATGATGAAAGAAGGAAAAGTTTGCTAAGCAAAAGACTAAGATCACTTGAAACAAAATGCAATGAATGACTAGAGGGTTTTCAATAAGCAATTTTTTCTGTCTTCATTTTATCTGTAACATAACAGCTTCTGTTTGGAAATAATGGTATTAAACATTTAACTGGAGACCAGGTAGTGGTACACCTGGTTAAGCACATACATTACAGTGTGCAAGGACCCAGGTTCAAACCCCTGGTCCCCACTTGCAGGGGGAAAGCTTCACAAGTGGTGAAGCAGGGCTGCAGGTGTTGTCTCTCTCCCTCTCTATCTGCCCTCCCCTCCCAATTTCTGTCTCTATTCAATAATAAATAAAGGGGCCAGGCGGTGGTTCACCAGTTTAAGCACACATAGTACAAAGCACCAGGACCCTCACAATGATCCTGGTTCGAGCCCCCAGGTCTTCACCTACAGGAGGGTTGCTTCACAGGTGGTAAAGCAGGTCTGCAGGTATCTATCTTTCTATCTCACTCTGTATCTTCTACCCCTTTCTCAATTTCTCCCTGTCCTATTAAAAAAAAAAAAAAAAAAAAAAAAGGACACCAGAAGCAGTGGATTTGTAGTGCCAGACCCAAGCCCAGCAATAACCCTGAAGGCAAAAATAATAATAGTAATAATAATAAAGCATTTAAAAATAATAAAATAAAAATTAAACCTTTATGTGTGCCATCTGCAACCAAAAAAAAAAAATCATCTAAGTCATCTTAAATCAAATTCGACATAAAGACTTTTAATTTTATTACCTATTCCTAATAAGCCCAAATTAGTGAGTTTCCCTTCACAGATATAATGTGCTGTTTGGAACATGCTTCAAGGAAACTTTTATAAAATAAAGCTTATGGCTTATACATTATAACCAGAGGTCTGTTTTCTATAGAGAAAAAAACTCCCCAGATTGAGTTCAAAGCTTAGAAGTCTTTCTCAAAGATGGGGCTAAAAAGATGGCTAAGCCCCTGTCAAGCACACAGTGTGAAGTGTGTGCAGAACTAGAAATATTTTTGAAGTACTTCACAAGGTCATGTCTCCTGCCATTTCTCCCTTTCAAACTAGACTTCTGGCAACCTCCCTCCACAATCCCTTAAGCCAAGGATTTCGCTTGGTCTCGACAGGGAGAGGGTGGCCTGATGCCAAGAGCTGAGCCCCAGCTCCCACCTTTTCACTTCTAACTCTGTCATGTCATAATTGGCCTGTCAGTACTACAAATCATTCTGCCGCATGATTTACTAGAGGCACAGCTACTACCCTGGGTCTATGGGCCACCAAGAAGGTCCACAAGCTCTCCTCAATGTTTGTATATAGAGGTACACATGTGGGAGAAATTCATACCCAGTATTCTGAACTAGAAATTCCTTCTGAGTGAGGTAAATATTGTGTAAAACAAACAGCCCACCATGTGGTGGGAAGGTGGCTCAGTGAGTGAAGTGCTACACTTGCATGGGTGAGGCTCACAGGTTTGATCCCTGGCACTACATATAATGGAGCAATGGTCTAGTCTCTCTCGTAAAAAATGAATTAATTTTTATTAAAATAAAAAGTAAAAGAAATTAATTTTAACTGGGAGAAATGGCATAAGGGTTATGAAAAAAAACTCTCCTGCTTGAGGCTCCAATGTTCTAGGTTCAATCCCCATGTCACTATAAACCAGAGCTGAGCAGTGCTCTAGTAAAAAAATAAATTCAACTTATTATTTTTATTTTTTTTTCCTCCTCCAGGGTTATTGCTGGGCTCGGTGCCTGCACCATGAATCCATCACTTCTAGAGGCCATTTTTTCCCCCCTTTTGTTGCCCTTGTTGTAGCTTCGTTGTGGTTATTATTATTGCCCTTGTTGACGCAATTCGTTGTTGGATAGGACAGAGAGAAATGGAGAGAGGAGGGGAAGACAGAGAAGGGGAGAGAAAGATAGACACCTGCAGACCTGCTTCACCGCCTGTGAAGCGACTTCCCTGCAGGTGGGGAGCCGGGGGCTCGAACCGGGATCCTTACGCCGGTCCCTGCGCTTTGCGCCACATGCGCTTAACCCACTGCGCCACCGCCCGACCCCTCAACTTATTTTTTTTAATGCACAGTAATCCACTGGTTTCTAAATTCTGCTAACAGGAAAGGCCCAATGCAGGAACTCACATCGGGTTCAACATCCACCAAACAAACTTTGTTTTTGGCCATCTCAGCCCGAATGGCCTGCAGGCTGGTTCCATACAGATTTTCCTTATGTTCACCATGCTCCAGGAACCTGAAACACCACCCAAGAGAAGACATTTAGTTCCCAAGTTCACCTAAATAAGCACAGAAAGGTGCATGCACTCCCCACCACTATTTTTCTCCTACTGTCCCCATGCTTCCTAGAAGCTTCCAGGAGATCAAGCAAGAGACCAGACAGGTGCAAAGAGACACACACACACACACACAGCTGCAAGGAGGTACAGCTGGCCCATCATGCACACGTACTTGTTGTGATGTAAATCGGCCTCAAAGGCTTGCTTAGAGACAAAGTGATATTCTACCCCCTCTTTCTCATGGCTCTTTCGGGGCCTGGTGGTATCTTTCAAAGACAAAAGGGGAAGAAAGTCAAGGCAAAGAGATGTCACCATGCACTGATCAAGGACAGGAGGTAACCTTTCAGGAGCTGATGTCTATAAAGCAACCACTTCTCAGGTAAGTATCCTCAAACGTCAGACACTTGCAGACTGTGATGGAAACCAGAGGAAGCCTCTGCTTTGCATGCTGGGGGCATGAGAGGCACAGAACAGTAAAGCACAGGACCCTCCATGGAGTCCCACCATAGGCAGGTAAGCCTGCACAGAGCCAGGGTCAGAGCCCCCTCTGTCTCGTGTCAAGTACATATCCTGCACTACTCTGCAAATTGCCTCACTGGTGCTGTGCTTTTAAAGACATACAGAAGGGATCCCTAAGCTTTTTTTAAAAAAATTTTTTTTGTATTATCTTTATTTATTGGATAGAGACAGAAGTTGAGAGGGGAGGGGGTGGTAGGGAGAGAGACAGAGGTAGATACCTACAACACTGACTCACCACTTGCAAAGCTTTCCCCCTGCAGGTGGGGACCAGATGTTCAAACCCAGGTTCTTGTGCATTGTTAACATGTGCACTCAATCAGGTGTACTACACCCAGCCTGGTGTCCACAGCCTTTTAAAAATTTATTTCTATTTTTGCCTCCAAAGTTATCTCTGGGGCTCGGTGCCTGCACCACATATCCACTGCTCCTGGAGGCTTTTTTCCCCAATTTTGTTGCCCTTGTTGTTGGACAGGACAGAGAGAAATCAAGAGAGATGGGGAAGACAGAGGGGAAGAAGGATAGACACCTACAGACCTGCTTCACTGCTTGTGAAGCAACCCCCCCCCCCCCCCGCAGGTGGGGAGACAAGGGCTTGAACAAGGACACTTATGCCGGTCCCCATGTTTCGCACCATGTGCGCTTAAACTGCTGCGCTACCACCCAACTCCCAGCCCCCTAGGCTTTGATTTCCTAATTGCCTTTTTTTTTTTTTTTGAGAGTAAAGGGAATACAAATGACCCCACTGTGTGCTTTTAATTCTTTTGATTATTCATGCTCACTTTTCTGGCCATACCATTCATTCACTTTACACCTTTTTTCACCTACTGATTACATGCTCTACACTCTAGATAAGTAGAAAGGCCCAGTGGTGTACGCATTCTCTTCCTCCTCTTATTCAAAAGTTGGACCTCCTGACTACTTGATATCAGCACTCCTGGCTTTCTCTAGGCTCAGAGTGACTCCAGATACCAAGGGGCACCTGAGCTACCTGCGCAGCTGACCGGCTCTGCCTACCTGACCACTTACCCAAGCACCAATCAGTGATCAGGGAAGAAGTCACTGACAGGAAGCTGGCACAGCCCCGAGTTCAGCTGAGGTTGCGTACAATGTGCTCTGGACTCACCCCCCAAACCAGAAAATAAACAGGAAAGTGGTCCTCCAATTTCTACTCCAGAGGGTCCGAGTGGACCACTGAGAACAAGTCTTTTTCTATCATGCCTAGGTCTCATGATCTGCGTAATGGAGACCATGCCTAGTGGTCTCTCAGACCCAAATAAAGATTAGGATAGACAGATTTCCACGAAGTATGTACACAAGTGTACACAAGTATACATACACACACACACACACACACACACACACGCACGCACGCACACACACATACACACGCACGCACACACACCACAGTCCCTCTTACGTGGAACAGCAACACCAAAGTGTTGAGGGTCCTCTGCCACCACTTTCTGCTTCAGCTCATGTAGTCGAGCTCCCAGAGATCCTGAGAAACAGAGGGAAGTCTGAAAAGCATCCCAGCTGAGCTCCCTCCTCCTCCCTCCAGGAAGGTGACCAGCCCATCACCTACCAATCAGAACCACCAGGCGTGGCCGATCGCCAGGCTGATGCTGGTACCTGGTAACTTCCTCGTAGGTCAGCAGCTCTGGAGATTCTGCCCCTGTAGGCATCTTTCCTTCCTGAGGGATGCCCGGTCTCTCCCTCCTACCCAGCCGGAAACTCCTTCGAAGACCAGCTGGGGGCAGCAAGTGGGGGGGGGGGGGGGGGAACCATGGCCTATCTCCCAGAAAAAATTTTTTCAGCCCAGCCAGACCTGGAGGTGGGACTGAGCCCTGTTACACTCTCCCAATCACTTTCTACTTCAGGAAGGGGTTAACTGGGACACCCATTAACGTGATGTAAGGGTGACTACCATGCTGAGCAGTGGTACACCTGGTAGAACACACACATTAGTGTATAAAGACCCTGGTTAAAGCCACTGGTCCCCACCTGCAGGGGGGAAGCTTCATGAGCAGTGAAGCGGTGCTGCAGCTGTCTCTCTCTCTCCCTCTCTTATTTCCCCTGTCAATTTCTACTCTCTCAATTTCTCTCTGTCTTTATCTAAAATATATAAATTAAAAAAAAAATGGGTGACAACTTGGTATCCAAAAACTAGGGCTCAGTATGTGCCCCACCTTGAGAAACTCATTCTCTCTCTCAACCTTTTATCCTTGAAAATGAGTCTACAAACAGAACGTGTTGTCCTGTACAAAGAAAAATTCTTTAGAGAATATTTAGACAACTTGGAAAAACTGAATATAAATGATATGTTGGGGAGATAGCAGAACAGTTATGCAAAGGGGGTCTCATGCCTGAGGCTTCAAAGTCCCAGGTTCAATCCCTTGCACCACCATAAACCAGGGCAGTGCTCTGGTAAAGATAAACTAAAATAAGGAAAATGATTAAAAAAAAAAAAAGGGCAGGGGAGACAGCATAATGGTTATGCAAACAGACTCTCATGCCTGAGGCTAAGTCCCAGGTTTAATCCCCCACCACCACCACCACAAGCCAGAGCTGAGCAGTGTTCTGGTGTTTCTGTGTGTATGTGTCTCTCTTCATCTCTCTTAAAAATAAAAAAATTAATTAATTAAAAAAAAATGGGATTCAGGTGGTAGTGCAGCAGGTTAAGCACACGTGCAAGGACCAGTTTAAGGATGCCGGTTCGAGTCCCCAGCATCTCCACCTGCAGGGGAGTCACTTCACAGGTGGTGAAGCAGGTCTGCAGGTGTCTTTCTCTCCCAGTCGTCCCTTCCTCTCTCCATTTCTCTCTGTCTTATCTACCAATGACAACATCAATAACAATAACTACTACAACAATAAAAAACAAGGGCAACAAAATAAAAAAAAAAACCAGTACGCTGGATAACAGAACTGTACACATGTCAAATCCCCAGAAATTGATAACGGCCCCGATATAGAAGATAATGTGTTATCTTGAGCCTTGTCCTTAAGGGATGCATGCTGAGGTATTTAGAGATGAAGGGACATGATATCTCCAGTTCACTCTTACATTATTCAGGGAAAATATGCATATGGAGAATGCTAACTGGTGAATCTGAATACAGCATATATGCTGTTCTTTGTATGACTCTCAGAACTTTTCAGTAAGTTTGAAATAGCATCAAAAAGATTAATCAAAATAAAAGGATAAGGGGCTAGGTAATGGCACATGGGTAGAGCACACATTACCATGGACAAAGATCCAGGTTCAAGCCTCAATTCCCCACCTGAGTGGGGGGGAAGGGGAGGTTCACAAGTAGTGAAGAAGTGTTGCAAGTGTCTTTCTCTCTCCCGCCCTATCTCAATTCCTCTCTGTCCTAAAGAATAATAGAATATAAACACACAATTTTGGAGACTAGTAATGAGCTCCAGTACTGTATGGGGGTAGTTAAACCAGGACCAAATTATCACTGAGATCATAATTAGGAAATGTGGGGGGTGCAGATCATCCAATCTGGGAAGAGGCCTATCATTTCTACATGTCTTGAGGAGGCAGACCCCAAGGCCGACCTGGCCCCCAAGGCATGGGCACACCAGTTCCTCTACTGGCTGACAGAGACTGAAGAGAAAGGTGGGTCTCACAGGTTCTGCTGCATTTGAGAGATTCCTGGAGCTCAAATTACTCTGCCTTTGTCACTCCCTGACCCAGGAATCTGCCCCAGTGTTGGTTGTGCTCAGGCAAAATGGAGAAGGGGGACCCTGAGGGAAGTCCCCACTACTTACCCACATAGTGCCCTCTGAAGTATCCCTCACAGTCACAGGTCTCTGGAACCAAAGATAGGAGACCATGAGCTACACTGGACACACAGCCCTGTCCAGAGGTTCCCAGCCTCTGGGGAATGAGACAGAGTCATCTGAGAGTCTGTCTTGAACGGTGTGTGTCTCATGAGAAATATCACGTCCTGGCCTCGCCAGAACAGTACATTCTTCGTTCTGCCCAGTTCTCCATATTTAGGCCCCATGTAGAGCTTCTAGATCCTGGCAGCCATTCTTGCCTGACAGGCCTCTCCCCAGCCCCTGAGACAGGACTGATGTGAATAAGGAGGGCGCTCACCCACCAGCCCCACCCTCCTGTCCCTGCCTACTACCCAGCACAGACAAACAGCCCAGCCTTAGTCCGAGGAGGCAGGGCAAGGTTCTGTCCCCATCACACCAGCTTGGCAGCTACAAAGAAGGGGGACTGAGAGCCCTAGGGATGCGGCCACCCCAGGTGCAGGGGAGGAAGCCCCAGACATCCTACAGAAAAAGGGCCTTGTCCATGTGCACAGGGGATGAGTACCAAGCCTACCTTTGTCACAAGGCTGATCATCTGCGGTTTGCACAAAAGACAGATGGAACAGCATTAGTGAAGGGGAACTGGGAGGCCCTGCGGCTAAGAGGCAGCACAGCCTCATGTGCTAGGTGCCCTCCATCTGTCCCTCCTCTCCCTCCTCCAGTAAACCTGTGATCTGAGCTGTGGTAGGTTATTAATCCCAAGACTCACTCTAATTAGTCTTTCTGTGTGTGTCTCATTAGTAGTCCAAAGAAAGTCAGCTCACTGCCAGCAGAAGCAGTCTCAAGGTCAATTTACTCAGCAGCCCTTCCATCATGAGAGCAAGAGTGACAGAATGGCTGAGGCAATGGCCTGTGACCCAGGGGAGTGGTTGGCTCTGGGGGCCTACAGCAGGCCAGGCCTTGCTCTCTTTTCTGGCGATTAAGACTTTCCTGGGCAGATGCAGATACAAGAGGACGGAGCAACACAGAGCCACAGGCCAGCTGTGCTCGTCACCTGGCACCCGTTGGGGCCCTCGCTTTGTTCCAAGCCTCCCAGACCAGAGCTCGTGCCCAAGGAAGCCTCTCCTCCACCCAGAATGCTAAACTTGGGGCTCTGACCGCAAAGGTACAGACCCAAGCCCACACCCACTCCATCTTGATAAACAGGAGGTCCTAACTCCACTACTTTTTGGGGCTGAGGCAATGGTTAAGGCAAAGAGGTAGGTGGGTAATTTTTTTTTTTTACTATAAAACAGAGTGTTAACACATAGTAGGATTGCCAGATAAAAATTTAGGATATTAACATTTGAATTTCAGATAAACAAGTAATTTCTTAAAATAAGTCTTTCACCAGTACTGTATGGGATATGTTTATTAGAGCATAATCATTGCTGTGTACCTGAGATTCAGATTTAACTAGGCATCCTTTACCATTTGTTTTAAATAGAGACAGAGAGGCAGAGAGGGAGAAAGAGAGAGAATGAAAGAGACCATAGCAGTATGCCCCTTCTATGTGGCAAGGGCCAGACTCAAAGCTGGGTTGCACACATGGCAAAGCAGCACACTATCCTAGTGAGCTATTTCATGGGCAGGCATCCTTTATCTTTATTGATCATCTCCATCCCCCTCCAATACCAATGGTTCTTAACTTGACAGGGTCACTGGGCCCCTTGGGAATCTAATGGAAGCTGTGGAGCCTCTCTTAGATCTGGATATACAGACCCAGAGACTTATAAACAACTTGGGGAGAGGTGTTAACTACCCTGTAGTATCATCCATGGGTCCTCACAGCCTACCCTCACACTCCCCTCTTTACTTCTCTTCCCACCCCACACTTTTCCTCAAAAAGAATCCATAGTGTACCTTCCAGTTCAGTGTTCACTTCTTCCAGCCACAAAGTCCACTACCCCCAGACCCTCCCTGAAGAGGCATCCCTGCCAGTCTACTCACAGAGGGGCTTCTTGAGGCTCTGGGGGCTCAGCAAGGTGCCTGTGGCTCTTCGATAGATCAGTCGCCTGTAAGGACACATACGGGTAGACCGATCCGTGAACTGGGCTAGGGAATCAGTCAGAGGGAGCTTTTGGGAAAACTCAAAGAAACCTGACTCACAGCCTGGCACTCCAGGGACATCACACTTTGCAATAAGGGACACTCAACAGAGGCTCACGGGCTCATAAAGGAGAAGAAACTGAGTATCTTATTATGGGAATAAGCTTGCCCAGCCCAAGATGACCACACACAAGATGAGGTGCCAAGTTCAACCCTAGTAACAGAGATGCCCGAGGAAGGCCCTGGTTTTCTCTCCCTCTCCCACTGATAAATAAATATCGGTGTTTTTATAATTTTTTGTCCATTTTCTCTATGTACATATTAACAAAATACACACTGGTTTAATAGCATAGATTTCCACCTATTTATTTCAATCACATACAGCCATCATCATGGCTATGGAACAAAAACAAACAAGAGGCCTAGGGACTTACCTCAGGAGACAAGACAAAGGTGACCCTCTGGCTGTGGCAGCAGATGGCTGGTATTCTATCATGTTAGCTGCACCAACAGCCACCCCAACCAGCCCCCTCACAACACACCAAGACCCACCTTTCCTGGAACTGCTTGGAGGGGATCAGGCCTGCTCTCAGGTTGGTGTCCCCCACTCGCTTGGCCTGCCACCATGTGGGGTCATCTTGGCTCACCACCTCCAGGACCTGCCTACGTTGGAAAGGCAGGCCAGCTTCCTGGCAGGGGATGGCCCTGTCCTCACGAGGGTTGTAGTGGAAGAGGGCCCGCATGAACACCTGCGGAGGGGGCAGGTAAGGCAATACAACTGTGTCTCTGAGTACCAAGGCCCAACGACAACTACTGTTCACCATTAAAACAGGGCAGCCTGAGAATAAAGTATATCAGAAACCCACATAATAAACATTCCTATTATTCTCCAACCAATTAAGACTTTTTTTTATACTGTGATATTTTTTAAAATATTTGTTTATTTCCTTTTGTTGCCCTTGTTTTTTATTGTTGTAGTTATTATTGATGTCATTGTTGGATAGGATAGAGAGAAATGGAGAGAGGAGGGGAAGACAGAGAAGGGGAGAGAAAGATAGACACCTGCAGACCTGCTTCATCACCTATGAGGTGACTCCCCTGCAGGTGGGGAGCCAGGGGCTTGAACCGGGATCCTTCCACCAGTCCTTGCGCTTTGCACCACGTGCGCTTAACCCACTGCGCTACTGCCCGACTCCTTTAGAACCAATTCTTACAGGCAACCCTGCAAGAGTCAGAAAATGAATACATAGGCCCCATCCCTCAATTTCTCTTTCTAACCAGGTTCATTCTTACCTGATCTGCTATCCTTATAATAATCTGTTAACATACACAAAGCAGGGGAAAAAAAAAAAAAGCAAAAGGCAAGTATAATGTATACCACAAAAGGTCTTTTTTTTTCTATGCCTCTTAATGAAGTCAGCAATTATCTGTTAAATAAACAACCCTGATGTTTTTATAAGAGCACTTTTCAGTGGGTAACTGACATCCACATTTTCTGCAGTTCAGATGTGGCCTCATTTGCCGCACCTCTGGCCAACCCCCAACTTCTCCCCCTCTTCCCCTGAAGTCATCCCACTAGAGAAGACATGGATCTTGGTGTTGTCTTGTCCTCCTCTAGGATTCATGGCATGGTTTTATCTCATTTATTTTTATTTCCAGACCATTAAGGCCAAATTACTTTGGCAGCAAACAAATATTATAAAAGAGGAAAGGGATGGGGAGTCGGGCTGTAGTGCAGCGGGTTAAGCGGAGGTGGCGCAAAGCACAAGGACCGGCATAAGGATCCCGGTTCAAACCCCGGCTCCCCACCTGCAGGGGAGTCGCTTCACAGGCGGTGAAGCAGGTCTGCAGGTGTCTTTCTCTCCTCCTCTCTGTCTTCCCCTCCTCTCTCCGTTTCTCTCTGTCCTATCCAACAACGACGACAACAACAATAATAACTACAACAATAAAACAACAAGGGCAACAAAAGGGAATAAATAAATAAAATAAAATATTAAAATTAAAAAAAAAAGAGGAAAGGGATGCAGAGGGCTTCCTTGGACAAATCCAATTCCATTATGAGCCAACCAGAAAAGATTCAACTAGACAACTACAGTGACATTCTAACCACATATTTTAAGAAGAGAACACTCCCATCCAGCCACAGGTGCTAGCAGGGTCTCAGGTCTTCAGAGCAGTACAATCGTAAAATCATCATCCCAGATCAAACTCTTACTTGGAAAAATATCTAGGAAGAATGGGCTGAGGAAAGTGTATGTACTTTGTTCTTCAGGAAAACCAAGTTCTCTCCCTATAACAAGGCTGAGACCTCAAAAAGTTGCACAGGGGGACCTCCATCAGTTAACAGCTTCTATTAGACAGAACCTGGGATTCAACTAAAGGGTGAAATTAAGACACAGATATGTAATGTAAAGGTAAGTTCTTAGTTTGCTGCAATAAGCTGCCATCAAAGGCACTACTCAGCGCTAACCCCCATCCACTGACATCTGCTCTCTGCCAGGTGCTGTACCGTCCATTTACTCAAGCATTTAGTATCAGGAGGTGGGTATAAGGAGCCAGCCTTGAAAAATTGGCAGGTTTCCTTCCATCTATAATTGAAAAGTAAGTAATTCATTATTTCCTCCTTCCTGCCTTAGCTGCCAGAAAGTTCAGATCCACACTTCCTATGAAATCAAAGTAATGTCCTCTTATTATCAGATTCAGCTCATATATGGAAAATAAAAGGGTCTGGGCAGTAGCACACCAGGTTCAGTGCACATAGTGCGAAGCTCATGGACCAGCGCAAGGATCCTGGTTCGAGCCCCCGGCTCCCCACCTGTAGGGAGTCACTTCACAGGCGGTGAAGCAGGTCTGCAGGTGTCTGTCTTTCTCTCCCCCTCTCTGCCTTCCCCTTCTCTTTCCATTTCTCTCTGTTCTATCCAAAAATAAAACAAAAAAAACGGGGAAAAAAAGCCACAGGAACAGTGGCTTCGTCTTTAATGTAGGCACCAAGCCCAGCAATAACCCTGGAGGCAATAAATAAATAAATAAATAAATAAAAATTAAAAAAACAAAAAAAGAAAATAGATGAGTAAAACAAATGAACTTGCAAAACCAATGGCAACCAGACTGTCTCTTGGACTTTGTGTGAGAATTATATTCGTCCTAGCCTGTCTTCTTGTCTTTTGTCTCTGCCCACCACACTCTTTGTCCTGTGGCTGCCAGGGAAACTTTCTAAAACATCAAGCTGCATCACTCTCCTCTTAAAAAGTAAATATGGCAGCCCAGGTAGTAAAGCAGTGACTGGGCTTGGGAACAAGAGGTTCTGAATTTAATCCCCAGCATCTAATATACCAGAGTAATGCTCTGGTTCTCTCTCTTATTCCTTATTTCTTTCTCTCTTCCTCCTTTCTCTGTCTTTAAATCTTAAAAAAAAAAAAAAAGAAAGAAAGAAAAGAAAAACTTTTTTAAAAACATTTATTTATTCCCTTTTGTTGACCTTGTTGTTTTACTGTTGTAGTTATTATTGTTATTGTCGTTGTTGGATAGGACAGAGAGAAATGGAGAGAGGAGGGGAAGACAGAGAGGGAGAGAGAAAGATAGATACCTGCAGACCTGCTTCACCACCTGTGAAGCAACTCCCCTGCAGGTGGGGAGCTGGGGGCTTGAACCGGGATCCTTATTGCCGGTCCTTGTGCTTTGCACCACCTGTGCTTTACCCACTGCAATACCACCCAACTCCCCCCAAAAAAGACTTTTAAGAGCATTATACCACCTTTAGAACTGCAACTCAGAAATTAGCATATAAGGGCTGGCAAATGGCCCACTTGAATAAGTGCACCTGTTTTGCCACATGCATGACTCAAGTTTAAGCCTTCCCCCCACTAAATGGAAGAAATTTCTGTACTGTGCTATCTTCTCCTCTCTGTAACTCTGCCTCTATCTGAAAAAGTCAGCTCAGAGCTGTGAAGTCAGGTGACAACAACAAAAGGACGCTGAGTCCCCCAGCTCCCCTGCTCTCAGGTGGGATGACAGAGGCATATTTCATCTCCAGTAGGACTAAATTTCAGTAGGGGGCCCACAGAGGTACAGAACTCAACCAATGGCAACTATGTAATCGGTCCTGAAGTCAGCACACTTGGTATCTTCCTTTCTTCTTTATGGCCCTGATTTTTAATTTAAATTAAAATAACCTCATCTGTTCTTAGTAAGACACATCAGAGCCTATTTGGAATGAGGCCGGGTACATAGAAATGAATCACTCTGTGACTGAGTAACAGCTATCTCTTGAGCAGATGGTTTATTCTGAGGGCCAGACCTAAAGCCTATTCCCAAATGGCAGTTTCAGAGGTCAGGGTCCCACTCCCACACACCTCCCCCTCCAGTCCCTTCCATACCTTGCTCTCCTTTAAATGATCCTCCTCCTGCGTGGCTGGGATGATTTTCAGGGTGATGGATCCCTGAGACTGTGCCTGAAAAGAGAGAGCACATGCTCATGGTCTTCCAGGTCTCACCTGCATTGAGTTCAAGTCTTACTTTTTAGCTTCTGAAACTCACACCCAGAAGCAAAGACAGCCACATCACCTCTCTTGGGGCCCTTCCTTCTAAGGAAGGCCCTTCCTTCTAAGGTGGCACTAAAGCAAAACTCAGAAACCAACTACCTGCATTTTAAAGGGACAAGAGAGCAGAAGTTGTGTGTTTTTTGTTTGTTTGTTTTTTAATTTGGATAGAGACAACAAAATTGACAGGGAAAGGGCGAGAGAGAGACATCTGCAGCACTACTTCACCACTTGTAAATCTTCCCACTTGCAAACAGGGACTGAGGCCTGGAACCCAGGTTCTGTAATATGTGCACTTAACTAAGCACACCACAATCCAGTCCCGAAAACAGAAGATTTTAAACAATCACAATGCATGCATTAAATTCCAACTCTGGGGAATGGGTGGTGGCGAATCTGGTTGAAAACATATAACAGTACACAGATCCAGGTTCCAGCCCCCAGTCCCCACCTGCAAGGGGAAGCTTCATGAGTGGTGAAGTAGGGCTGCAAGTGTCTCTCTCCCCATTTTCCCTTTCCCTCTTAATTTCTGACTGTCTCTAGCCAATAATAAATAAAGATAATAAACAAATTTTAGAAAAAAAGAAAGAAATCCCAACTCTATCCTAACCCCCTTACTGGGGCTCTAGTGTCCACGGAGCTGTCCTTGTTTCTGTGCTCAGGGATTATCTGAATTACCCAGCTCAGTTTCATCTTCCTCCTTCCTTCCTGATTTAGAGTTGGCACCAGCACTTCCATCTTTAGCTCCATTTCCCCCTAGCTGGCTCTCAAACCACAGACCACTCCTGCCTTTCCCTCTAACCAGCAGACTCCACATCCCATGGGGGGGGGGGGGGGGAGGAACCACAAGAAAGTCCATAAAAGCACAGCTGCCCCTCAGCCCCCTACCCCAACCCCAAGCCCTGCACTGCTCAGGAACCCAAGGAGCTCGGCGCCCAGGACAGGAAAAGGGCAGCATAGGGAGGAAGGATGGGGAGCCCACCTGTACTGAGAGTCCCCTACAATGAGGTACAGGCCCCCTCTCTTCAGATCCCATCCTGTTTCTGTCCCCTGTATCCCAACCATCAGTTGACAGTGTGATGTTGGGGGAGGAGGCCTGAAAATTAAAGGAACACAAAACTGTCTTGGGGGCTTTTTCATGATTTCGTTTGGTTTGAATTCCCAGAATTGACTCAGGAGGTAATTTTTGTACCAGTATTTTATACCCAAGGCCAGCCTTACAGATTTGAAATGCTGGATGCCTTAATGACAACCACACAGAAGCAGAGAAACCATCCCAGAACGAACCAGAATCTGGCTAATCTCATCGGGCCGCTTGTGAAGGACAGTGATCCCATTCACTTCTCGGAGTTCATCTCCAACGTGGACCAGTCCTAGGAGACACAGGACAGAGCATAAGCACAAGCAGAGGGCCTCGGCCACAGACCATATGCTCCGGGTACCTCCTGCAGACTAGAATCAAGATTTAATGATAGAGAGTGCGATGGGGGGGAGATAACTGAGTTCCTCCTGGTCATGGGCACCTCACTTGGTATCACATGACCACCAGTGATACCCCTGGTGTAGAAGCTGGCAGTTAAGAGTCAGAAAAGTATGCAGCTTGCCCAAGGCTACTCTGCTCAGAAATAATGAAACCCATGTTCTTCTGCAGCAGAAAGCCTGTGCTTTCTGTTATAACCTCTGCTTCTTTAAGCATTAACTCTTCACCCTCCCAGTTTACGAATGAAAATGTCCTTCTCAAATCTTACCCAGTACTACTCTGCAATCAAAAAAGATGACACTGTGTCCTCTATGACAAAGTGGATGGAGCTGGAGGTGATCATGCTTAGGCCAAATAATCAAAGAGGTGAAAGACAACTACCAGATGGTTTCATTCATATGTGGAATCTAGAGAAGTGACACACATGTACTTGCAAAAAAAATAAGACAACACAAACAACAAAACAGAAGCAACCAAACAGTATCTAAGACTTTGTGAGAACTCTGGTGGTTATTGTTGGGAAGGTAGAACACAGAACTTTTGGTGGTGGGTGCCATATAGAACTAAACCTTAACCTTATAATCTTATAAACCACTATTACCACAAATTTTTAAAAAATGACTTTAAGGGAGTTGGGTGGTAGTGCAGCGGGTTAAGCGTACATGACATGAAGTGCAAGGACTGGCTTAAGAATCCCGGTTTGAGCCCCCAGCTTACCACCTGCAGGGGAGTCGCTTCACAGGTGGCGAAGCAGGTCTGCAGGTGTCTCTTTTTCTCTCCCTCTCTCTATCTTCCCCTCCTCTCTCCATTTCTCTCTGTCCTATCCAACAACAACAACAATACTAATAACAACAAGGGCAACAAAAGGGAAAAAAAATTTAAAAATAAATAAATCTTACCAAGGAAATGTAAAAGCAGCAGAGATATTTGTGAAGAGTATCAAACACAAGGGACCGTGGTCCAGGAGATGGCGCAGTGGATAAAACATCGGACACTCAAGCATGAGGTCCTGAGTTCAATCCCCGGCAGCACATGTACCACAGTGATATCTGGTTCTTTCTCTCTCTCCTCCTATCTTTCTCATTAATAAATAAATAAAATTTAAAAAAATAAAATAAAAGGAACCAGGGATACAGCATAGTGGCAGAGCATATGCCTTGTGTGTCTGATGCCAGGTTTGATGCCTGCACCCCAACCAAAAAAAGTATTAAACACATCTATCAGGTAGCCTCTGCCTTCATGACAAGCAACTCTGTATATGAGGCCCTATTTGCACTGCCCAACAGCAGCACCAACAACAACCAGAAGCTAGACAAGAGCACAAAGTCTCAGACCCACCCAAGACCTGCTAAATCAGAACCTGTATTCTAGCAAGATGCTCAAAGGATCTGTGTCCTTTTAATGTTGGAGAAGCACTGGTCTAGAAATTCCCACAGTGATCCCCTAACTTTGGGGGAAGTGTGCCCCTCCACTAGGTGACTAGCCATTCAACTTAGTTCCTTCACACACCAATGAATAATGGATGTAGGAAAGTGCCTTCCTCTCAAAAGAATCTGGAATATGAACACCCTTCCCTCAGTAACAGAGACTTGCTGAAGTACAGATGGGGTGTCTGGAGAGGGTGGCCCTACTCCCTCAGTTAGGAATTAGCCCCAAGTGCATGCTATTGGCTTAGCTACCACAGTATCAATGCCTGATCCTGCCCATGAAGTGCTCCTGGTCCGTGATATTTTGAAACAATAAAGATCTCTATAAGGCTTGAAAAGAGGAAAGTTTTGGACCCACCCTCAGAAAGCAAAGCACACTGGTATGGAAGTTGGCACGGTGGATAAAGATTTGGACTCTCAAGCATGAGGTCCAGAGTTCAATACCCAGCACTGCATGTGCAAGAATTCTTGTCTCTCTCTCTCCTCCTCCAAAAAGGAAAGAAGTAGAGAAAAAAAAAAAAAGAAAGGAAGGGAGGAAGGAAGGAAGGAAGGAAGGAGGAAAGAAAGAGAAAGGAAGATAATAAAATACAAAGCAAACCCCATACTGAACAGGTGACCAGATGGGAAAGTAACAGAGACCCATCACCACAGGAAGGAAGTCATCTCAGTCAGACCAGCACTGATGCCACTCACCACTCCGGTCCGCAGCTCCCCCACGCATGATCCGGGCCACCACAACTGCCCCTGAGTGCTCATCCCGCCGAATGGTGGCTCCCTGCATGGGAAGTGAAAAGACAGCAGACCCAAACCTCAGAGCTCAGCTCTCTGGACCCCACAAAGCCTCTTCTGAATCCCTTGCTCCTTCCTCTACCACCCCAGAGTGAGCAGTTCAGTGGGGGCCTTTCCAGTGCTGAGGGCACACACACACAAACATCCCACATTATGTATATATAGCATAGCAGCACTTTACAGTTTACAAAGCACAACAACAATGGCCAACCTCATTTCAGAGTTGCGGGACCAAGAGCTCAGGGAAGCTGAGCGTCCTCAAGGTCACCTGTTAAGGAGTAATGCCCTCATGATGCCGAGTCTAGCTTCTCTGTCAAGTCACAGATATGGCTTCTTGCAAAGACATGAATGAGGAGACCATGTGCCAGCAAATTCTCAATCTGCCTTGAACTAATCTCAGGGTTACCAGGCCTTCTGCTGTTGCCAAGAACTAATTACACCCTGCTGGAGCTTCAGGACCAGAAATGAGTCCATGGAGCACATCGCAGATGATGTCTAGGATGTGAAAGGCACTAGGGAGTCCTGCATTTCTTCTGGAGTTCACACTACACATAACCACTTTCAGGAAACTCCTGGTCACTGCCGCCTGTGACCTCCCTCAGATGTTAAAGACTAACTTAACCATCTGAACCACCTGCACCTAACACAGTGTCCAGCCCACAGGAAGGTTCTGCAGAGCTGGTGGTTGGCAATGACATTTTGAAAGTGAGGAAACAAAGGCAGAGGCATGATTTTGTCTGTGTGCACAAGTGCTTTATCTGAGGTCATTAGGTGAAGGTTAAAAACAAAGAACAGGGGGTCGGGCGGTGGCGCAGTGGGTTAAGCGCATGTGGCGCAAAGCGCAGGGACCGGCATAAGGATCCCGGTTCGAGCCGCCGGCTCCACACCTGCAGGGGAGTCGCTTCACAGGCGGTGAAGCGGGTCTGCAGGTGTCTATCTTTCTCTCCCCTTCTCTGTCTTCCCCTCCTCTCTCCATTTCTCTCTGTCCTATCCAACAACGAATTGCATCAACAAGGACAATAATAATAACCACAACTAAGCTACAACAAGGGCAACAAAAGGGGGGAAAAATGGTCTCCAGGAGCGGTGGATTCATGGTGCAGGCACCGAGCCCAGCAATAACCCTGGAGGAGGAAAAAAAAACAAAGAACAGCCACTGTGGCTTTCTATAGGTCACTCAACTCTCTAGATTTCTACCACTTCCCTCCACCAAATGAACAACCCCATCCCTCAGCTCAGTAAACCAATGCTGAACCAGGTCCAGAATGACAACAATCTGCCCGTCAGGGAGTGGAAAACCCTGTGCTGCCTTGGTGTTCAGAGCAGGAGCTGGCCAACTTTTTCTGTAAGTGGTCAAGTACAAATCTTCTAAGTTTTGCTAGCCATGAGTCTTCCTCACTGTCCCCAGCTCTGCTGAGTCAATGTGGAGGGAGTGTGGGACAATATAGAAAATGAGCAGGCATGGCCAGGCTCCAATGGGACTTAACTTAGGAAAGCTGGCAGCAGGCTGGGTTTGGCTCCTGGACTATCATTTGCTGACCTGTAATTCCAACCACAATGATCAGAGCAGCAAATTACTTGACTGCACAAAACAGTTTATCCCTAACTAGAGGGGGGTCCTACCCACTCAGAGAATGGGGTACCCTGCACACAAAGATGTCTGGGGTACTAGTAGCAGTCCTGACTCACACTGACAGAGATGCCTGGGAAGAGGTGGGTACTACCTACCAGGGGTTCCTTGTTCTTCACCAGACGAACTATCTTTACTGATTCTTCCTCAAAATCTTCATCAAGATTATCTGGCAGAGGGGGGAGGACTGGATCAAAATTCTTCTGGGCTACCGTGTCATGTACCATAAGCATGGCCTGTCAGGAAAACCAGAGGAAAGAAGAGCTGGCTCTACAGCTCACAAGGTTGAGTGGGGAGGGGAGGGGAGGGGAAGGGAGGGGATGGTGGGGCAGAGTGTGCAGAAGAGCTAAGCAGAGGGTTTACGGGGGTCGAGGGTCTTAGATCTCATGTCAGAGAGAGAGCCACCCCAGACACTGGATCTAAGAAGCCTCAGTTGGAAGTCTTCTCTCTTCAGCTGTCCAACTATGAGCTCCCTCCTGCTCTCTCCTGCCCCACTCCTAGGAGACACAGGCTGAGTGGGTGGGCAGGGCCTGCCAAGTGACTACCCTGAGGTGGGGGGTGGACAGCAGCTGGAGCAGCTCCCTCTCATCACTTCGAACAGAGGCGGCCTGCAGCTCCTCCATCACCTATAGGGGAGTGAGACAGAGCATCACAGATGGCTGCAGGCACTTCTAGCCTGCTGGGAGTCACCCAGGAGAAACCCAGATCCCCAGGCCCCAGACCCAAGGTACTCCTGGCTACTGGGAAAGCTTGCAGGACTGGTCCCACAATCTGGGCCCTACTGCCTGGGTCCTCACCACAATGCCATTTTATAGGTGAGAAAATTGGCTGTACAGTTTGTTTAAGGCCATACCTATTAGTGGTGCTCCTCAGAAGTAGCAGCACTGAGCCTGAGAGCCTGGCAACCTAACCTAATAGCCTCCACAGTGGAGAAAGCCACAGACTCCACACCCAGTGCTCACGAGACCAACTCCTGGAGCTAGGTGAGTTAACTCAGGATCAAGCCTGAGTAATCAGCCAGGCCAGCTTTGCCAAGCCATGCAACACAGAGGATGGGTCCACACAAAATTAGGAAGTGACGTTCTTACAAAATGAGAATACTGAATCAGTAACCAGGCTCAACCTTGACCTCAGCATGTCACACTGGATGTCCCCCAGAGCACAGAAACCATGTGCTCATCTGACCTGTTTATATGGCCAGCCTTGAACAATGTGCAAGTGCTAATCTGATCCAAATGCTCTCGTTTCACAGCTGGGGGAACAGACTTTCTCAGGCACACACAGTAAGTGGGTGTCCTCATGTCTTTCAGCCCAGTCCAAGGCTCTTCAGGTGCCCCCACTCCACCCCATCTGTTAGGACTAAGGAGGAGGAGGGAAGAGAATGACTCCCAGTGTCCCCTGGCTTTGCAATGGTGATGAGACAATCAGAAGGGTGGGGAGCTGAGGCTGACAACCTAAGGAGAAAACTAGGACTTACATCCTCTGCAAGAGCCATGGCACTGTGCAGAACCGGGGTGGGACTCTGCCTTTCATAATAGCGGAGCTTCTCATGAATCTGCAAAAACAGCTGATTTCAGACTGAGGCCTCCCAAGCCAGCTGTCCAGCTTTGTCCTGGACACCAGTCTGTTGACAACTGTGGAGACACTGAGGGCTACAGACAGGGTCAACCGAGGGGTGGGAGGACAGCATAAGGAAAAAGTTCTGCATAGTGATCTAGTGAAGACCTTCTGGGACAGGAGAATGAGTAGGATGGCCTCCAAGGGGGCAATGGTAACTAGGAAAAGTACAGGAAACCCTCCCCAGGTGGGGAAAAAAGTGGGCCTTTACCTTCATTAAGTAACTGAGGCTTTTCTCACTGAACACATCCCTCAGAAAGCCCATCTCTTCCTTGTGGTTAGAGTCAGGTCTGAGCTGAGAAGTCAGCAGGGCCAGGGTTTCGTGCAATCCTAAAGAGAGTGGAAGAGATACACAGCCCAGCATAGGCAGTGGGTACT